>NC_054468.1:62193821-62548821 GCF_017639515.1 Carcharodon carcharias
TACGTAGGGGATGCACCTGCGTGTGCCACTCCAGTTGAGTTATGCCACATGGGGTGTTCGGAAAGAGTCTAGAAGCACCTCCGATGCTACAAATCTGTATGTAGGCCTTCATAGCGCCATTTCCAGCAGTGCTATGTGAATGATTTTCATACCCATAAAATTTTGTGTGTGCCTTTCCCAGCAATATCATTATTACAACAGATGTTACAGCACTGCTCAATCGATCAAATGTGCTATCAATTTACTTTTTGATAACTTATGAAGCCATTGTAAAAATATTCATCTCCTGTGGAATTCCCACAGGGTGCTGGTTCTGCTTTGTAAATGTGGCAATTCATTGTTATATCCTTTCAAGCTGATTGTTCACTGTATGCTCATTGTGTCTGTTCTGCAGAAGAACAGTGAAGATAGTACATGTTAATTCTTCTTTATCAGCTTAATCAGCAGCAGGATTATTAGCTGATTCATTTTCTGTCAGCCTTAGTTCTATTTAAGACTCTTTAGTACATCGAAGAAATTTAAACTAATTTAAGCTCAACAATTTGTTGCCATTCACCAATCATGTGCTTATTGTTAATGATGCCTTCACAACCTCACAATTATTGCTTTGCTATTCCTTCAATAGTGTACATTCCCCCAGATTTAATTGCAATTTAAACGCAAAAAAGCATTAATTAACATAGCTGCTGGTAAAGAATGGATACATTTCACAGAAGATTGCTAAACACTTATCACTGTAGTGGCAGCACTTTTGGTATTGAAATTTACGTGCTTTTATAGTAGATATGAATCAATCTGAATCCTAATAGTAAAGTGGAGAAGATATCTGTAGAATTAATGGAAAGGTTGGTTACACATTGTAGCTTTAGTACTGCATCCATCTATTGCTTTAAAGTCAGTTACTAGAAGGCGGTCAAAGCAAGGGTGGGGCCGATTAGGTACCAAAAGATTGTCTTGTAGAATCAGAAGGCATGGCTAAGATGCTAGTTGAGTATTTTGCATATGTCATCATGAGAGAAGAGTTTGCTGCCAACGTAGCTGTAAAAGAGGAGACAGTAATGATAAAGAATAGGTTGAAAATAAAGAGGAGATACTCGGCAGGACTGGAAACTCCCACCGGAAGTCAACAGGCCTTTGGCTGCTCTCCAATTTTCCGGTCCCATCCGCGCTCATTTCTGCCGCCGACGGGACCAGGAAATCCTGGTATAAAAAGTTTGGTAGGATTCAAAGCAGAGTTGCCTGGTTGTGTGAGGTCATTAAACATCTTGCAGCACTGAATCCAGATCCTTGGGGCTAAACTGCTGACTTTGATTACAATAGCCTATTCTAACTGCTCCCACTGCCTTCTCAGTATCTGTCAGGAGAGTCTCCTGATACAGACCTCTCTCCTCTCTGTATCTCTTCCACTCCAGCACTGCATCAGAGAAACTTGGGTCATGCTCTTGGGCCTGTTGCTGTATTTTCAAGGTTCTTCCTGGTCTCTAGCTCTGCTTTCACCACTTCCAGTGCCCGCGGCAGCCAGAATGCCTTTAAGAACAAATAAATAGACATTATTTGAAATTTGAGTCAATTGAGCACCATTACGACCAAAAGGCAGGGAAGCAACATACTGTTCACATGTCACTTTTCCAGGCAAACCCAATCTTTCAAGATTGGTGAGAAAGTAATTTTAAAACAGACAGATGTGCATTTTACAATTAAGAAACAAACTTGGAATTAGGCTTTAAAATTTCAGTAACAATGACAGAACACAGTGAATCTGTAACTCCCAAATCCTTCCATTCTTTTTGAGTTTTAGTAGAATATTTTTCAAACGAATCCAAGATTATTTTCAGTATTCTCAGACTTCTGGAAACTTGGGCCCATAACTTCCATTCCCCATGACGTCATACCCGGGGCTACCCCAGGGATGCACTGGGGGAATCCACCCCACCTAACCCCCAGCCAACCCACCCCTGCACCCCATCCCCCAGAAGTTCCCATGTAGGGATTGCATAATTACTTGGGAAGTTCAAACTTCCGTTGGGCAATTACCCTGCACTGGGAACCATCCAATACCCAATTTAAATCACGATCTTTAGATGGTTCTGACTGACTTACAGGAATAATTGCCCAGAAAAAGTTAGAAGAATTAAAACCACTTTTAACTCCTGAGTAATTATAGTACTGGTCACCACCCCACCCCACCCCCAAACCCTCCACTGGACCACCTGACTACCGCCGATTACTGCCCCAACCCTTGACTACCCCTCACCACCCCAACCGGGTGCCCACTGCCCTGACTGCCTGGCCGAACACTGACTAGCTCCCCACCCAACAGACCACCCTCCCAACCCCCCAACTACCACTCCCAACCCTCTAACTATCCTCACTGATCACACCCCCCATTGATCAATGCCCCTATAATCACCCAATCACCCCCACTGTCCACCCAACAACCCCCCACTGACCACATGATCATCTGACCTCTCCACTGACCATCCAACATCACCGCCCCCACCACAACCATCCTGCCCACATACCTTATACACTTAGCTTCTCTCTGGATCCTCAAAGTGGCTGGACCTTTAAACCTACCTGCTTTAGGGCAGCTAGTGCTGTAAAATAGGGGGCATGTCGCTCTTTCTTCCAACTCTCGTGCACTCGACTGAGAAGATTCCTGGACAGCTGCACTGCACTTTTCTCACCTGGTCTGAGTCAGAAGATCAGGCAAGAAAGGTGCAGCTGTATTTTAGTCTAAGTAAGTAGGAGTGGAGTGGCAATCTGACTGTGAGTGCAGCTCCATGGAAGTTGTGGCCCTTGGTCTTGATTTTATTTAGATTCATTTTTCATCCAAATTATAAAAGAATATCTTAAGCAATTTATCAATAACAATAACAATTTACTGATCAACACCAAGACTTCTTAGCAAAAACGAGGGAAAATCTAATGGTCAAAGCAGCGCATTGGGTTCAAAAGGCAGATTGTGACTAGGAGAGGATAAAGAGTCTTATTGGAATCAGGTGGCACGTATTGTTGTTTGTTGTTCATTCATTTTACTTATGACCAGATCAGCTGGCAAGCTTATTTTTTGTTTACTTTTGTGGAAGCAGCATGCTATAGACAGCTAAGCGATCTCACAACCAATGGATCAGATCTAAACCTTGCAGTCCTGCCACATTCAGTCGTGAATGGCATTGGACAGTTAAGCAATTAACCTAAGGAGGAAGCTCCACAAATATCCCCATCTTCAATGATGACAGAGCCCAGAACATCAGTGCACAAGACAGGGCTGAAACATTTGCAACTAGCTTCAGCGCAAAGTAGCGAGTGGATGATCCATCTCAGCCTCATGCTGAGGTCCTCAGCATCACAGACGCCAGTCTTCAGCCAATTCGATTGACTCCACGTGATATCAAGCAACAGCCAGAGCCACTGGGTATTGCAAGGGCTATGGGCCCTGACAACATCCTGACTGTTGTGCCAAAGACTTGTGATCCAGAGCTAGCCATGCTCTTAGCTAAGCTGTCCTAGTAAAGCCACAACACTGGCATCTACCTGACAATGTGGCAATTTGCCCAGGTATGTCCTGTCCACCAACATCAGGAAGGAAGGGATGTGATGGGTTATATTCCATCAAAAGGGGGGTGGGGGGTGGGGTGGCGAGGGGCGGTGGAAAACAAAAGGGAAAGTCTGGGATAGGTAAAGGGTGTGAGAGATTAAATGACAAACACATCAAGAAACAAAAGATAAAGGGAATGGTAATGGTTGTAGTAAAGGGCCAAATTTGTTCGGAGTGGGTGTAAATATCTATTTACATCTACAAAGCATAAGTTAGGAGTGTGATGGAATACTCTCCACTTGCCTAGAGGAGTGCAGCTCCAAAATCAATCAAGAGGCTCAGCAAAATCCAGGTTAAAGCAGCCCACTTTGTCAGTGCCCAGTCCACCACCTTAAACATTCACCCCTTTCACCATTGACACACAGCAGCAACTCATCAAGGCTCCATTGACTGCACCTACCACACCCACAATCTCTACCACCTAGAAGGTCAAGGACAGCAGATGGATGGGAACACCACCACCTGTAAGTTCCCTGCCAAGCCACATGCCATCCTGACTTGGAGCTATGAACAGTATCATCCATTCTGGAATATAAGTTGCAGAAGCAGAAATGAGAATAACTTCTGTTCGGGGCTGGATAGCTGGCCATGCGTGATCCAGACAACGTGTAGCTCCATAGTTCAGCGAAGCCTCTCTGCAGGTTTTCCTCCAGGTCACCCAGGAAAGGCAGGGGATGCCATTTCCTTGACTTGGCAGGTGGGAGGTCCTCCCAAGTCTGACCACAGCGGCCTGGCTGGAGGTTGCAGCGGAGGTTAGCACCTGTGGGGCCCACAGAAGAAGTGCCAGGCAATGCAGAAAAAGGATGAATGATCTGATGTACTCTGCTAGGGTAAATGGCACTACCTACTCACTTCAAAGTGACACTCATAAGTACATCAGGCAGTGTAAGTGTCTGAGTGCACATGGATGTCAGACAAGGGTTTGAGTTGCAGGGACAAACATCCTGCTTATTAATCACTTACTGAGGAGCTGGCATAGGCGTGCCTGCTCCTAAATTGTTCATGCACCAATTAGGATGGCGGTCAATCCATCTGAAGGGCAAGGACACTCACAACCAGAGGAAGCAGGCCCAGACTGGCAGTGGCATGCCAGAACGCACAGTCCTCACTGCCTTTAAAGAGGAGGCTGCCGAACTAGCCAGGGAGGACTGGGACCATGGCTGTGCCGAAGGTGAGACAGGATTTCCCCAGAAAGACAGTGAGGATGCCTCTCATCTGCAGTTGTCAGATGTGCCGACAGAGTAAGACATTTATTATATTCATAAGGGAGCTTGCTTCGGCATCCACTCAATCTTTCTTTTCTCTGTTCTAGGTACCAGCAAGAAAAGAAGGAGGAAAAGAAGGCAGCACACATCCTACCCCTGAGGATGATGCTCGCACCGAAATGAATGTATGTTCTAGAGTGGTCTTTGGATCGCAATCTGGCGAGCACATCACAGACTCGGATCCACAGCTGTTGGAGGAAGTGGCAGCCGAGGTTTCTGACACTCGGAGGACTGCTGGAGACCAGGCCCCTGCTGAGCCCCTTGCAGATGACAAGCTTCTGGACTTGGCCATAAGAGACATGTTGGAGATGCAGAGACAGGCAGGGGAACACCAGGCAGATATGCCAGAGGCCATGTACAGACTGGGCTGAATGCTGGTCTGGTCTGATGTTGTGCCTTCAGCATGCAAGCACTTGGCTGCCTCCATGAAAAGGGTGGTGGCTGCCTTGGAGACGCAGGTCCGGCAGAACACACAGTGGCTGCCGGGTGTGTACTCGGATCTGGACTCTATCACTCTAGCCATGGGCGCAGTGCAACAGGGGCTAGGTGAGAGGGGAATGAGGCACCTCAACCTCCCTCCAGATGCCCCTTTTCTTCATGGAGTCAGGGAGGTGCTATTGTGCACCAACAGGGAGGAGGAGCACCAACAAGGCACCTCAGGGGCTTCCACCCAGGACACCCCAAGATGCCCTGCCACTCAAACTCTCCTCTGCCAGTGACCCCATTGCCCCCCAGGCTGAGGAGAGTGCACCTGCACCTGTGCAGGAGACCCTAAATTAGCTGGGGTCCTCTAGGCCTCAGGCCACCACAGGATGCCCGCCAAAGTCCTCACAGTCAGGGCAGAGCAGTCAGCAGGCTGCTTCCACCTCAGCTGTGGATGTCAGTGTTACACCTAGGTAAAGTGGTTAGTAAAGAAAGAGAAAGAATTTTTGAAGGCACACAGGTGGCATGGGTGTACAACCAGCGTATTTAATTTGGGCACTTATAAATATATGTCCACGCACTATTAGAAGTTTCCTGGATTCTCATCTTGCTGTTCATTGCTACAATGGTCGCGGGCATTTAAGAACTTGTTCTCCCATCAGAGTCCAATAATGTCCTCCTATAGAGTCACTTCTCTTGCATTATCAACATTGTGATTACTGAGATCACTGAATATTCAAAAATGAGGATGCTTAAGTTCTGGCCATCATTTGTGAGTATGGGGCCTCGGCAAGCTTCATGCAATCCATAACTTGCAGCTCACCAGTTTCTCAGCTCTGAGAATGATGTCTGTGCAGAGTGTGCAGCAAAGTCATTGCATCTCCTGCTGCTGTTGCCCTGATGTGGGATGTGGCTGGATGCCAAGAGTCCTCAAAGGGAGCTAAATAGGCTATGTGAGTCACAAGGGACACTGTGGATGCAGTTTGAGGATTAAAAGAGGGAAGATCTCCACTGTGATCTGTAGAATAGAAAACCAGAGGCTTCCCTAGATGTTAGGACATTGACGAGGTGTGCACATCCAGTCGTTCCTGGCTGTCCTTGTTCAAATATAACATTGAGCCAGACCTTGATGGGTTCTAGCTGGAATGCAATCCATTATACATGAAGCAAAGCTGGTTCATTGGACATTGGAACCTTGACAGCAGAACTCCATTGAGCCTGGTTCTCCATGGATGGACTAATAATTAATAGAATGCCCCTTTACTCAGCCCATAAAATGAGGCATTAACTCCTCCCACCTGAAAATAGACTCCTCCCATATTGAATGCTTGAGAGATTTTACAAACTGTGCAAAAACCTTGAGAGCTTCCGTATGGTGCGTGTGAGGTTTGCCAGTCTGTCAAGCACCTTCTACCCTTCCCCTATCGTCCACCAAGATCCCCCATCCTTCTACACAATCATCACCTTCTCATTCCTCTCCCTCCTGTAAAGCTTCAACCTGCCCCGGTTACTCTGCGCCCTACTATTAAGTACGCAGACATTCCTGCTCTCCCCCCTGCTTCCCATAACCACTAACGTGCCTATGCCCCTCCTGACCCTGACTCACCCTGTTCTCGAGGACAGCTGTACCCTGACTTTTTATGAACTCCCTCCACCCTGTGAGACCATGTACTACCCGGCCATGACCCTAACATTCCCACCTACCTGATCCGACTCTGTCCATGACGGTCACTGTATCCCCAACCTCCCAGTACCCTCATTTCGAAACCCTAGGATGAAAATCTTGCGATAAACAACCCCACCTTGTATTCCCATCATTCTATGATGCTCACTGCCCAGAAAACCCATCCACTGCCCTATAACAGGACCAAGGCATATGTGGCATGCTCACCCTCCTCACATGCCCCAAACAGTCTGGCTTTCTTCCCCAAACAACCCATCCCACCCTTCCCCACCGATCCTGCCTCCCCTGTCCAGCCTTTATTCCACCCTTCTCCACTGATCCTGCTTCAAACTGCCTTTCAAGTTGCGAGAAAATAATTGCAAAAGTTCATCCCTACATCAGGAAACTGATCTTTGGAGTCCCACTAAATGAAGATCCCCCTGCTCACCAAGCTTCCCGCTTGAGGTGGGCCCCTGGAAGATTCTAATCTATATCAACATTCTTATACTGTCATTGGGCTGAAATCCTGGAATTCCCTCCCTTACAGCTTTCTGGGTGTGCTTACACCAAATGGACTTTGGACTTCAGGAGTTCAAGAAGGCAGCTCACCGCCACCTTCTTCAGGGCAATTAGGGATGACCAACAAATGCCTTGCCTTGCCAATGACACACATCCCATGAGAGAATAAAAACAATGTTCAATTCACTCATCTGTGACTGCCAGGCCTGAACTTGGGCCAGGGAGCAGTGAATACTGCAGCAGATCTGCCTGGGGCAAGTCTGGAAGGCAGGTGCAAGGTAAGGCCATAAATTTTAATTCTAATATGTACCTAAGGTTGGGATGTTTATGACATTTATACAGGTGCTTTGGGAAATAAGTGGTGAAGATGAAACACTTAAAATGATAGCTTGTGTAAGTTTCTAGGCATGTTTGTTAAATTTTCCTGAATTGTTCAATTTATTAAGTTGTGATTTCTTTAAAGAGGTAAATCACAGGGTGGGTGAAAAAATATGGTAGCTACATTTTGGAGAAGTGCTTTCTTATACTGTGATGGAGAATTTTATTTTGTGAACTGACTTAGAAGAAAAATATTGTGCAATAATTAGATAGGAAAGTAAAAATAACCAAAATGCAAATAAAGACAAAGACAAAACCACTGAAGAAGGAGATGACTAACTGCAAGCACAAATAGAAATTATTACTTACAATGTTACCTTTAGAATGTTAGTTTATAAAAGTAAGGTGTCAAATAGCTGTTGTATTCATAGTATATCTGTGTCATGTACATTGAGAGGTTATAATTAGTTGGATAGTTGAAGGGGGAGTAAATGTACTCCCCCTTGGATATACTTGGATTTTCAAAAGACATTTAACAAGATGGCACACAAACAGTTAATACACAAGATATGAGCTCATGGAGTTGGGGATAATACTTTAGAATGGGTGGAGGACAGCTGAACGGAGAAGAAGCAGGGAGTTTCCAAGTCGGCACACTGTATCTAATAGAGTGTTACTGGGATCATTTCTGGGCCCTCAGCTATTTCCAATCTGCAATAATGACTGAGACCAAGCAGAGACAAAAAGTCATATATAACTTATAAATAGCTGACGGCCCAGCGCTGATCCTTGCAGAACTCCACATGTTACACCCTGCCAACTTGAAAATACTCCATTTATCCCAACCAACTGCTTCCTTTCCATTAGCCAACCTCCATCCATGCCAAAATATTATCACCAACTTCATAAACCCTTATCTGGCATCTTTCATATGGCACCTTATCGAATGCCTTCTTGAATTCCAAGAATGCTACATCTATTTGCTCTGCTTTATCACCCTACTCTCAAAACACTAATAAATTTGTCGAACACTATTTCCCTTTCGTAAAATCATGTTGACTCTGTCTCATTATACATTTTCCCAACAACTGAGATCAGGCTCTCTGGCCTGTAGTTCCCTGTTTTCTCTCTCCTTCCTTTCTTGAACTACAGTGTTACATTTTTTAACACCCAATCTGCTGGCACCATTCTAGAATGTAGGGAATTTTGTAAATCACAACCAGTGCATCCACTATCTTTCCGGGTATATTTTTTAGAACCCCAGCATCCAGGCCATTAATTCCTGGGGCTTTGTTGGTTTTTAGTCCCTTAAGTTTCTTCAATACTTTAGGTTTGTCACTTATTGCCCCCTTGGCTACTCTCTATTCCTGGTATGTAATTTCTGTCTTCTATTCTGAAAGTAGACACAAAACATGAATATAACAAACATAATTTAGTAATCATATTGAATAGCTGGGTAAACACAAGGGTCCACATTGCCTACTCTTGTTCCTATTTTTTATGTTCTTATGTATTGGAATTATAATGTTAGAACTCAAAGCTTTGCCTTTTCTAGCAACACCTTCCAAATCTGTGAACTCCACCACCAAGAGAAACAAGGGAAACAAGGAACACCAGCAAGTTCTCTTCCAACTCACACACCATCCTGACTTGGAACTATATTGCCATTTCTTCATTACTACTGGGGCAAAACTCTGGAATTTCCTACCTAACAGTACTGTTAATGTACACCACACAGTCTGCAGTGGTTCAAGAAGGTGGCTCACCCTCTCAAGGGCAATAAATGCTAGCATTTCCAGGAACACCCACATTCCATGTATGAATATTTTTTTTTAAGTGGAGCTCAAGGACTTCAAAACAGTAGTAAAGCATTTATAATAATTACCAGTTAGTTCATGGCTAAAGTATTGGCCAACACTGCTGAAGGACCAAACAGATCTCCATATAGACCGAGAGAATGTCCAGCAGCAAGGAAATTACAGTATTTAACTTAGATTATGGCCATGTCAGGCAATTGCCACATGTCAACCTCCCAGCCATCACATTCAAATGACTATAGTAGAGTTGCCAATTGTATATACCTAGACAGCACCTTCAACAATTGCTGTAGCACCCTTACATTAAGGGGCTTCATATGACCTATCAGAAAGAAAAACTGGGCCCCCTCATTACTGGAGGCAATCATTCAGCTTTCTTCCTTCCACTGTGGGGAACACTTTGAAGGACCGCAAAGTTGGTCAGCAGAAGACACACAAGATATATTTTGAGGTAAGGGGGAGCACCAGCCAAAACATTCTGAACAAAGCAACTTTATGCACTCTAAGAGTTAATAAAATTACACAAGGAAGAAAATAAATTTTATTCATGAGTGCTAATATGCAACTAGGTTCAATGGAGGGAAAGCTTTATTTACAAGGAAATTTACCATTTCTGAGGAGGAACACAGTCACATGTTGATTGGGGAGAAGCTACCAGTGGAAGGTTTGGGTAATTAGCTCCTGTCTGATGACTGTTTGAGTCTGAGTATCTTGTTCAGCCTTGTCAGCTTCTTGATGCCTTTATTCTCCTGGCTACTCCATCATTAAGCCCCGTTAAGCCAGATATATTAGCAGAAGACAAACAGGAAACAATAATCCTGCAGTTTTGTACGCACCATACCGTAGAACTCCCCCGATCAATTGAAACAAAAGAATTACTGTTTGCTCCACAAAGACCCTGGTGGGTGAATAATCTGCATTGTACCTCTCTTCAGTTTATCCTTGGGTACTACACTGGTGCCATGAGCCCACCTTTACAGTATAGCCTTGGTCCCCCAAAAGCTTAAGGATTGGAGCTTTCTTGACCTTTCAAATAAAATTGTAACCATGGACTACCGCACAATGAACAAGCAATGTCACTGGCAAAGGACAAATAGGAATACAGTGCATGTTATTCTGCTGGATGAAGGTGTACCACAAGAACAAATCCAATTGATACTCAGGTGATTATATGAGACGCCAGGTAGAAAAAAGATGGCTTCCACTGCCCCAGATTAAGGCTGCACCTCTGTGGCTGGCCTCATATTCCATATTTTTTGTTACACCCATTACAAACTATGAAATATTACTGCAAAGAAAATTTTGACAATCTGTCAATACCTCATGTAAAATTAATTTTGCTGGACAAAATTTGTAAAAAATAATTGAAAGTTACACCAAATGTGTGAACACTGCAAAATTTGTCTAAAAGTAACAAAATCCTGATTTAACTTGGCTGCTGTACAAGAACTGAATAAAGGAACATGAGGCTCTACTCTCCAGTGTTGGCAACTATTAGATTGGCTTAGTGCCAGTAAGTAACAAACTTGGGATCAAAATCACTGCTTTCACATGGAAAATGCGCAAAAAACTGTTAGCAATTTTTTCATTGATCTCTCAATGCTTGATTGGAAATACGTAATTTTCCTCCTTCATGTTTTGAAAGATGAGATGCCAATATAATGGGATAAAAAAATTGCTTGTATCCGCTTCCAGACATGGTGTCTGCAGTTCATGACCTGCCCGTTCCTGTTGAAGCAGGCAGCAAGCAAACTTTGTGCTGCCTCTTCATTTGAATGATTTCAGCGTACAGCACAGTGCAACCCACACTGCTGGCAGTTGCCTGTACACAAAACAGTGGACCTAACAGTGTACAAGGCTAGCACATGTTTCAGATAGTCTCCAGCTCTTAAAGGCAGTCTGTCACTCTTAAAGTGAAGCTGCACTGAATGAAAGGAGGCTGCTGCTAACTGTCGCTGATGCAAGTGAGGATGAGACAAAGTAGAGAGAAGATTCCATGGTTCACAGATGCTGCACCAAGTCTTAGCCAGGAAGGTGAATAAGAGGAAAGATTCCATGTTTTTGCGAAGGGCAGTGGGGTGCAATGGGTGGGGCAGTACCAGGAAGCCTTAAAGAATACCCTGCAAAAGGAATAGGACAAGGCAGATAGGGAGGTGAATTCTCAGCATTTGCCACTGAGGATCTGGCAGCATTACGAGAAGATGCTTACTGATCTTGAATGCATGGTCAATGTCAATGACTGCATCTGCAAAGGAAGTTTCAAAGCCACCATTCATGCTGCTCAACGCCACACCCATCGTTCACACATCAGCTCTCCCTGGCACTCAGGACACACATCTAACATTCAAATGTTCCACTTCACCCTCAAATATATTCCACTGATGATAGCCTCACATCCACCTCTTGCTGCCACCAGCTGTTCAACTATAACAGGCACATTGCCCAAATACAGTGTAACAAAATCACTGATATTCTACCCACTATTGCAGAAAAGGTGGCACACAATTAAGGGAAGCAAAGGAAAATGGCAGCAGACAGGCACATCTTTAACCACAAAACCTGACAGAGCAGATGATGCTGCATATCATGGGGCTGACTGTGACAGAGTCTATCGCACCTAGAACTTTGAGGTTGATGATACATTCCTGCCCAATGCCCTCCTCAATCTCCCATATCACCCTCATGCTGTCAGGTGGCTTGATGTGCAAGGTTTACAGCCCAGCCAACATTTCCCATCCTCACTCCAACCCTCCCCTTCCGATTTTCCATTTTCAGATACCTAAGAACATCCACCTGGTCAACCACAGTAATCCCAGAAAGAGAGAGAGCAACACCACAGCACTGATGAAGAAGTCTTGCTGCTTGACTGATACTCATAGCCACTAGCTCAGATACTGATATTGCATTACCTATAGAGACTAGTATAAAGTGAAGTTCTGTACGTGATGAATCACTGGGTATGAGTGGTGGACTGCAGCCAGATGAGGGATAAGGATCTCTCTTATGCCAGCTCACCAGAGAACAATTTTGTATGAGAGTTCCGTTACAGTTGACACAGATGTGGAAATTGATGGTGCCGTACAGGGGTACACTGATGAGATGCTTGGTACATTTGGCAGGCCTGTCAGACAGCTTTCTCTCACTATCAATAGCATAGAGGAGTCCATCTCCAACCTCACTTAGGTCATTGCACTGTGCTTGGACCCCATATCCTTTTCAGCATGGAAATGGTTGCTGACTCCATGAAACACTTGTAGGCCTGGCCATGGTGCAATGTCTAATGGGCTGCTGTCTCAGGAACATAGGAACATAAGAGCAGCAGATGGCCATTCGGCCCATTGTGCCCGCTCCACCATTCAACTAGATCATGGCTGATCACCTACCTCAATGCCGCTTTGACGCACTATCCGCATATCTCTTGATGTCTTTAATACCCAGAAATCTATCAGTTTCTGCCTTGAATGTATTCAATTAGTGAGTTTCTACCGCCCTATGGGGTAAAGAATTCCAAAGATTTACCACAGTCTGAGTGAAGAAATTCCTCCTCATATCAGTCCTAGATGGCCTACCCCTTTTTCTGAGACTGCATCCTCTGTTTCTGGGCTCATCAGCCAGGGAAAACATCCCATCCACATTTACCCTGTCACACATTGTAAGAATTTTGTATGTTTCAATAAGATCACCTCTCATTCTTCAAAACTCAAGAGAATACAGGCCCAGCTTCCTCAATCTCTCTTCATAAGACAATCCTGACATCCTAGGGATTTGTCTGATGAATCTCTGTTACACTTTCTCTATGGCAAGTATATCTTTCCTTAGATAAGACGACCAAAACTGTACAAAATACTCTGGGTGCAGTCTCGCGAAGGCTCTATGCAATTACAGCAAGACATCTTTACCCCTGTACTCAAATCTCCTTATGATGAAGGCCAACATACCATTTGCCTTCCTAATTACTTGCTGCACCTGCATGCTAGCATCTGCCTCAGCCTTCATTGCAGTGCAGGCAAAAACCACCCAAGGTCTCAGTGCTGCGGTGGCAGATCAGACAGAGCATGGGATTCACGCTCGCTGCCATACAGGCTCAGACTGCTGCCATCATGGCCGCAGATATCAGTGCTCAAAGGGACATGCTCTCAAAGCAGTCCATCAATCTGTTCTCCAGCAGATTACTAGGATTGCTGACTTGCTGTCCTCTGGCAGTAACACTGTGGAACCTAAATCTGCTAACCTCTCTCTAGATAATAGCACTCCCAGTCTACCAGTGCCCTTGCTGATGCCTCTCAGCCACCTATGCTGAGATGGTGCAGGCCGAAGCCAGGTCCTCAAAGCCCAGCACTGCTTGAGGGCATCCGGCAGTTAGTAGGCTTCCTCAGGGGTGCTGCATCACTGCGATGGCACTACATAGCAGCAGTAGGACAAGTAAAGGCACCCACAAGATAGGCACCTAAAGGAATACAAAAGGTTGAATGGTTCATTTCTGTTTGTAAAAGTAGAAAAATTTTGGATAAAGTTGTTATGTTGGTGGCATTTACTATTGGATGTTGGCCATTGTGACACTCTAAGGAGCATCCAGATGAATGGTAAGGTGGAGAACATGGAGCCCTGGTGGTAAAGGGAAGGTGTCATTTAGGAAGAAGAATCTGAGCAGGATCTCTTGGACAGCTATCCAGAGTGAAGGTGTCTTGGATGCCTCCTCCCAAGGCACCCTCATGATGGCAACGGTGTGAAAGATGAACCAAACCACCACACAATTGGTATCATGCACCAGTGTGTACTATAAGGGTCTCCCCATGTGGTCCAGGTATCAGAAGCAGTGCTTCAGCACACAATGGTCTGATTCATAACAAAAACAAAAACAGAATTACCTGGAAAAACTCAGCAGGTCTGGCAGCATCGGCGGAGAAGAAAAGAGTTGACGTTTTGAGTCCTCATGACCCTTCGACAGAAGTTGAGTTCGAGTCCAAGAAAGAGTTGAAATATCATGGTCTGATTCATGATGTTCCTGGTGGCTCCATTGTTCTCATGATACTCCCAACTGCGGTGGTCATCAACCTTGTGTCCTTAAGAGCCACCTTCTGGTTGTTCCTGGAGATGGGAATAGTGGGACTGCCTCAGAATGAGAGGCATAGTGACTACTGCTGACATGATGTACTGTGCATTCAGGGCTTCCATAGTGTCCAAAGCCCAATTTTACTGCTCACAGCAGATGGGTTGTTGTTAGAACCATATCTGGGTCTGACAGTAGCAAAGATAGATAATTGGCCATTTTGGTGAGCGAATTAAACATTTACACTAATGGAATATTAACATAACCTGTGGAATAGTGGGGCTACATAAATTACGCACTCCTCCCATCCCAGTCAGTGTCAAAATGCACCTCCAATAATGCTTGAGAATTGTGTGCTGATAAATTAACAGTGTTCTTACAAGAATTGCAAGACAAACATGTTTTTTAATCCTGACAAAGCTCTCCCGTCTTTTTCAAAGTGTGAAGTAGCATGAATTAATCTCGATGGTGTCAAAGTAAACAACATGAACAAAGAATGCACCCGACCCAGCAAGAGAGAAAAGTCAGTGCTGAAACGCAGTTGGGATGAGCATTAGAAGATGTGTAACCTGAGAAGATCTGCTAGAGTATCTGAGCAATACTTATAATGACTTTCGTATTATCTTCTGTGTAAACAGGATAGCGATCATGATCAGTCATTGATCTCTAACTAAACACAGATAGGATGAGAACACTAGCTTATCCTTTCAAGTGTCTCATGTGGGTGCATTGCTCGTGCTACTCACTCTTCCAGTTACAGAACCTACCCATGGTGCTGCTGAGTTGGGTAACACTAAGTCCTCCTCAGGGATCCATTTGACCTCAGGTGGATCCCACGTCCCTGTACAGGCTTAAAGAGGCTTCTGAAGCCCCAATGAGTTGTGAATTTTTGCTGTAAGAACAGGCAGCAATTTCTCGATCAGCCCTACTAACAGTATCAGTAACAGCAGTTTAAATGAGCTATTCCTCTAATGGCAAGCCTCTGCCTATGGCTGACCTCAGGCTTTCTTCTTTCCCCCTTTAAGTTCTGAGCACATGCTAGATTTAGACCTCAATGTGGTGCACTCACCTCATCTAATTTGAGGAGTTCCTGATGCTGCATCTGACCTGTACGCTACTGGTAGGGCTATTGCCAGGGGAAAGTGGCCTTTAATTGACTCCTTAAATATTTCAAGTTAGCTTCCCGGCACTGCTGTGCAGGTTGCTGACAACACACACAACCCACACCTGGGAAAAATGGGAGGGGGCGAGAAGATGTTGAATACCATCCCGCGCCTTTTTTACCAATTTCTCCAAGCCACCCCATACTACCACCACCAAACCCAGCTCCAACATTCTGAGTATTTCTCCGTGCAACATATTTATTTGAAGAGTAGCAGATATTTTGAGTAGCTTACCATACAAGATCACAAAAGTAAAAGCATATGCATCATTCAGAATATGGCCAGTTGCCATGATAAGCAAGTTAATGACCTGAGGGCAAAGCTTCAATTTAACCAAATTACCTTTTCTCATTCCCTGATTTTACTGATCTCCAACAGCCTACCAAAACATTTTCTAAAATGCCCCAAATGTGAAACCTGCTATTAATCACATAAATTAACAAAAATATATTGCTTCTCCAAGAAATAAGACAACTTAGGGGAAGTTCATTACCATCTTTTTTTCAAAGTGACTCAGTGTGATACATTAAAACAGGTGTAAACTGGTACAAGCAGGTTAATTCTGCCCTCCTCAATCAGATTTCAACCAAACACCACTTCTGGTTCACACTTTATTCCCTAAATAGTCATAAAAATTACTTCTTCCCTTGAATATACATTGTAGATACACAAAACAACAAAATACACCATGAGCATATAAAACAGGCCCCTGCCTTTTTAGATATTTTTAATTCTCTGTCTGACTCAAATGTTGCATGTGTGTATGAGTCTCCACATTACATTCTAGCTGATGTGATGCTAGTTTCTCAAAGCACTTATTAACCTGGGGTTGTGACTGGTGTGGGAGACCTATTAAATATAAGTGGCTGCCAGGGTTAACCAGCTGGCTTGCTGCCACTTTCATTTGTGACTATGTGAATCCCCACCATAACATCTAATCTTGGTTTGTCATCAACCCATTCAGTGCAATTCTGGGGAATTAGGGAGGTGCCTACTTCTCCAAGGAGATGCGTGAGTTTCTGCATTACTGCTGGTTATCAGTAACCCGTGTTTTTATTAGTCAATCATCTCAATTGCTTACAATAGTAAACGGGGGCAGGTGTGGCAAAAACAACTGCCTAACAGTTACAGGACCTGTTTCACTTTAGATAAACCATCTTCACACAGTTTTTTCTCAACCACACAGAAGCAGCAACAGTTTGTTAAATATCCCATGTTTTGGAAAGGTGAGACTTCATTTTGTTGCTTAAATTCTGACAAAGTGTTGTTAACTGAAAGCTGTGTTAAAACTCGGTTGTAAGCTAATGCAAGATATTTCTAGCACATGTATGTGGCAAGACCTGTCTTTCTAGTTTTCTGTACTAAATCTGGTCTGAAGCTTCTATTCCTTTAACAAAAACTTACTGTGTGTGTTAGGTGAACATTTTTATGGTCACTGTTCAAATTTACTGTAACTTAAATCAATACATACAAATAAACCAATCTTGATACTATAGTTTCAATTTGTCTGAAGGCTGACTAGCCGTATCAAAATCAACCTCCAATCATAAGTATTTTTAAACAGAGCCAATCAGTTTCTAAATGCAGTTTCTAATCATTCTTTCAGGGATAATGTCATAATTTCAGACATTATTCATCCTCTTGTCACTTTAAAAAAAAGCATGTTACTTATAAGTCTCAAGTAATCAGAAGTGGAGAATATACAAGAGACTTTTTTAAAAAGGGAGAAATGTGTGCTTCTATAGTGTGCTACGATAGACAAACTAGCTGTGACAATGTACCTGCAGTAGTGATCCTTCTGTGTTAAGATTGACGTAAAAGAAAATGTTTGGTAATCTGGTTGGGTAGTTCACAATTGTGTAAAATGGCTCAAAGCCATTTGAGAGAATCCTAGTTTACCAACTAAGCCTTGCACATGCTGGTAACATTTGCTACAGAGAAACACACGAACTTACGAACATACAAATTAGGAGCAGGAGCAGGCCACTTGGCCCCTCGAGTCTGCTCCGTCTTTCAATATGATCACAGCTGATATAATTGTAACCTCAACCCCACATTCCTGCCTACTCCCGATAACCTTTTACCCCCTTGTTAATCAAGAATCTATCTAGCTCTGCCTTAAAAGCATAATCAAAGACTCTGCTGCCAATGCCTTTTGAGAAAGAGCGTTCCAAAGATTCTGAGAGAAAAGCATTCTCATCTCTGTCTTAAATGAACAACCCATTATTTTTAAACAATGGCCTCCTAGTTCTAGTTTCTCCCACAAAGGGTAAGATCCTCCCCACATTGACCCTGTCAAAACCCCTCAGGATCTTAAAGGTTTCGATCAAGTCGCCTCTTACTCTTCTAAACAACTGTGGATACATGTCCAACCTTTCCTCCTAAGACAACTCACCCATTCCTGGTATTAGTCTAGTAAATCTTCTCAGAACTGCTTCTAACACATTACATCTTTCCTTAAATAAGGAAACCAGAACTGTACATAATACTCCTGATGTGGTCTCACCAGTGCCCTATACAATTGAACCATAACCTCCCTACTTTTGTAACCAATTCCACTCACAATAAATAATAACATTCAATTAGCCTTCCTAATTACTCGCTGTACTTGCATACTAGCCTTTTGTGATTCATGCACTAGAGCACCCAGATCTCTCTGAACGTCAGAGCTCTGCAATCTCTCACCACTCATCAGGACACTCACAAGATTACCAATATAAAGGAGAAAACAATAATTTATATGAAAAACTCACCTATGAACTGGAGCAGTCAAATGAACTCCCCTTCCTTGATGTACTAGTTGAGAAACCTGCCAGGGGATTCTAAGTGCCCTGCTACAACATCTTTAATAATATCTTCTAACATTTTCCCTATGACAGATGTTAGGCTAACTGGCCTATAGATCCCTTCTATCTGTTTTCCTCCCTTTACATTTGCTATTTTCCAATCCAATGGAACCCTCCTCGAATCTAGGGAATTTTGGAAAATTATAACCAATGCATCAACTGTCTCACTAGCCACTTCTTTCAAGACCCAAGGGTGAAGTTCATCCGGACCTGGGGATTTGTCAGCCCACAGCCCCAACAATTTGTTCAATTCCACTTCCTGGTGATTTTAATTTTCCTGAGTTCCTCCCTCCCTTCCATTTCCTAATTTACAGCTAATTCTGGGATGTTATTTGTGACCGATGCAAAATACCTGTTTAATTCATCTGCCATCTCCCTACTTTTCATTATCAATTCCCCAAACGCACTGTCGGACTAACGCTCACTTTTTTAACTCTTTCCTTGTTTAGATATCTATAGAAACTCTTTATATTACTAGATAGCTTTCTCTTCTACTCTAATTTTTCCCTCATTAATCTTTCTGTCATTCTTTGCGATTCTTTATATTCTTTCCAATCTTCTGACCTGCCACCAATTTTTGCATAATTATATGCTTTTCCTTTAAGTTTGATACTGTCTTTAACTTCTATAGTTAACCAGGGATGATAGGCCCTGCCCATGGAATTTTAATTTGTCATTGGGATGTGTTATATTCTGTGTATTCTGAAATATCCCTTTAAATATCTGCCACAGAACATCTATTGATTTATCCCTTAACCTCATTTGCCAGTTCACTTTAGCTAGCTCTGCTGTCATGCCTTTATAATTGCCCTTATTTAAGTTTTAAAAACTCTTCGACGCACTCGTCTCTCCCTCAAAATGAATATAAAATTCAATCATATTATAATCGCTGCTACCGAGGGATGCCTTCACTATGAGGTTATCAATTAATCCTATCTCATTGCACAATACCAGCCTCTGTTATCTCCAGAATGTGCTGTTCTAAGAAACTATCCCGAAGACATTCGATCAACTCCTCATCTACGCTACCTTTGCCCATTTGATTTTTTCAGTCTTTATGTGGATTAAAATCCCCCATGATTATTGCCATACCTTTCTGACAAACTCCCATCATCTCTTCTTTTATACTCTTGTCCTACCATGAAGTTACAATTATGGGGCCTGTACACCACCCCACAAGTGACTTCTTGTCTTTATCATTTCTCATCTCAAACCAAACTGCTTCTACATCCTGGTTTTCTGAACCTGGGTCATCACCCTCTAATGTGCTAATAGCATCTTTTATTAACAGAGCCACCCCTCCACCTTCTACTACCTTCCTGTCCTTCCTAATGTCATGTATCCTTCAATATTCAGGTCCTAATCTATGTCATCATGTAGCCATATTTCTGTAATGGCTATCAGATTGTACTTATTCATTTCTATTTGTGCTATGAGTTCATCTGTTTTGTTTCAAATGCTATGTGCACTTAGATACACAGCCTTCAGTTTTGTCCTTTTATTATTTTCTGTAGCATCTAGCCTTATGTACTGATTTACTCTTAGATTTGTGCTCTCTGTACCTTCCGGTCATGGTCTGTTTATCATTTCCCATATTAGTACCTTTCTCTCTTACCTCTTTGGTTTACCACACCTCCCAGATTTGATACCTTGCCTCCACTATTCAGTTTAAAACCCTCTCTACTTCCCTACTTATGTGGCTCACGAGGACACCAGCCCCAACACGGTTCAAGTGTAGACCATCCCAACAGTACAGATCCCACTTTCCCTAGTACTGGTGCCAGTGCACAACAAACCAGAACCCACTTCTCCCACACTAGTCTTCGGGCCAGACATTCATTTCTCTAATCTTATTTGTCCTATGTCAGTTTGCACATGGTTTAGATAATAATCCAGAAATTCTCTCTTATCTGTTTCTTCATTTGGTGCCAAGCTTGTCATACTGACTACGCTGAGCATCCTTCCTCATCCTGCCTATGTCGTTGGTACCTATATGGACCACAACCACTGGATCTTCCCTCTCCCACTGGAAGTTCCTCTCCATCCCTGAATAAATGTCCCGAACCCTGGCACCAGGCAGGCAACATAGCCGTCTGGACTCTCTCTCCTTGATACAGAGAACACGGTCAACCCCCCTCACAATACTGTCCTCTACTGCCACTACATTCCTTTGTGCTCCTCTCAATTGAATAGCTTCCTGTACCACAGCACCATGGTCAGTCAGATCATCCACCCTGCAGCCCCCACCCTCATCCAAACAAGCTGAAAGAACCTCAAACCTGTTGGACAATTGCAGAGGCTGACACTTCTGAAGTCCTGCCCTCTGGGTCCCCTTACCTCCTCCAGCTACAGTCGCACCCTCCTGTTCCTAACCACTTCCAAATCAGAAGACCTTATCCTAAGGTCTGTGATGGCCTCCTGGTACAAAGGTAACTCTCCCCCTCCCTGACGTGTCCAGCTCAATGACTCTGAGCTGAAGCTCCTCAAGCCGCAGGCACTTACTGCAGATGTGTTTGCCCTAGATGACACTGGCATTCAGGGGTTCCCACATGCTGCAACCATGACACATCACCTGTCCTGCCATACCTATGTGCTTTAATTAATTACTTAATTATTTTATTCAATTATTTATTTTCTTTTATATATTTATTAATCTTATCACAAATTCCTGTCCTATTTTAAATCTTAGGAATAGAAAAGACCTTGACCACTTACCAGATACTCACCAAACAGCTAGCTTATTCCCCTGTAGTAGAGCAAGAACCAGTTCCTACCTGGTGAAAAAGTTAGAAAAGGCAAAGGATCATCTTCCTCCCCTCCACACTAAACTCCCTCAGCTCACCAAACTTTCACGTTCCATTGAAGTTGCACACTCAGTACAGATCCTGCTGAGAATGTCTAGATTTATATTCTCTAAACAAAGGAACCAGCTGAGCCCAGGTACAGCAAAACTTGTTCAACCTAGTTTCTTCAATTAACTATTTCAGCTGCTGCCAGTGGATAGCTTCCCTGCATAGGCCTCTGGATGATACTTAGAATTTAAACAGTACTTGCAGTTAAACAGTACTTGTAGTGAAATGTAAAATACAAACAATATTAGATTTTTAGAAAGGTATTTAAGCTTCCCTCAGTTCACCAAACTCTCACACAATAGATTTTTGGTGGGGGAGGGCAATTACCAGCCACACAAAGCAGACTTCAAGTGGTGTAATATAGTTCTGAAAGAGTCAGCACTGTCTCAACCTGGCTGCAGAATGGAATATGTTTCAAGCATAATAGTAAGCCATGAATGTTTAATAAAACATGCATATTACAAATAATATGCAGAGCATAGAGCTCCTAGAATGGATATACTTTTCTTCATCCTCCTTTGCACTTTTTCCTACAGCATTTAAAGCCTTCATTATGTGCAGACATCAAAACAACATAATATTACCCAGTGTGACGGTACCAAGCTCAACAATAACTTGCATTTATACAGTGCCTTTAACATAGTAAAACATCCTTAGGTGCATCAGAGGAGTATTAGCAAACAAAAATTTACACCAAACCACATAAAGAGATATTAGGATAGCTGACCAAAAATTTTTGGTAGAGGTAGATTTTAAATGAGGGTCTTATTAGGAAAGGGAGGGTGAAAGGAGAGAATTCCAGAACTTGAGACTAAGCAGCTGAAGGCATGACTATCAATGATGGGGCAGTAGAAATTGGGAATATACAAGAGGCCACAATTGGAGGAGCACAAAAGTCTTGAAGGGTTAGATGACATTTCCACTAGGCCATGCAAAAAAAGAAATTAAATGACAGCATACTGCCACAGCCAACAAATAAATTTTAAAAGGAACATTGGTTGTAGGACTGGATTAGGTCACAGAGATATGAAGAACCAAGATCATGGGGGATTTGGACAGCAATTCCCATATAATATTTTCTGTAGCCTAAATACTGTTGTAGGATGATGTGTGTCATTCAGTAGGTCTCATGAAGAGGTTCTGAGTCTGGTATTTGTTTAACATTAAATGTTTATTAACTATAAGTAACTATATAATATATATACAGTATAAGATCTAAGGTAGGAGCTATCTCCATGTTTGCCTCTATACAAGTCTCTGTACAGTACAAGACTGCCCTCTAGACTTGGGCCATGTGTTTCTTTACATCACAGCATGGGTAGTACTGTACTCAGTCCCACGTTAACAATTTCAATGCCAGGCCCTTATACCATATCTGTCCCCAAGTCTTTATCCAACATATTTACAATGCATTCCTGTTTACCCAACATATCTACATTACTTCTACCACCCCTTCTCCTCCGCGCCCCCCCCCATCATATCTCTGGCCTGAATTTTATGGCACCATAAAATGCGATGAGCCATTCTGAACTCCATTGATTTCGACTAGGTTGTAAACTCCCACTGTCATAAAATTCCGCAACCTGTGCTCCAGGTGGTCTTGAGGTTTTATAACTCTTCCAGATCTTGTCTTTAAAACAGTTGGAGGAGTGGTGGATTCCATTGTACTTATCAAACCTTGATGAATAGGAGATTGTTTTGGATGTGGTTGTTCTAGCATTTGGATGGTTGATCTTAACTCCTTTTTTGCATTCTTTGGTTTGAACTGCTCCTTCTCAACTCCCCAGCTGGTGTTATAAATGGCCATTGGTTTATCCCATTCTTTACAGGGAGGACGAACTCGCAGCTCATCTACAATGCTGATTCTGTTTATCTTCCTACATGCAATTGACTGTGATGCACATTGGGATGGATGATGACTCTTCCTATTGTGTGGGTGTGGCTTATCAACAGGCTCACCTTGCAGTTTAGTTTTCTGTGCAACAGTGTTCTCATTGGTTTGCTTCCTCACCTTGCTGAGGTGTGCTGCAGTAGATTGATGGCTGCTGCTCTGTTCCAGCATCAACTGGTTAACAGTTGTACTGGCTGGAGGTTGCAGCATTGTATTGTGATGTTTTGAGGTATCTGACCAACAGATGTCAGAGCCGGAGGCTGAGACTGTTCTTGCTGCTGGCTCATCTCTTGGTTGTCTTCCAGTCAAGGTGTCATGGTAATCACTTGAGTAGTTGGCTGGTCTGACCAATGAGGAGCTTCTGGCACCTACAAACCGGCTCTACAAAAAGTGAAGACAATTCAGAGCTGAAGTTCCAGTCGAGAGTATCTTTTCTTTTGGGGCTTTCAGGAACTTGCCGTTCTCTATAGTTGACAACAGAGGTTGCTTTTACATCTTATGCCATTTTAAGAAGATTCAGGGCAACACAGGCATCTCTGCTCAGAAGAGAAAAAGGCTGGTTATGGACAACGTACATGACTTCAAAGATTTGTTTGCTACCATGCCTTAATTGTTCCACAATTATGCCTATAACCAGACGTTGGTTTCGTCCAGGCCCATAGAGTGGTGCGAATATTGCTTGTAGCCAGTGGCCTTGAGTGTCCCTGCTATTGCTATTTTACTAGCTAGACAATGGGAGATTTTCTGTACCATGGCTTGATTTCATCTCTTAAGATGAATCTATGCTGTAAACAGATTTTGGATTGCCTGACAATCTGAATGTCAAATTTTCCTTAGCTTGAAGCATGTCTGCGAGTGCATCGTCCACCACTCTGATAGAATTCTGTTCCTGATTGGCTCTGATTTCAGGTCACTGTAGTTACAGCCTTTAGCCATTCTGTACAGCTCATTTATGAAAGAGTCAATAGCTTCTCCTGGCTGTTGGATATGCTTGTTAAACTTTGCTCTTTCAAGGAGCTTTTTACTGCTCAAATTAAAATTGGTGTCAAATAATTTTAAAACTTCATCAAATTTTGCTGAGGATTCATGGATTCCTTGCCTTGCTATTATATCAGCTATTGGACCTAACAAATAAAGCAGTGTGTTAACCCGTTCAGCTTCTGTTTTTTTTTTCCAGGCCTGAACGAATCATTTACCTGAAGAATCTCTTTCTCTAATGTCTGCAAATTTGTGACTGGTCTGGGCCTTGGATGAGTCCAAACTGATCTGGGAAGGTAGATTTTTGATCCATGGTCATTTAAAATTAAAATTGTGTATAGCTTCAAATGATGTAAGGAAATCCAAGATGGCAATACTGTATGCTTCTTCTCAATGAGGTTTCCCATGCTTTCTGCTGTTAGTGGGCTCCCGCAGTAATGGTGTTCACAATTCCTTTGATTTTAATTTTCAGCAGTGACTCGCTGGTTCGACCTTTCTGAGTCTTCCCCACAGTATCTAACTATTTCAGTTTTTGAAACAGTAAATTCATGGCTTTTTCTGGGGTATAAAATGCTAATTTTTAAAATTTTAATTAACCTTTTTCTGTTCGGGGTGAACTTAGCCGTGTAGTCAGATGTCCACTCAGGACTTGAACAGTTCGTGGTGCTTCTTAAAATGCCAATATGACTCTTAGTGATTTAAAAGCTTTTTGAACTCATTCTGGCCAAGAAGTTTTTTTTTTCTAAGCTTACTCCTGTTAGGTCTTCTGACTCTGCACTCTCTGTATATTGAAGCTAGACTTCCATGGGATTTAATGGAGTCTCCTGCTGTAGCATGGATTTTATTTCTGCCTTCTGTTTCTAATCTTGCTTTGGAGCTTTTCTCTGGTGGTCTCCATGTGGAGAATTTTCTCCCCATCGGGGGGCTTGGACAGGAGTGGGCCAATTAAGGCCTGCCCAGCCTGACGTGCATCCAGGAGCGCTAAGTGGGCGAGGGGAGTAGGCTGAGTCAGGGCCTGCGCTTGCAGAAACCTCCCTGAGGCAAGGAGCTGCCTCGGGGATTAGTTGGATTTTTAAAAATTTTAATAAAGAAAAAAAGATTACGTCCCCTCATGACAGTGCCACATGAGCTGGGACATGTCAATGGACTTCAATAAAAGCTTTTATTCAATTTATAAACACTTCATGAAACCTCATCCTGCCCCGTGGATGAAGTTTCATGATAAATGCAAAGGCCGCCAGGGCTCTTCGCCTGCCCGCCAACCTTAAGATTGAATGGGCAGCTCCATTAATTCCTTTAATTGACATTTAAATGGCCTTAATAGGCCTTTGACAATTTGGCAGGCGCGCAGCCGACTCCGGCGCATGCACACTGAACTGAAGATCTGAATGATGCATGGTGATGTCGGCACACACGCCCGATGTCACCATGCCTCATTTTACGTGTTGGTGAGCGGGCCCCGCCCCCACTCACTGACCCAAAATTTTGGCTCATCTGTGTCTTCACTTTGGGTGCCTTCAGTCAGCTCAGAATGCTGCTCTTTACTTTTCACTCCTTCACTGTTACCATGTTGTAAGATGTTGTGTGCATATTGGTAGGTGGCATGAAGAGATTCTGAGTCTGGTATAGTTTAACAGTGGGTGTTTATTAACTACTAGTAACTAATTACGTATGCACAGTAGTAGGTCTAAGCTGGGAGCTGTCTCTATTCTTGCTTCTACACACGTCTCTGTCCATTACAAGACTGCGCTCTAGACTCAGGTAATGTGTTCCTTCATATCAGTGTGGCAGTACTGTACTCAATCCCACGTTAACCCTTTCTATGCCAGACCCTTATACTACAGGTATCATGCTTTTGATTTTATACTCATTGATGTAACCTGTACAACCTAAAACCCTATTTTTCCCCATCACTATCTCATTCCTACTTAAACAGCATTAATAAGGAATCAGTATTTACCCCCAATATCTTTCTCGATCTGTTATCCTTCATGAGTAACCTGCATGATATAAATACGCCTAATGTTTTCAACTTCAAAAGCTTCATTAATGGATTTAACTATTGACAATGAACAAAAAACTGACTTTATTCTCACATTTTGCTAACTTATTCCTTTTTTAGAGGGTTAGTAATTCTTGGAACAGAGCTAGACTAGCAAGCAGAGCTACCTGTTTTTTTTTCTCCTGGCATCTAACTTTATTCCAGCTAAAAATAGGAATATTGGACAAAGAGTCATGAGAAAGCTGTAGACAGACCCATAATATGCAATCATCTGTATCTTGTGTAAGTTGTGTTTCGGATCATAAATGGAATGTCTATTCTATCTCTTGTGAATTTTTGTCCCTGCACTACAGTGTAGATAAGTAATTAAAATAAGTTGATGGAGTTGTTGAATTGGAATGGGAATTAAATGATCATGATTTTTTTTAGTTCTTCATGGGGTGTGAGCATTGCTGGCAAGGCCAGCATTTATTACCCATTGCTAATTGCCTTTGAGAAGGTGATGATGAGCTGCTTTCTTAAGCACTACTGTCCATGTGGTTAGATGCACTCACAATGCTGTAAGGGGGGTGGGGGGTGGGGGGGGGGGGGGTGGATTTCCAAGATTTTGCCCCAGTGATAGTGAAGGAGCAGCAATATAGTTCCAAGATAGGAGGGTTCATGAGTTGGCGGGAACTTACAGATGGCAGTGTTCCCATGCACTTGCAAGTCCCCGCCAATTTGTTTTACTAAGTGGTAGAGGTCAAAGGTTTGGAAGGTGCTTTCAAAAGAGTCTTGGCGAGTTGCTACAAGTTCCTTTGGTGTGTCTTTTCTTGATTGTGCACCATTTGTATAAGACTTGAAATCTATGTGATGGAGATGAGCATCACATCTTGATAGTGTATAATTTCGTTGTGCAGAAGCTGTATACTGATGATGTCACATTAATAGAGTTGAGCAATTCCAGTTGTATCCTTGTTTTCAGTGTTATAACACTAAAGGGAGTGGAACAGTACCATCCCAAAATAAATTTTAAAATATAGTACATTTATTTGGATTTATTAATTATTACATAAGAAAAATATCATCTTGGGAGGCCAATACCAGTACAACATGGAGGTAAGAATTCCTTAAATTGCTGTTTAGTATCATCATAAATGAATTTGTCAAGCTTCCCAATGTAAAACTTAATTCTTCTCAAAATTTTACTAGAAATACAAGTATAGCACATCTTCACAAACATGTTTCTAATAGTAAATAAAAACAGACAATGCTAGAAATATTCAGCAGGTCAGGCAGCGCCTGTGGAGAGAGAAACAGAATTAATGGGCTGGGTTTTTCCATCCTGCACATGCCCCATGCGGCCTCAATTTCAAAACTTCCCCTCCATTCCTGACCCATGCCATCTTCTCCTGTGTGAGAAAAATGTTGGGTCACGAACCTACACACGCATGCTGTAATGTCAGGGTCATTATTATGAATTCCTAAGGGAAATTTAAATTCATGCCCCACAATATTTTGGTCATGAGTCGAGGGAGTTGTAAGTCCCTGGGACCCTACTAGGTAAGTCAGTTCATGAACCTTGGAAAATGCTGCTGAGAAGTTGGGAATATTCTGACAGGTAAGTTTAAATGGTCTTCAATTGTCATTATTAAATGCTGTCTGATATGTTAAATTTGTATTTAAGCAGTGATGGATCATAGGGCTCTGTGGTGAGAAAATAACTTGACTACTACATTGACCAGCATTGCTTAAGTGTTGCGATGCATAAGAGTACTTTTCACATTGCAAAAAATGGTTTTCTGCAGTCAAAATAATTGAAAATTGTGGCAGGGAACGGTCATGATCTAAACACTGAATTAAAATTCAAGACTGCAGAAAGTTAAACAAAACTTTCCTTCTGTTCCTGGACTTCTTTGAATGACAGGCCATCTGCTGTAGTTTAGAAAAAAAACCAAGTCATCTGTTCCTTCAATTTCAAAAGCGCCCATTGTATTGAGTTCTAATGGTTTGTTAACAGCTTTATGAATCTTGGCTGAATTCCAAAGCTGTTGATGGTCTGAACACAGCAGGGTATTATTCACACAGTTGGCCAGGATACTGAGAAATTTGTGTGACTGACAGTTTTATTAGGTTAAAAAAGGATTATCTATCTTTCATGGGGCAACGGGGTTTTGAGGGAGGGGTGAGAGGTGAGAGCTAAGTGGCCAGATAGAGAACTGAGGTGGAACTTGTGGCCAGCCCATCTCAGCACAAGCCCACCTCTGTCACTGCCTTGGGCCTGGCTAGGGACAAAGTAGACCCAGACCTTGCCCATCCATAACTCTCAGAGATGAAACTTCTGTGGGAGTGGGTGGAGGTGATGGGTTTGGTATCAAGAAGTCAGGAAGAAGCAGAGGGGAAGATTTGGCCCAACATTTCAGGTCAATGACCTTTCATCATGCTCTGTTGAAAGATCACAGACCTGACATGTTAATTTTGTTTCTCTCTCCATGGATGCTGTCTGGCCTGTTGAGTATTTCCAGCATTTTCTGCTTTTATTTCAGATTTCCAATGTTTGCAATATTTTACTTTTACATTTCTAATGCTGTTGCAGATAAAAACTCTCATTTTTGAAGTGCTACTGGTATGTTATTTTTAAACTTATTCCTGTTCTGCAGGATATAAAGTGAAATAATAGATATTTATAACGCAGATATTAGAAACAGAGTGCTGGTTGGATGGCACTCTCCATAAACTCACTTTTGTCCTTTCATTGTCAGAACATAATCTGCACCAAAAATTAAAATGAATCACTCCAGGGATCTCTAACTTCATAAAGGAAAGCTATAAAATGATCAGCCTAATGCTGAAATTCTTTATGTGGAATGCCCTAAAGCTATTGTCCATATTCTAACACTATTCTTTTAATCACTTTGTTACAACTGTGGGAGAAAGCAGCATCCAGAGTGCGGCAGAGTTTTCTGACCGGCATCGTGGCAATTAGGCAAATTAGGAAACTGAGATCTCAAAGTCACTGTTCCAATCAGGTACGTCAATAGTTCATGTGAGAATGTACAATATGACAGTCCTTCTGTAAAGATGGCTCCAGAGACATCCAGTAATTTTAATAGTGTGGGCTGAAACAGTTTTACAGTAATTTAAAACATTGGATCATAATCATAAAAATCTGTTGAATTGTGGAAAAACTTGCCTAGCTCAAGAAGTTCATTGACATATTGTGGTAGGGAATGGTGGCAGATTTAGTTTTGAAGTTCCAGAAAATGTGTATTTGCAAAGCCACATCTGATCTTGGCTTTGCAAGGTTGAAAAGACAAAACTCAACTCAGAATGGAAGTGATGTTCATTTTTTTTTCAATTATTAATTCCTGAGATGTGAACATCGCTGGCAAGGCCAGCATTTGCTGCCTATCCCTAATTGCTCTTGCAAAGATGGCAGTGAGCCGCCTTCTTAAACCATTGCAGTCTATGTGGTGTAAGTACACCCACAATGCTGCCCGGAAGGGAGCTCCAGGTTTTTGATTTAGCGACAGTGATGGAACGGCAGCATAGTTCCAAGTCAGGATAGTGTGTGGCTTGGGAGGGAACTTGCAGTTTGTGGTGTTCCTATGCATCTGCTGCTGTTGTTCTTTTAGATAGTAGTGGTCACAGCTATCAAAGCTGCTACCAAAAGAACTTTAGTGAGTTGCTGCCGTGCAGTTTGTAGAAGGCATACACTGTTGCCACTGTAAGATAGCAGTGGAGGGAGTGAATGTTTAAGACAGCGGTGAAGTGTCGATAAACCAGACTGCTTTGTCCTGCATGGTGTTGAGTTTCTTTAGAGTTGTTACAGCTGCACTCAGACAAGTAGAGAATATTCCATAATGTTCCTGACTTGTGCCTTATAGATGGAGGAGGGGATTGGGAGAGTCAGGGGGTGAATTACTCATCACAGAATTCTCAGGCTCTGACATGCTGTTCTAGCCACAGTATTTATATAGCTGGTCCTTAAGTTTCTAGTCAATGGTAATCTCAGGATGTTGATGGTGGGGGAATTTAGCAAATGTAATGCCATTAAACGTAAAGGGAAGATGCTTAAATGCACTCTTATTGACGGTCGTTGTCTGGCACTTTTGTGGTGCAAATGTTACTTTATCACACATCATGGATTCAATCATTTAAAACCTTTCTTAATGTAAAATGATTTGTGCAGGAGTCACTTCTATTTTTAATAATGAACCAAATGGACACACTGTTATCACAAAACTGTCTGTCAATGTCATTTCAGCTGACTTGCCACGAAAGAAATACTTTACTGCCGCCTGTACCAGAGATTACATATATTTGTGTTAGGACAGCCTGCACTTATTGGAATAAGAGCTATTGGGTAAACATTTATTTTATTGTAATTCCTGTGGTTTTAAGCAGCTAGTCACACATCCAATCATCACATACTTCATGGAACTTATTGGGACTTTTTGTCCCCACATCTGTGGGTGTGTGTGAGTTTGTGTGTCTGCATTTTAATGGAAATGTTACATGTGTTATGCCTGCTACACGTTGTTTGGCTACAAAGCAGGTTGGACTATAGAGTCAAGAGATGTACATGATTTAGTCTGAAGCCAAACTATTGGCATCAGGTGTAATATCATCTGGAGTAAACTGCTTTGTACTGCTTCAGCTTTGAGCTCACTGCAGTGTAACTTGAATAGGTAAAGAGCTCGAATTGCTCGAGTAGTCTGTACTGAACTGCCTTTTAAGTTTTGAGTCTCGCAGTCATTCTACTGTTTGCAAATACTTCCTAAGCTGGGACTGCAAAGGCAACCCTTCCTTCAAGTGTGAGGAATTTGGGGTACTTTTGTGGTTGATTAGCTGCTCATTAAGTATTGAGATACATCTGTCAAGGTCTTGCAGGGAAGGTGGAAGAAGACTGCCACATCAAGATATTCCTGGTCATCATTGTTTGACACATCGCCAAAATCTGACCACCAACCTGTCAAACTCATATAGATAATGATTGCGCCCCAAGGTCCTCACATTAAATAGAATCATGCGCAGGCTTCTACCATCTGCCAAGACCTGTGGCGAAGGAGAATTTGTGACGGGGTCAGGGTTGTGAACCTAGGAGTCCCTAGTCAAGAATCTGCACACAGGTGACAGATACAGGAAGGTCAGTGGACCCCTGCATTAGGACATCTGTGACTGAACAGTCCATTTCAGGGTAGCATCTGTTCACCCCAACTTGGGAGAGGGCTAGAAAAGGCGGCCAAAAATAGGCTTTCTGGCTGGGGATCACCATCTTTGTGGTCAAAGAAAGAAAACTTCACATTTTGCAACTTGGAATGTTAGAAGTCTTACGAATAATCTCAAGAATGACCACCCAGAAAGAAGAACAGCAATCGTTATCACATTAACTATCAAGATTTCAAATTGATATCGCCACTCTCAGGGAGGCCCACCTTCCTGGGGAAGGAGAACTGAAGGAACAAGCGGGGGATACACCTTCTTAGGAAAGGAAAGGCTAACAGCAACCCTCGTATTCACAAAGTGAGTTTCGCCATCCGGAATAGGATCTTGGACACACTGCTACAACGCCTCAATTTTATAAATAAAAGACTGATGGCATTTCACCCTCAGCTTAGCAAATGCAAAACTGCATGGAAGCATCCTCAATCAAAACACTAGCATCTCCTGAATTATGTCATTGCTCGAGTCAAAGATCTAAGTGATGTCTGTATGATCAATCCATGCAGAGGACTGATGCATGGAGGGCAGATCATAGACTTGTTCAATTGGTAATGAACATCTACCTAAACATCACAAAATCCAAAAGTCCAAGAAGGAGAAAATCAATATCTCAGCCCTAAAGCAGCCTGATCAAAGAAAGGAATTCCAAGTGCAGCTCATGACTAATCTGGAAGGTTTGCACACATCCAACTCAATTCCAGAACAGCGGGATCAAATAAAGCCAATTGTACTGGACTCCTATGCCTAGACCTTCAGGTTCATCGTCACCAGGACTGGTTTAATGAAAACAATGCTGAAATATATGCCCTCCTAGAACAAAAACAAGCAGACTTCATTGCTTGGCAGGAGAACCCATGGTTGCAGATCAAGAAGGCAGCATTGTAACAGCTCAAGGCAGGTACCCAAAGATAAATCTGAGAAATAAAGGACATGTGGTGGGAAGAGATCCAACCATATCCTGCCCCTCCCTCAACCATATCTCCGTGGTGGCTACTATATCACAATTCCACGTGTCAATTGTCACGCTCAACTCATCCGTTTTACCTGTAATACTCCTGGCATTAGAGTCCATCCAGCCTTGCCTTACTCCCTTGAAACTTAATGCAGCTGTACTCCCTCTGACTTGATTGTTTTACTGTATTATGATGTGCCCCTATTCTGCTAACATTCTGTGTCCCCTCCCTGTACCAACTTATTTTAAACTCCTCCCAACAGCTCTAGCAAACCCGCCCGCAAGGAGGTTAGTCCTGCTCTGGTTCAGATGTAGACCATCATGCTTATACAGGCCCCACCTTCCCCAGAAATGGTCCCAGTGATCCAGGAATCTAAAACCCTCTCTCCTGCACCAACTCTTAAGCCACGTATTCATCTGTGCTATTCTCCTATTTCTGTGCTCGCTAGCACGTGGCACTGGGAGTAATCCAGAGATTACAACCCGAGAGGTCTTGCTTTTTAGTCTACTGCCTAACTCCCTGAATTCTTGATGCAAGACCTCATCCCTCTTTCTACCTATGTCATTGGTATCAACATGTACCATGATCTCTGCCTTATCACACTCCCACTTCAGGATGCTCTGCAGCCGTTCAGTGACATCCCAGACCCTGGCATCAGGGAGGCAACACACCATCCTGGAGTCACATTGACGGCCACAGTAGCACCTATCTGTTCCCCTGACTATAGAATCCCGTATTACTATTGCGCTTCCTCTCTCCCTCCTCTCCTGTACAGATAGGCTGCTTGTGGTACCAGAAGCTTGGCTCTGTCTGCACTCCCTGGAGGAACCAGCGCCCTCATCAGCCTCCAAAATGGAATACCGATTTACGAGGGGGACCCCAGGAGACTCCTGAAGTACCTGCCTGTTTCTCTTGGACTGCCTGGTGGTCACCCAGTCCCTTCCTTCCTCAAGTCCCTTCATCTGCGGTGCACCTCTCTAAACATGCTATCCAGGATGGTCTCAGACTTGCAGATGCTCCACAGTCTCCCCAACCACCATTCCAGCTCTGAAACCTGAGCTTCCAGGAACTGCAGCTGGACACACTTCTTGCACACATGCTGGTACCAAGCACTGGAAATGTTCCTGGCTTCCCACATGGAGCACGAGGAGCACACCACGGCTTTGAGCTCTCCTGCCATAACTTATCCCTTTAAATTAAACCTTTTAAATCAATTACTCTAGGGCCCTTCTTTCCTGATCCTCGTTACTACAGAATATATAAAACTATAAATCACAAAAAGACCTTAAACTATAAGTAATAAAAGTAGTAAATAGTTACCCGACACTTACCCAGTACTTACCAGTCATTTCTCTCCCTTGTAGCCTCTACTGCTGCAGCAGGGCAAGACCGCTCCCTGAAGATTTAAGAAGTTGGATAGCAAAGAAAAAATGCAAAGAGCACCTCTTCCCCTCTGCACCAAATTGCCAATACCTATACTCACCCTGGCTGTGTCTCTCCCTGCTCATGTGCTTCTAATAGTCCCTTTCTTAAATAGAGCTGAGGTGAGCTGAAATGACTCACACTAGTTAAGCTTCAGGGCCTAATCAGGCTTCAGGTGACTGACAGTTAACTGTCGCACAGTCAGCTACCTTACCAACCTTTTAACCAGACTACTGAACTTACAAAAATGAAATCACATCCTTCATCCTTAACATTGAGTTCAACTACCCCAGACCATGAACTGTCTTCTCTATCCTCATCCCCTGATCCCCCCTTTTTCTACATATATACACTTTCCCTCCCACCCATTTCCACTATCACCCTTTTAAATTTATTTGCACTCACTGTTCAATCCCCAGCCTCCAGCCCACCCTGATCCCCTCTCCCACACCATCAACCCCCCACCCCGCCACACCAGGGCCACCCACCCATCCTGACCCCCACCCCCAATGCCACCACCAGCACCTCCCATAGCCAGGACCACCACCATCAACACCACAGCCCCACCAACCACCCCCCCCCCACCCCCATCCACAACATCCCCCGCAATCTCTTCCTGCCTCCACCCACCATCGGCCCTCCACCCAGCCCCACCCACCCCACCCCCGCCAACAGCACACACCTCCACCCATCCCCAGCTCTGAAGAAGAGTCACTCGGACCCAAAACGCCAACTCCGCCCCTCCCTCCACAGACGCTGCCAGATCTGCCGAGCCCCTCCAGCAATCTTTGCTTTTGTTGCCTAAGATTAAACTAACTGCCTCAACCCCCTCGCTTTGCTTCCAGTGCAAGTACAGTGAAGTCAAGAAACTGACTGCAACAACATGCAGTCAAAACATATAATTATTTCAGCAAATAAAAAAAGACACATCTAAATGTACAATATCTTCATCAAGTTCATATATTGTTCAAGCAATAAAAGCTGGTCAGGACAGCAGGAGAGCATCTTTCTCCTTTTTGAAAAGTGCCAAGACATTTTGAACATTCACCTGAGAAGGCTGACAGGATATCAATTTATTGTCTCATCTGAAAAACAACACCCTGAAAAACACTACACCCCTCAGTACTGCTCTGGAGCGTCAAACTAATTTATGCACTCAGATCTCTGGAAATCAGGACTTGATCCCACAGTCTTCTGACTAAGAAACAAGAGTTCAACCATTGAATCAAAGCTGACACTCTGCAACGTGTGGGCATGACGTATAACATGACTGGACTGTTTTGTTTTACATGGAGTAGAATTTTACAGGCCCTTCTGCTGGTGGGAGTTTCCAGTCTTGCCGGAGTCAATGGGCTTTTGAATGGCTCGCCACATTTCACAGCTCCAACCCCACCACAATGGGGCCGTAAAATGCCACCCATACACCAGCTGAACGGAATTTCCATTTGGCAGGAAAATTACGGTGTATACAATTCTGGCAACAATTTATGAAAAGCCCAGAATTCACAAGCATGTCAGATGGCGAAGAAATCAAACCTGTTTCAGTGACTTTTCCAGTATATTGCTGTTAATGTGGGGCACTAGCTCTCTGCTTTTACCTTCTGATACTTTAACATTAAAGATACTATAAAACGCAAATTAGTTTCTTTATTCACTTGAAAGAAAGTATTCCTGGGAACTTGTAACCTAATACAGCTGCCATCCTGACCACAAGAAGATGCTTTCTCTTCCTAATCGCTTTCTCCCATTGCTTCATAGTCCTGTAAGGATGTAGAAACTTAGTCCACATTTTAATTACCAGGGTACTCTATGACCAGCTGCATTTCTTGAAAATAAAATTATTACATGTTAAATAATCTGATAGAAATTTTATTTAACAGGAGCAATTAGTTTTATACAAGAGCCATCTCTCATTTCACAATCTTATAGGGTATGGTGGGAGGGAAAACATGAATCATGTGGTTATACATAATCTGTTCATTTATTTTGATGGAGTATGACTTGAAAGAGATCTTGTTTACATCCCTTTCCCAGGATTACAGAAACTTATTGACAACTAGGTGACTGCAAAAAGCTCATTCAAATAAATTTCACTAAACTCACGGAACAAGCAGGCACACCCGCTCAGCCCAATACAAGGGAGTAAGAGATACTAGCTTGGTAGGCAGACAACAGGTGCCAAGAGCTCCTCATAAGCAGAACAATTCACTATAAATGCTAACTTGAGTCAGTCTAAATCAAGTGGAATGCCTGAGGTGGCAGCTGCAGCTAAGGGTGGTGCGTCCCGCAGTGCCTCGAAGCAGTGGTTGCCTAAAGTCACCAAGGAGCTGCCCAAGAAGCGGAGGAAATCTCGTAAGCAGAGCTATTCCACTTGCATGTACAGGGTGTTGACCCAGATCCACCCTTCCACCAAGGCCATGAAGGTTATGAATTCTTTTGTTGTTGACATTTTCAAGTGCATCACCTTTGAGGCCTTGCACCTCATTCTCTACCACAAGCACCACACCATCTCAGCCAGGGAGATCCAGAGTGCCATCCACCTCGTGCTGCCAAGGGAACTGGTCAAACACACCGTCTCTGAAGGCACAAGAACGGTCACCAAATACACCAACTCCATTTAGGTCGATCATTCTAAAGATTATTACAAATGTAAGGACCATCCTCTGGACCACATAGGAGCACGATACCCCAGTAAGCTGGCAGTTTTGGAAAGAGCAGCAGCAGCTATATCAAGTCCTGCACTTATGAATGCGTTTTCTCAAATCTGGCCCCTCATTCAACTTTCTAGTAGCTATCCCAACCATTAGTTCTGTGCCTGTGCAAACAGCTCGTGATATCCTAGACCTTGATATGCTGTTTACGGGGATTACTCATCACCAGCTACTTGTGTCAGCTGTGGATCATTTGTTAGTACTCTCACCTATGAGTTAGAAGGTTCAAGTCTTGCTCAAGTGACTTGAGTGCAAAAATTTAAGTCCTTTCTTTTCTCTCAGGTGAACATAAAATATGTTTCTAAGAAAGACCAGGGGAGCCCTCTGGATATCCTGGCCAATATTAATTGCTCAACCAAGATCACTGCAACAGATTATCACAGCTGTGCGCAAAATTGGCTACCGCAGTTCCTACAGGAAAATAGTAAGACTTCAAAAGTGCTTCACTGTAATGGTCATAAAAGGCCCAAAATAAAGGCAGGTTTTTCTTTTTTACTGTGTCTCCTGCCACCACACTGGAACAGGAAGTCAGTGCCGCTGACTTCATCGTTGTGTGCCTAGAACAGGACATCGTCGCCCACTCCTCCCCAGGTGCACGTGTGGTGCTGCTGAAGTCATCACTGTAGGCCCGGTGAACCTTTGTCACCCACTTACTCACCTCGATCACCAATCCACACACCGCTTTGCTTGCCTTCGTTGCCCCACTCACTGCTTTGCACACTGTCTTGCTCCCAATCCATGGCCTCTTTGCATGCCATGCCACTCGCTGGCTGTAGAAGGGAGAATACAGGGCGGCAAGTGAGAAGGAAGTGGAGAGGAGCCAGTGAGGCAGTGACCAGTGCGTTATAATCACAATCCCAGGATTTCCAACTGGTGTTTTGAGGTTCAATATTCTGTGAAAACTGCAAATCTTAACCACTGTGAAAAAATAAATTTTATTGATGCTGCACTTGTTTAAGTATCTTTACATCGCTCAATGTTATGAATGGTCCCATTCTTTGATGCAGGCAGCTGCCTGTGGCTGGCAGTGAAGCCACAGGCACTGAGACTGCATGTCCAGTGAATGCGCCACAGCAGGTCTGGTGACAGTAAATACAATCTTTTTTTATTAAGCCAGGGACTTACCACCATGGGATGACTCCCTAACAAAAAAAAACATGCTTACTAGCAGAGCCTCTGGACGACTATTTTCCTATCTAGTTCATACTTTGCTTTAGATCTTGTATAAGGGCCAAAGTAAACCCTTTTTTGTTGGACACCTAGAAATTTGCAACCATGAAGGAGTATTTTTTGGACAGTTGTTTGAAGTATTGCCTGCATTAGTGCTTTGGTCATTCTCTGCCTTAAAAGATATCAATGTGCTTTTTGCCTTTACTCAACAAGATTCTTAAAGGCTGTCTTAAGGCTGCAGTTGGCACCAAGGACTTCCAGGTAATGATATGAATCTACTAATAGGACAATGGATATGCGTGAGATCCCCCTTGATTTGCATAAAATAATGTTGTATTTTGGAATATCAATCACTATAGGTAATTTGGTTAGCTTACGGTTAAAAATGTTCAGTATAAGGCATTGGTGTAGATTTTAGAATACTCCCAAAACAATGCAGGGAATATCAGGAATTCAGACAGGAAATCAGGGCCAGTGCCCTGTGGAATTCTCCATTTATCAATCTTAATAGAGAGATAATTGTGCAAGTTGCACAGATCTGTGATCAAATTCCTAATGGGTGCCCAGGCCTCTGGAATGCACTCCTGTTGTGTGTAACTCTGTGCTGAGGATACTATCTTGTAATATCTGTGAACAACTCAATTCCAGACTCTCCAAAATTTGTCCACCATCTACAAGGCACAAGTCAGGAGTGTGATGGAATACTGATGGACCCTTGTCACTAGTTTATTGGACTAATGAATCTGAGTTGCATGCTGGTTTCGGGATAACTGAGTAAGTATATTAGACATAGCAGATCAGTAGACAGTTCTAATGTAGAACGCATTCTATTCATTTACAAAGGAACTCAGCAACTACACTTGTGTACTTACAACTAAAACCCTGTCTCTACATTAGACTCTTACTCTAGGCTACTCACTACTACTGACTACAGACCACTAAGGTAGCCCGCACTACTCTTTCATTGGATAATAAGATCATGTGATCTTCTATTAAACATTCTTCTTAAAAGTATATTACACGTCAGATGACCATAAATGCTCCCCACTTGCCTGGATGAGTGCAGCTCTAACAGCACTCAAGAAGCTTGACACCATCCAGGACAAAGCAGCCGGCTTGATTGGCACCACATGCACAAACATTAACTCGCTCCATCAACAATGCACAGTAGCAGCAGTGTGTACTATCTACAAGATGCACTACAGGAATTCACCAAGGCACCTTAGACAGTACCTTCCAAAACCACAACCATTACCGCCTAGAACAGGGGTGGGGGGCCTTTTTCTTATCAAGGGCCACTCACGCATGGACAAAGCCAGTCATGGGCCAGACACACATAAAAACCAACTTAATTTTACTTTAAGAAAGAATACAGAAACATCAAATCATCCACTGTATTAATGTGATGGCTAAGTTTGCTATTCCTTAATGAGTGGCACAGCTTCTGTGTCTCAATCACATCACCCCTGAAATTCAGCTCACCTTTTTGCTTGCTTTCCTTTCCCATTGTCTTTCTCTGTCTCTCTCTTTTCACACTTGTCTCTCTCTCTCTCTCTCTCTCTCTCTCTCTCTATCTCCTTTCCCACTCTTTCTCACCCTCAGTGACTCAACAGCCCAAGGCTCTGGCTAACTCCCAGTCTGAAGAAGCGCCTGGGCCTGAGCTCTGGCTTCTTCTTTAGTCTGCAAGGGCTGAACCCATATCCTGGGACTCCAATGGAGCTGGGAGGGGGAGGGGAGGGCGAACCACCGATGAAGCCAGGTGTCCTGCTCCCTTTCTCCCCCGCCCCAGGTTACCCAAACTTCACCGCCCGATCAGCAGTCAGTAGCTTCCCTGCTCTGCCCTGCGCTCCTGCTCCTGGATCTCGGGCCTCGCTCTCTCCCCGCAGCCTGAGCCTCTGGTGACTGCAGCAGAGGTTCAGCATCAGAACATGGCGGCTAGCCCAGAGTGCAGCTTGCAGCATGGGTTGTTGCGGGGATGGGGGGGGTGCGGGGCGGTGGGGTGGGGGGGGGGGGGGGGGGGGGGGGCGCGTTGGGGGGGGGTGGGGCGGGGCGGGGTGGGGGGGGGGGAGGTGGGGGTCAGATTTTGAAATCTCTCTGCAGGCAGAATGAAAAAATGCAATGGGTCGGATCTGTCCCCCGGGCCAAGAGATCCCCACGCCTGATCTAGAAGGACAAGGGCAAAAGACAGATGGGAAGACCGCCATCTGGAAGTTCCCCTCCAAGCCACTCACCATCCTGATTTGGAAATATATCACCGTTCCTTCACTGTCACTGGGTCAAAATCCTAGAACTCCCTCCCTAACAGCACTGTGGTGCTATGCCACATGGATTGCAGCAGCTCACCACCATCTTCTCAAAGACAATTAGGGATGGGCAACAAATGCTGTCCTAGCCAGTGGAGCCCGCATTCCATGAATGAATAAAAAAAATTTCTTAATCCTAGGGATTATAGCAAGAATATAATACTACTGAAAAAAGGAATGTCGCAATTCTTTTATATATGCTCGAACTGATGCTCTGAAATTTCGCCTTAAAATGCCATCTACACATCATTATCGAAGATATTGAATAGAATAAGTGCTAGTGGACAATCTTGCCTCACTCCTCGTCAAATTGGGGGAATTCAGTAAGTCATCTTCTATTCTTAATGGAACCCAAGAGGGAGTTTGCATTTTGGATCAATATAAGATTCAGTCGTGTATTGCTTTAGTGTCCAGTTTCATCACAAAGGCTGCATGAGGCACTAATTCTAAAACTCACCTGGGCAAAATAAATGTGTTCCTGCTGAGTTTTCTTACATTCTGTTATCTTGTATAAAACACAACATGTGCTATATGTTCCTTTGTGAGAACTTAAGCCAACTTGGTTTTTTATGATTACTCCTTGGGTATCCAAAGCACCTGATATTCATATGGCGATAACCAGAAAAGAAGAGCCCTTTCTACCCGAAACATCTCCAGGATCTTCTAGACTGAAGGGGTCAAAAGACTTTTGCTCCTAGACTTTTGGCCTTTCAAGGATGGATTTCCTTCCAGGAGTTTGGGACATTTTTTTTTTTTAAGGCCCTTATGGGACTCATGCAAGCTCCCAGCAAATTACTTCTGCTGAGTCCTACCACAGACGTAGTGAGTAGAATTCTTAGCCTAGGAATTCCCCAGCCTTCTCTTACCCACAAGTAGGATTGACTGGAGTTTTCAAATCCTGCTCAGCTCATTTGTGATAGCTTCATTAAATGTGTCTTTTAATAGTCTTTGAGGTCTTTGAATAAAGATCATGCAATTTTAGCAGCAGGACTGCAGATTGGGCATAGGCCATCCCACTGCTAAATTGTGATGCTGAATGCCTGTTTTCACACCCCACCCCCACCACCAAAAAAAGCAATGCATTTCAATTACTATACCTGATCTCAATATTACAAAACATAGATATTGAAGAAGCAGAGAAAGTGCAAAATTGTTTCACAGGGATGTAACCAGAATTATGAGGATGCAACTATCAGGAAAAATTGTGCAAGCTGAGCTCATTTCTCTGGAATATTGAAGACCGAAAGGAGACCTAATAAAGCTCTCTAAAATTCTGAGTGAGTTCAAGAGGGTGAATGTGGAGGAACCATTTCCACATGGATGAAGCCACAAGGCAAGAAAAATATAAGATAGCTACAGATAGATAAAATAAAGAGCTTAGAAGGAATATCTTTACACAGCAACTAGTGAGAACATAAAAATCACTACTACATAGAATGGTTGAAGCAGATAACATTGGTATATTTTAGTGTGATATCGGATTATGGTGTGAAAAGATAATTTTTTAAAAATTTATTATTTCATGGGATTTGGGCGTCACTGGCCAGGCCAACGTTTGTGGCTCATCCCTAATTACCCTTGAACTGAGTGGCTTACTAGGACATTTCAGTGGGCAATTAAGAGTCAACCACATCACATGTGGTTTTGGAGTTACATGTAAGCCAGACCAGATAAGGTTGACTAATTTCCTTCCTTAAAGGCTGTTAGTGAACCAGACAGATTTTTACGACAATTGCTAGTTTAATAATCTCCATTACTCAGGCTAGCTTTCAATTCCAGGTTTTATTAATTAAATTTAAAGTCCATCATTGGTGGGGTTTGAACTCATGCCCCAGAGCATTAGCCTGGGCCTCTGGATTACAGGTGGCAAGAAACTCATGTGGATCATAAACACTGGCAATGACTACAGGTCAAATAGCTTGTTTTTGTTTATAATGAACGGTTCCTTGCATTATTTCTACATATTAAAAACATCAAGGGATATGGGGATAGTGTAGGAAAACGGTGTTTTGTAGAATAAAAGCAAAATCAGAAACAAAAATAGCTGGAAAAACTCAGCAGGTCTGACAGCATCTGCGGAGAGGAACACAGTTAATGTTTCAAGTCCGAATGACTCCTCAGCAGAACTAAAGAAAAATAGAAATGAGGTGAAATATAAGCTGTTTGAGGGGGGTGGGACAGGGAGAGCTGGATAGAGGGCCAGTGATAGGTGACGAGATTGCCAAAGATGTCATAGACAAAAGGGTGTTGATGGTGGTGATATTAGCTAAAGGATGTGCTAACGGTGACGTTAAGTAGATGATCAGCCATGATCTCATTGAATGGCGGAGCAGGCTCAAAGGGCTGAATGGCCTAATCCTCGTATTTATGTTCTCATGTTCCAAGATCCATATTGAAATTTCCCTACTTGTTGCACATCCAACCTATGTGGCTAGTACACTCAAAATATATATTCAGCAGAAATGGGCAACATATACTGTTCTGGTTTTTTCCAGAACTGTGGCCACTGCTTCATCTGTGTAATCACACAACCTGCACTTGTGCAGTGGCACTCCAAGTTTCAGACAAACAGGAAAACTTCAGTATGTAGGCAGTCTAATCAGGCTGAAGAAACTGCACAAGCTTTGCTAGCAATGTACTTAAAAACTGGTTAAACCAGAAGGGTTTCATTCCCATTCACCAATGAATGCTACATTCAATGGAATTCTCATTGTTGACTGGCACTGCCAAAAGTAACTCACAAGTGGTTCTATTTTCATGAACTTAATGCACTGTTACTCTAGTTTTCTGGATTTAATTGATAGGAAATTCTTGGTCCATATGCAGATAATAAATGTTTTATCACATAATCTGAAGATATTGATGAACTCTAAAATTTTCTAACAAGTAATGTATCAATTCTGCCTTCTGAAATAAAAACATCTGCCACTGTATCGCATTATTCAATCAATTTATTATCTGGCAAATATCCCTCCCTAATGTTTGCTTTCCTACTAAACCGATTAGGCAATAGGTTTTGTAAATGTAGAGGATATATTGCGAAGATTGGTAGAATAGAATTGGAACCTATAAATACTGTAGACTGATATGGTAACTCATGATGGCTTGACAAATGTGTTATGATTAAATAAGTGGGATATAAATTCTATGCAACAGATATTGTTGATTTTGTTCTATTTATATGTTAACATCTAGATTGCCAATAAGTACTGGGAGGGAAATTCAGTTCTCACGTCATATTTTGCACTGTAATGCTGAAATGAATTTTGATATTACAGTAACAGTCATTCAAATGTTACCAATTTTATTGTACCATTATCTCTAGAGCACTAAAAGATAATTTATACACTTTAAATACAAATTCATGCTGTCATTGCATACCATTTTCCTTTTTTTAATCTTTCGTCAGATGAAAGGTCATCGATCAGAAACATTAACTCTGCTTCCTTCTCCACCGATGCTGCCTGGCTGCTGAGTATTTCCAGTACTTTCTGTTTCTATTTCAGATTTCTAGCATCTGCAGTAACTTATTTTTGTCTGAATAAAATGCCCTCCCACTCTCCCCCCCCCCCACCCCCACCCCCACCCCCTCTCCATTTGGTAGAAATGTCAAGTAAACATTTTATTGTTGGAAGGTTTTAAATGAATCTGGTAAAATTAAATAGATCAAAAACAGGTTTAATACCATATTATTTTGCATTGTCGTTTGATTCCAAGGAGGTAGTCAATTAGCCTAACATCTTCAAAACGTTTGCACTTCGAACTTTAAAAAATAGGTTAAAGTAGTCACATAATTGTATTTTAAATGAGATAGTAACTTTCTAAAGTTACCATTTCTGAGCATTGATGAGCTGTTGCTTTGGTTACAGCTCATAGAGAGCTGAGCTGCCAGAGAATGCGGGCTGAGAGCCATCATTGCTGGAATTTAATGCTCGGCCATTTCAATTTGCATGAAATATGGAATGGAAATCAGCCTGAAAATGGTTCAAATTGGGTAGCCAATGATAGAAATTATCTTATCAATACTGAGTGCAAAATTGTAAATAAAATGACACCTTTTATTTAAAAAAGGTAATTGTAAGCATTCACAAACCATTTAGAATGGAATCATACAGCACAGGAGGCCATTTTACCCATTGTGCCTATGCCAGCCCTCGAGTTACCAATTAGTCCCACTCTCCTGCTCTTTTTCCAGAGGTCTGAAAATGTTTCTTTAATTGGAGATCCAGTTCTCTTTTGAAAGTTTCTATTGAATTTACTTCCACCAATCTGTCATTTGATGCATTTCAGATCATAATTCGTTCTGTGAAAACACTTTTTCTCATCTCCCCTCTTCCAACCACCACTTATATGATCATTTTAAATCTGAATCCTCTGTTGACCAACCCTCCTTCCAGAGCAAACAGTTTCTCCCTAACTATCCTGCCAAAACCCCACATACTTTGAACACTTCTATTAAAGCTCCACTAACTTCTCTTCCCTAAGAACAATCCCAGCTTGTCTAGTCTCTCCACATAAACAAGAACCCTCATCTCTGATATTATTCGAGTAAATCTCCTCTGCACCTCTCCAAACTCTTGACATCTTTTTAAAGAATTGGATTCAAGCTGAGGTATAACCAGAGATTTTAGAAAGGGCTCCCATCACTTCCTCACTTTTTTACTGTATAAATCTATTTATAAGCTTTTTTAAAACAGCATTACCAACTTTCAGAGAATTGTATATGTGAATCTCTAGGTTTCTCTGTTCCTGTATCCCCTTTAAAATTGTGCCGTTTAGGTTATACTGCCTCTCCTCACTTTTCCTTACAAAGTATAACACTTTACATTTCTTCTCTGCATTAAATTTAATCTATCAATCCCCTGCCCACTGTACCAGTCCATGTCTTGAAATCTGCCACTATCCTCCTCGCTGTATGCTATAGTTTGTTGTCTTATCTGCACACTTTGAAATGATGCCCTCGATACCCAATTCCAGCTCACTGACATATATCAAAAAGAACAGTGGTCCACCCCCGATCCGGGAGACATCTAGTTTCCTGTAGTTTGGAACACCCGCTTATTACTATTCTCTTTTCTGCCTCACAGCCGGTATTGTATCCTTAGCCGCCACTGCCCGTTTTAATTCCAAGGCTTTTTCTAAAAACTGATAATCAGGCATGAATACAAGGCAGTAATCTCTGTAGTTCAGATGCCACTATAAATTGAGAGGAAAATGTCAAGAGTTTATAATAGGTATTAGAATCGTGAGGTTTAATTATTGGCCTGGAATCAATTTCATGCCCATTATGTTAATTATACACCGAAATGAGGTGGGATTTTGTTTTCAATCTGTTTTGCAGCAGCATTTGCAAAAAAAAATTCTTGACAGAGACCACTTGTTTCGAGATGAACATCCCATGCACTTGAGGAAATGGTAACGATCTGATAATTGCGGAGTTGTTCAATATAAATGTAGATTAATAACTTTTGATCTAATGACGCCTTACCCTGGAGTAAGGGTGTCAGAAATATAAATGCAGTTGAATCCGACCCATGCTGCTAACGCTCAAGACTGCCGTATTTGCTGGAAAAAGCCTTTTAAACTTTAGACTGCAGTTAGTAACCCGTAGCCAAAGCCCGGTACACATGTGGAGGCATTGGGGTTCCAGTGGTAGGGAGACTGAGCACTGTCATTGCGGGAGACTGGCACTGCGGCACTCGGGAGACTAGCAAACACTGCAGGGCTTCGGGAGACTGCGGTGCGGTCCAGATATCGGATTCCGGGCAAGGGGCGGGGGAGGGACGAAACCTGGGGCTCGGGCGAGGGCGAACAGAAGAATGGGGTGGGGTAAGTGTGTGGCTCCGCATTTTCTATAGGAGCCGGGAGCAGCAACCTGGTGTGTGGGAGCGGCGCCGAGACGGGATACAGGGTGGGTGAAACCAGAATACCTTACCGTGGATAAACAGCGAACGATTGTTTCCATTGTTGGAGTAAATCGGGAACAAGGAGGCAGAGGGCGAGAATTATCAGGAAGCAACACAATGCGTGGAGGGGTGAGATACAAGCAAGTAGTAGTTGACAGTGCAGCTAGGTTTGAGGAGTATACATGCTCCTTCACGCTTCACAAAAAGATAAGTTTAAAATAAACTTGCCCCACCATTTCCTTTAAGGAGACGTCTTGTGGGTGCAGTGGGTAGTGTTTCTGCCTCTGAGCCCGGGGCTCCAGGTTCCGGACCTCCCTCAGGCTTTGATGACCAAGGAAGGTGCGTTCATAACAGGTGAAACAGGTTTAGTGTCAATCTGCAAATCCTTCCAACGCACGCCAATGGCAGGTGGTAAAAGCGGGAGACGATCCCTGGTCAGCCATATAATTGGAAAAAACGTTGGACCATATCTTCAATATGTGTGTAAGAATTAGATGTTCTAAAAAAAAAATTAGATGTTGCCACGGCAACTTGGACTCTGAGTAACCCCCCGCCCCGCGTTTTCTTTAATGACTGCTGCAGAACTTGAAAATATAGTGAGGTTGCAGGGCATGTGCTCCACCTGGCCGTTCACAGGTTTCCCAGAAGAGCCCTGAAACAGGTGCAGGATCCTTTACATACTTCAGTTGGTCCAACAGTGATCTGAGGCAGCCATCAAACCAACTAAAAACAGGGAGGAGCAATATGGCAGCAGCTCCACCACTGGTACAGATAAGGTTGTAGAATTTGGAAATCGCATCCATTTTACCCCAAAAAGGCACATGGGAGGTATACCAATTTCTACATAAGAGTGTGCAAATCACTTTTGCTGAATGTGGCGCAAGATGTTGGATCAGACTCACCATGTAAGTTAAAGTTTGACGTCCTATCCAAGAGAGCACTACCACAATGTGAACATGTTTTAAACGTGATCTCTAAAAGGTGCTGTAATTTGTATGTGTATGCAGCTGTTGTGGTTGGTATATGGAACTAAGAAAAATGTAACCACATCAATTGAGGGGTATGTTTTACAGACTGGAAAGACGTGAGTGAAGTTCCACAGAGATCTGTATGGGGCGGTGGTGGTGGTATCATTGTTACTTCCTATATTGGTAAATGACCAGAACTTGGGAATTGTGAGGAAAAATAGCAAATTGCCAGCAGCAAATTGACAGAGAAATTGTGAAAGACTACAAGAGGACAAAGATGAGCTTACAGGATAGGCAAATAAATAATGTATACACTTCAGTGTAGGAAAATGTCAAATAATATATTTTGGAAGAAAGTACAGATGTGGAAAATTTTAAATGGCGTAAAGTGATCATGATGCACAAATGTACATGTCATTAAAGCTAACGGCATAAGCACAAGTTCTAGAAGCTTTACCTCCAGGCATGGGCTCCAAAAACAATGTACAAGAGCAGACTTGGGCTGCAATTGTAGTGTTCTATGTCATTTAGGCACCTCTGTTATAAGAAAGATATCAAAGTAACTGGATACTGCAAAGGCTTTGGGGCCTGACAATATTCCGGCAATAGTACTGAAGACTTGTGCTCCAGAGCTTGCTGCGCCTCTAGCCAAGCTCTTCCAGTAAAGCTACAACACTGGCATCTACCCATGTGAAAAATTGCCCAGGTATGTCCTGTACACAAAAATCAGGACAAACCCAACCTGGCCAGTTACTGCCCCATCAGTCTACTCTCGATCATGAGTAAAGTGGTGGAAGATGTCATCAACAGTGCTATCAAGCAGCACTTGCTTCACAATAACCTGCTCATTGACGCTCCACTTAGGTTCTGCCAGGCTCATTCAGCTTCTGACCTCGCTACAGCCTTGGTTCAGACATGGACTAAAAAGCTGAACTCCAGAGGTGAGGTGAGAGTGACTGTCCTTGACATCAAGGCATTGTTCGACTGAAAGTGGCATCAAGGAGCCCTGGCAAAACTGGAGACCATGGAAACCAGGGGGAAAATTCTCCACTGGTTGGAGTCATACCTAGCACAAAGGAAGATTGTTGTGGTTGTTGGAGTTCATCTCTGTTCTAGGACATCACTGTAGGAGTTCCTCAGGGCAGTGTCCTCAGCCCAACCATCTTCATCTGCTTCATCAATGACTTTCCGTCCATCATAAGGTCAGAAGTGGGGATGTTTGCTGATGATTGCACAATGTTTAGCACCATTTGTGACTCCTCAGATACTGAAGCAGTCCATGTCCAAATGCAGCAAGACTTTGACAATAAACAGGCTTGGGCTCACAAGTGGCAAGTAACATTCATGCTACACAAGTGTCAGGCAATGACCATCTCCAACAAGAGAGAATCTAACCTTTGTCCTTTGACATTCAATGGCATTACCATTGCTTAATCCCCCATTATCAACATCCTGGGGGTTACCATTGACCAGAAACTGAACTGGACTAGCTGTTTAAATACTGTGGCTGCAAGAGCAGGTCAGAGGCTAGGAATCCTGTGGCAAGTAACTCAACTCTTGGCTCCCCAAGGACTGTCCACCATCTACAAGGCACAGGTCAGGAGTGTGATGGAAGACTCACCACTTTCCCGGATGAGTGCAGCTCCAACAACACTCAAGAAGTTTGACATCCAGGACAAAGCAGCCTGCATGATTGGCACTCCTTCCACAAACATTCACTCCCTCCACCACGGATGATCAGGAGCAGCAGTGTGTACCATCTACAAGATGTACTGCAGGAATTCATCAAGTGTCCTTAGGCAACACCTTCCAAACCTACGACCACTACCATCTAGAAGAACAAGGGCAGCAGATACATGGGAATATCACTGCCTTCAAGTTCCCCTCCAATCCACCTACCATCCTGAGTTGGAAATATATTGCCATCCCTTCATTGCCACTGGGTTAATATCCTGCAACTACCTCCCTAAGAGCACTGTGAGTGTACCTAACCATGTGGACTGCAGCAGTTCAAGAAGGCAGCACACCACCACCTTCTTCAAGGGCAATTAATGTTGGCCTGGCTAGCAATACCCATATCCCATAAATGATTTTTTTTAAAAAGATGACTAGCTCCCTTAAGTACAAGGGGTGCAACTTGACTGAATCTGGTGCCAGATCTGACTGAGACATAGTACTATCAGGCTCTAATCTCCTCTACAGGAATTTCTCACTACTGCAGGGTCATGCTGGAATGCAAAAATAGCCTCTGACTTATTTTCTGCACCATCAACCATTTCCTTAAAACCTTTCCCCTTCATCTACCCTCGCCTCAAACAAGTGTGACGAATTCATGAACTTCTTTGTCACAAAGATTGAGACTATCACCTGGTTCATCTGTCGGCTGCATCTCTCCATTCCCTCCATCCAACAAGCCAAACTTCCCCAAAGTTTTATACCTGCCATAGCCCAGAACTCACACCTTTCTCTAATTTCTCTTCTGTCTCCTCTCATTCCCTATCCAAGCTCATCATGTGCAGGAGACCCACCTACCACTCTCTCCACCCTAATTCTAGCAAACTGCTGACCACAAAACTTCTTTTCTGGTTACCCATGTTAGTTGATAAGTGTTAATGGTTCTCCTCCTAAAGTACTGTCCTCCCCCTCTTCAAATCTGCTGCAGAACCCACCCTTAAAATGTTCAGCATTGAGTCCCTCTGCCATTGTAAATTACTGTCCATCTCCAACCTGTTTTCCTCTCCAAAGTCCTTGAACATGCTATCACTTTCCAAATCCATGCCCATCTTTCTAAGAACTGTTTGAATTCCTCCAATCAGGTTTCCATCCTTGCCGTGGTATTAAAATGACACTTGTCAAAATCACAAATGACATCCTAAAACACAGTGATAAGCTATCCTTGATCTATATTCTTGAACAGTCTGGATTCTTTGACATGTTTGCTATTCTCCTCCATTGTCCAGATGGGTGGGACTGCATTTGCCTGATTCCATTCTTTTCTACCTTTTCTACATTTAATTCTTTCCCCTTCCCACCCTGTTACCTCTGGTCTTTCCCAAGGATCTATCATAGTCCCTTCCTATTTCACATTTACATGCTGTCCCTCATGCCATCATTTGAAAGCACAGCATCAGTTTTCACATGGACGCTGATTGACGCCTCCATTATCTCTATTACTGGATGAGCACAAATTTCCTGCAGCTAAATATTGGAAAGATTGAAGATATTGTCTTCTGAGCGACCACAAATTCTGTTCCTTGGCCACTGACTCCATCTTTTTTCCTGGCAACTGTCTGCCGCTGAGCCAGACCTTGGTGATCCCAAGATGAGCATCCGACCACATGTCTGCTCAATCAACAAGACTGCTTACTTCCAGCAACATAATATTGCACAGCTCTGCTCCACCTCATCTACTGCTAAAACCTTCATCCACACCTTTGTTACTTTTTGACTATCTGAGCACTCTCTTGATCCACCTCGCATTTTTCACCTGCCCTGTAAACTTGAGTTCATTGAAAGCTCTGAAGCATGAGTACTGTATGCAATTTTAAAAGCATTCATTTTCTTTAGCCTAAAATTATTCACAATTCTTCTGAGTATCAAATAATTCAAAAAGTTAGAAGTTAAAATTTAGTATTATACATGAAACATTGGTTTGCATTTTGGTACTGTTGCCTATTTTAATTCAATGACACATTAAATACCATGGCCAGAATTTTTAGCTCCTCAGGCAGGCACGCACCTGACTCGAACAAGCATAAAATGACGTGCAATGACGTTGAGCAAGCGTCCCGACGTCATCACGCTCTGGAGCGATTTTTCGGTAGGCTGGCATGTTATGGTTGGCAGGAAGGCGAAAAGGCCAAGCGTCCTTTGCACTTTTTGTGAAACCTCATCCACGGGCAGGATGAGGTTTCGATCTGTCTTTATAAAAACAAATAAAACGTTTTCATACTAACTTCTAACATGTCCCTGCTCATGTCACAGAGTCACATGAGGGAACATGTTTTTAACTTCTTAAAATGCTTTATTTTTAATTTTTTATATCTTTATCTCCCAGAGGCAGCTTTGTGCCTCAGGGAGCTTTATCCGCATGCCTGAAGTTCCCAGCTCCTGCCCCACCCCCCGCCCCCACACTGGCAGCACTGAGTGCTGCAGCACACGTTTCATGCTGGACGGGCCTTAATTGGCCCACTAGCATGAAATCGCAGTCCAGCCTGATCGTGAGCGGCGGTCAGCATTCCGACTGTTCCTGCCCGCCACCACCAAGCCCACTCAACGAGGTAAAAATTCTGGCCCATGAGTTGATGCAATAAGTCTGTTTTCACTTGTCTATATATTCTACAGGTATATAAAGACATTATTGACATTAAACTCATTGATTTATAATTTGGAATAATACTTTTCACATGGGAGAAACTTAACCAAATTGTTTCAAAATAGAGCTTATACCACGAGTTCAATTGACCTTGACATAAATGTTTTCTGTCACTGTAATCCTCCAACCTCCATCCTGTTTAGCAGGATGATTCTAACTATCAGTGAGAGTTCCACATTTGAAATATTGAGTAATACAGCTACAGGAAATGGGTGTGCTACTGTTGGAACTTTATTTTAAAACAAGTAAAATACTTTAACCTATTTGAGTTGCTCTTTGAAATGTCTCGTGTAAATAGTCTACATTTTCTATAGTTAATTTTCAGGAAGTTTCATTTGACAGTAGAAAGTTTTCCAATCATGCAAATGTCAAGCAACAATGACAAGTGTTGTATTTACCTGTCACTTGTATCCTAATTGAATTCTCCTTTTGTTTAGGTTATCTTCGCTCTGCACAGAGAGTGAGAGATATGGACGTGAAAGGTGTGAAGGAAACTCTATCCTGGCTTTATTACCAATACCTGCTTGTTACATGCAGTTATGTGCTGGAGCCCTGGGAACAAACCGTTTTCAATTCTGTTTTGTTCATCATCATGGCTATGGTTCTATATACAGCCTATGTCTTCATTCCAATTCACGTTCGTCTGGCACTGGAGTTCTTTTCTGGCCTAGCAGCAGGCCAACCTGAAAGCACAGTTGCCATCATGACTTAACCAATATTAATTTTAAATACAAAGACTTTTTTAAAAAAGGAATATTATGTGAATCTAAGCACCCTATGACAACTTGGGCATCGGTTTTGAGCTTACTTTCTGGCTGCAGTCTTATTTCTTATATATCTCAATCACCTTGTGATCCAAATAATGCAGTAAATGACATTCTATATAGAAAAGAAAGCATGTAGTAGTTAAAGTTATAAATCCACAGACATAAGCTATCAAAAATGTCACTCCAATGCTAAAATAACTTTAAAAAAATAACAGCAACTGGGAGCAATAGCCACGGGGGTCAAATATTTACTCATCCAATCTTGTGTTTGTCTAAATTCAATTTTGACATCGTTCACACCCACAAGCTTCTCTATTTGTGTTTATGTTGACCTTTTATTGTAATGTTATAGTGTCATTTTAGTCTTTGTTTTGCAAAGAAACAATTCAATTTTCTAAGACCTATTTCTGTAAGTGGCTCATGACTTTGTCTCAAAATCCACAAATTGTAAAGGATAAACAAATGTCAATTTATGTGACAGCTCCAACATATCAGGCCATAACATGACATAAAAGGTGACATCTTGGTGCTATAGCCATGTTGTTGTTTGATGTTAAAATTCAGGGGTTGCTATTTAATGATTCCAGCTACATTTGAAGAAGAATTATTGAAATGTACAATCTATGAAGGAGCCATTTTTCTTGCAATTGAATTAATTCAATGCTAAGCTGATTATGAAGAAACTTAGAATCATTTCAAAATATCTTTAAATTCTGTTTTACACCAAAGCATGAAATGTGCTTCCATGTATTATACTCTATGGCATCATATTCATGTTATAGTAAATGCTTATGCTGCTGTCAGGCAAGGATATTGTAAATGAATACTTTGCTAATAAACTGTGAGGCAGCTTGTCATGTGAAAACCTATGCATCTCAAGTCTGCTTAAAGTATTGTAGTATTCTTTTTATGCTGGTAATAATTAACCAAATCAGCTCCAGTGGAATATTTGTTGCAAAGGCTATATGCCTATTGTCCAGATAATGCATTGTAAATGAACATTAACTTCTTTCCTATCATATTATTCAGGAAAATTGATGGTTTTACATTATGATTTTTCAATAAAGTTTGTTTAACTTATCATCTTTTTCATTTCACCATAGTTTGAGAGGCTTAGATTCAGTTCTTCATTTGTAGTTGCAAAACCAAGAATAAGCAGAGGGTAAATGGTCTTAACTTGTATCTGTGAAAATTGGTCAGTTCTACTTCCAATGCAGTGCATACATAGAATCATAGAGCACAGAAAAGGTCATTTAGCTTGTGGTGTTTGTGCCATCTCTTTGAAATAGTTGTCCAAATAGTCCCACTTCCTTATTATTTCCCCATATCCCTAACAATTTTTCATTTTAAAGTTTATGTACAATTCCAACCTTAAAAGTTAATATTGAATTTGCTACTACTATCTTTTCAATCAGTCACAGCATGCAGCATAAAACCATTGCTCCTCATTTCCTCCCTGGATGTTTTGCCAATCATCTTAAAGAATATCCTTTAGTTACAGGGCTTCTGGCAGTGGAAACAGCTTCTCCCTACCAACTCTACCAAAACCATTCATAGTTTTGAACTCCTGTTAAACCTTCCCTGCTCTAAGGAGAACAGTCTCAGCTTCTCTAGTCTGTCCACATAACTACAGTTCTACATCCTTAAATATATGAATCCATAAGACTTTGGATAATTTGTGTACCAGAAGATTGGATATTCCATAAGGCCAAGAAACACCACTCTATTTACTATTTTAGGACTTTGCTTATTTTGAACTTCTAAATAACAAAATCTTCCTATAATTTTGCTTTATCTGTGCGATGGAAAACGACAAATAGTCTGAGGGAAAATGCACTGTTATATGCTTTCAGCAAATTCTTCATCATATACTAGCTACCTTGCAATTATGCCTCAGAGAGGGGGAAATTTTGACCTAAAGGCAGCCTAGAGCCTATGCTGATGACAGGTATTAATTATGCCATATTTGACATCTGACAAGATGATATATTTCTGAATCCTAATCCATTATTTATCAGAAAGTCACAGTTGAACTGCCCAAAATTTTTTGATTTAGGTATCTAAACTTTTCTTATTCAAGGAGGTATTTAAGGGGAAGTTTTCCTGTATCAGTGCCTAGGTCCACTGGGTTGCCTTGGTGCAGTCAACTCTGGAAAATTGGGCATGTCAGCACGCACCTTTTATAAGAACCCCTTTTATGATTTTACTTCCATTCAAATTAATCAAAGGGAAATTTGACATATTCCTTTGAGCAACCACCAGGACCTATCCCCAGCAGCGTTTGTTGCACACAGACCAGGGAAAATCACCATTTAATTTTTGAAAGCAGATGTATTTCTCTTCTGCCTCCATTAACATAATAGTTATTTAACACACAGCAGTCTACTTCACTAAAGTACAATTTTTGTCACATAGAGGTTCAAAAAACATGATGCAGACTAATACCTCCCCCATGTCACTTTTTATAAGTTTATTCATTCAGAGGATGTGGGCGTCGCTGGCAAGGCCATCCCTAATTGGCCATGAGAAACTAGTGGTGAACTGCCTTCTTGAACCACTGTAGTCCTTGCAGTTAAGGTAGCTCCATTGGATGGATTTCCAGGATTTTGGCCCAGCAACAATGATGTGTGATTTGGAAGAGAACTTGGAGATGTCATGTGCATTCTGCCCTTGTTCTTTTAGGAAGTAAAGGGTGTAGGTTTGGAAGGTGCAGCTGCACAATCTTTGATAAGTTACTGCAGCGCGTCTTGTAGCCATGTTGCACAAGTGGTTGAGAGAGAATGTGATAGATGTGGTGCTGATCAGGTGGGTTGCTTTGTCCAGGATAGTGTCAAGCTTCTTGGGTGTTGTTGGAACTGCACTCATTCAAGCAAGTGAAGAGCATTCCATCACGCTCCTGAATAGGGGAGGTGATGGTGTAGTTGAATTGTTGCTGGAATGGTAATCCAGAGACCCAGAGTAATGCTCTGGGGAGATGCAGGTTCGAATCCCGCCATGGCAGATGGTGGAATTTGAATTCAATAAAAATCTGGAATTAAAAGTCTGATGATGACCATGAAACCATTGTCGATTGTTGTAAAAACCCACCAGGTTCACTAATGTCCTTTAGGGAAGGAGATCTGCCGTCCTTACCTGGTCTGGCCGATATATGACCCCAGACCCACAGGAATGTGGTTGATTCTTAAATGCCCTGAGAAATAGCCTAACAAGCCAGTCAGTTGTAACAAACTGCTACAGAGGCACAAAAAGGGAATGAAACTGGATGCACCACCCAGCATTAACCTAGGCACCAGAAATGACAACAGCAAACTCAGCCTGTCAACCCTGCAAAGTCCCCCATACTAATATCTGGGGGCAAGTGCCAAAATTGTGAGAGCAACAGCATGACATAGTCATCCTCGCAGAATCATGCCTTAGAGATAATGTTGCAGAATCCACCATTGCCATCCCTAGGTATGTCCTGTATCATTGGCAGGACAGACCCAGCAGAGGTGGCAGCACAGTGGTATATAATCGGGAGGGAGTTGCCCTCAACATTGACTCCAGACCCCATGAGGTCTTGTGGCATCAGGCCAAACATGGGCAAGGGAACCTCCTGCTGATTACCATGTACCGCCCTCCCTCAGCCGATGAAACAATGCTCCTTCATGTTGAACACCACTTGGAGGAAGCACTGAGGGTGGAAAGGGTGCAGAATGTCCATCACCAAGAATGGCTCAGTAACACCATTACTGACCAAGCTGACCGAGTCCTAAATGACATAGCTGCTAGGCTGGGTCTATGGCAGGTGGTGAGGGAGCCAACAAGAGGGAAAAACATACTTGGCCTCATCCTCACCAGCTGCCTGCCACAGATGCACCTGTTCATGACAGTATCGGTAGGCGTGACCACCGCACAGTCATTGTGGAGACAAAGTCTGGCCTTCACATTGAGGATATCCTCCATCATGTTGTGTGGCACTGCCAAACAGATCTAGCAACTCAAGACTGGGCATCCATGAGGCGCTGTGGGCCAGCAGCAACAGCAGAATTTTACTCGAGCACGATCTGTAACCTCATGATCCGGCATATCCCCCACTCTACCATTACCATCAAGTCAGGGGATCAACCCTGGCTCAATGAAGATTGCAGGAGGGCATGCCAGGAGCATGCCAGGAAAACCTAAAAATGAGGTGTCAACACAGGACTACTTGCATGTCAAACAGCATAAGCAGTAAGTGATAGGGCTAAACCATCCCACAACCAACAGATCAGATCTAAGCTCTGCAGTCCTGCCACATCAAGTCATGAATGGTGGTGGATACTTAAACAACTCACTGGAGGAGGACGACCCACAAATATCCCCATCCTCAATGATGAAGGAGCCAAAATATCAGTGCAAAATACAAGGCCGAAGCATTTGCTACAATCATCAGCCAGAAGTGCCAAGTGGATGATCCATCTCGACCTCCTCCGGAGGTCCCCAGCATCGCAGATGCCAGTCTTCAGCCATTTCAATTCATTCCACAGGATATCAAGAAACAGCTGAAGTCACTGGATGCTGCAAAGGCTATGGGCCCTGACAATATTCCGGCAATAGTACGGAAGACTTGTGCTCCAGAACCTGCCGTGCCCCTAGCCAAGCTGTTCCAGTACAGCTAGAACACTGGCATCTACCCAGCTATGTGCAAAAATTGCCCAGGTATGTCCTGCACACAAAAAGCAGGACAAGTCCAACCTGGCCAATTACCGCCCCATCAGTCTACTCTCAATCATCAATAAAATAATGGAAGGGGTCATCAACAGTGCTATCAAGCGGCACTTGCTTAGCAATAACCTGCTCACTGACGCCCACTTTGGGTTCCTCCAGGGACATTCAGCTCTTGACCTCATTATAACCTTGGTTCTAGCAGGGATAAAAGAGCTGAACTCCTGAGGTGAAATGAGAGTGACTGCCCTTGACATCAAGGCCGCATTCGGCTGGGTGTAGCATCAAGGAGCCCTAGCAAAACTGGAGTCAATGGGAATCAAGGGGAAAATTCTTCACTGGTTGGAGTCATACTTGGCACAAAGGAAGATGGCTGTGGCTGGTTGAAGTCATCTCAGCTCCAGGACATCACTGCAGGAGTTCCTCAGTGTAGTGTCCTCGCCCCAACCATCTTCAGCTGCTTCATCAATGACCTTTCTTTCATCATAAGGTCAGAAGTGGGGATGTTCACTGATGATTGCACAATGTTCAGCAACATTCACGACTCCTCAGATACTGAAGCCATCCATGTCCAAATGCCGCAAGACCTGGACAATATTCAGGCTTGGGCTGACAAGTGGCAAGTAACATATGCGCCACACAAATGTCAGGCAATGACTATCTCCAACAAGAGATAATCTAACCATCGCCCCTTGATGTTCAATGGCATTGCTATCACTGAATCCTCCAACATCAACATCCTGGGGGTTACCATTGACCAGAAACTGTAGGCCATCAGGCATATAGCTAGGTCACCAGGATCCATGGTCCTCCTGCAGCATGAAAGAGAGAGACATGTGGTTATCATGGCTGTACTTAGCACCTTTCCTGGCCCTGTGTGACCACCCTTAACACTTCCCGGACAGTGCTGGTCACCCCTCGGATGGCCAGAGATGAGTGCGCTGCATGGCTGCCCTGTCAACCTGCGACATGGGGGACACTGTTCCAAATCAGAATGCTGAGATTGCAAGGGGATGTGAGCATCTCCAGCAGTGACTGCTACAAGGCCAGCGGTGATGAGGAGATTGTACAATGTGTGCAGCCCAACTGCTCCACGGTCCAATAAAGTGGTGGTGTACTCGAAATCTGTGTCGGGGGGTGGGGGGTGCGGTGGGGCAGGGTGGTAAGGTATGGAGCGCTTGGTGGCCTTTTGGTGCCTCCGCGTTGGCTAGGAGCCTGACCCCAATCATATCACTGTGGCTGCGCCTAATCTGCATCAGATGCAGAGGCATGGTCAGTTTATACAGATGTCCTTAATGTGTGGCTGCTCCCCTCGCTTACCCTGTCCCCCACCTTGATTGCCTATGCATGGGATACAGCGCCAGGGCAGCACTTAAACCCCTCCACGGACAATGTTTGCCTCCAAGACTGGCCAGCATTTGCCCCTGGATACCACCACCCCCCCAGCAGCCGCCTCTGGGGCTGTCACCCCTGAGGCCTGTAAACAACAGGCAAACTGTGGAGAACGCTGCTGCTCACTCACCTCAGTTCCCCCAAGTGCACGTCATCTGTGCGCTGTTGTAAAACACATCGGCGTGCTTTCCCGCCGATGTGGGCAGACGATATGGTGGGGTTCCAAGAGCCTGGCAGGATGGCCTTTTAATGATATGCTGATCTATTACAATTAGCTCCCCACCGACTGATGGCAGGAAACCCAGCCCAGCCGTCGCTGGGCTGAGCAGATGATTGCAACCTGCCTTCATGCCATCGTGAAGCAGGTTGTGCCATATTTTCTGCTCACGCCACCTATCACACCCGCCACCAGCGGGCCTGGAAAATTCCACCTGAGTGCAAGACGAAAAGCTTTGACCTGTCTCTTTTTTCAGCGATGCTCTTTCAGGGGTCATTGCTTGAGAGCCCCCTGGCCCCCATAGAAGCATAGCTTCTCCATGCCCAGAACTGCAACCATAAGCCCGGGAGCCCTCTCTATGTCCTGGTGCTCCTTTTATTTTGTTTCTTCTTACAACCAATCAGTCCTTGCAGTCAGCAGCTGCTTTTCTTTCAATCAGTCCAACTCACTTTAGTAGATACAAGCCAGTTGGAATACATAGAACACGTGAAAACAAAAAATACTGGAAAAACTCAGCAGGTCTGACAGAATCTGTGGAAAGAGAGACAGAGTTAACGTTTTGAGTCCGTATGACTCTTCTTAAACGTTAACTCTGTCTCTCTCTCTCCACAGATGCTGTCAGACCTGTTGTGTTTTTCCAGCATTTTTTATTTTCATTTCAGATTTCCAGTATTCGCAGTATTTTGCCTTTACATGGAACACATGCTAGCTTTACATGCTGTTTGTTCTCATCTAAGTGTTCAGCCAGTCAGCAGCACAAATCTGCTAAGCTGAATGCTACAATCATGGAAATGAGGAGAGAGAACGAGGTTAAAAACAAAAAAACTGCGGATGCTGGAAATCCAAAACTTGCCTGCTTCAACAGAACGGATGTTGGTGGATCGCGAATTGTAACGCCCGCTCCAGAACGTGGGTGCAGACCAATTTTTAGCACAATCACTCTGCTTTACCTCCTTTTTTAATGTCTTTGTTGTGTATGTGAGCTTTTGTTTTATATCTTCTGCTGAAATATCCTTAATTTCTCAATGATACTAGGGCACAACAGAGAAAAAATGTAAACCTTGCAATATTAGATGTGACTAAGGTGCAGTAAATTCCTTATACTTGGATAGACCATTGGGCCATCAAAACAGCTAAACTGAGGTAAAAGCATGCAAAATCCTCTCTGGCTTGTACTTGTTTTGGGATTGTAAGGCCTCAATTTCCATCTACAGTTCCCTCCTTAGGACAGGTCTTCTACCTGTAACCTCGGTAGGCCCATAACTGCTTAAAACTTTCTACAAAGGGAAAGTTGAAAGACTAAAAATAATCAAGTAAATAACAGTCCAGGTGTATCTATTAATGCACTGATCATGATAATTTCACACCACTCTGGAACATTTCATAAACTGGATTTTCATAACGCAGCCCACAGTATCTCCTAGCTGGTCTTGCTTTCTCTAACCCATCTGTGTAAATCCTTGATTATCAACACTGAGATTTCAATGTGACATATTGCACAAACTGTTCAAAACCAGCAATGCTTCAGGATTGCAGGAAAGATGTTCTTGACCAAGGCATTAGTAACCTCATGTATTCTGGCACCTACAAAACTGATTACTGTCAAATAAACTTCCAGTAGAAAATCGAAAGTGACAGTGGCTGAAGGCAAGTATCAGTTTCATTGCTGTAAGAAAGGCTTTGACAATGGCCCCAAAATCTCTTGTGAGTCAAGATGTAATTCCTTTAGTGTATAAATCTACATTTAGATGGTTACGTTGAGCCAGGAAATTGCAGCGGATCCAACTTAGCAAAGGGCATTTGTTGCATTTGTTCTTTTTCAGTCTTCTGCTTCTGGCAGCTGTTGCCATACACAGATCAAAATAAAATTCTTAATTGTTAGAATGTGGCAGTTTCCTTGTGCATCTTGGGTTGTTTTACACAGCTACAATATTAGGACCAGCTACTGGATGATTTAATTGATGCTGAATATTAGCATTGAATGGCTGAAGCAAAACAAAAACTATTGAAAAATGTATGGCCACAACTTATGCAGCCATTAAAAATGTTTATTGTCCTCAAAGGAAATATCTGGAGCATGTCTGATTGCTATTTTATGCAAAAAGTTATTTTCTTTGAGATTAACTGAAGAGTTTTTCATATTAATAATGATTGATACCATGAATTGCCAGCCTGTAAGAGGTAAAATCTGGAGCCAGGTAATTGATGATTTTAAAGCAATTGATGTCAGATACAAATTTTAAAATATTCTATGTGTTCCAAGTGCATTAGCAATGCAGTACTAAATTGAATCTGATCCCAACATATGCTGTGCCCTATATTCTAATTAGTTTATTTTAAACTTTTAAACTACAGGCTCATTTTTGTACAGTGATAAACCTATAAGATGTTGCTACTGGAGAGTAATAAGCTGTTATTCTGGTTCTCATTTTATTTCAAACTTAATCATAAATGATTGATTTTACTGTTTATATTTGTTACAATCCCCAGCTGAGGTTACCACTGGAAAGCCTGATCCCAGGGTGGAACCCAACCAATTGACCCTAAGTTTTATTTATTTGTTTAGATACATGGAGAGTAGCTACTGAACAGAGTCATAGGAATCAGCTGATGAACTTTTAACAAAAGAATAAAACATTTATTGAACAAGAAAAGACAATATTACAATACCCTTCACCCACAACTATACCTTTACAGATATATACAGATTTGTAAGGACAACACAAGTTACAAAAGCTATCTTATACTTCAATGTTCACAGTAATATAGTCCATGTAAACCTATGGTGGCCTGTGGTCAGACACACTGCACTCTGAAACCAAGTGACAGATGTCACCTCAAACAAATGCTATGGATGTCTCCTCAACTCCCCCCAGATGCTTGTCACACCATAAACCAACCAGTCTCACTGAATTCTGTCTTTCACATGAGAGTTTCCAAATTCCACTTTCCAGGATCTCGCCTTGGAAACTTCTCCCAAAATGACACTTTCTCTCAGACACCTTCTGCAAGGGTTCTCCTCTCTCCTTCTGTTTCAAACTCTCCTTCTGATGTTCCTCTTCCCTGGGTCGACACCTGCATTTAAGCTGTCTTCAATGCACTCTCTCTCACCAGCTCAGCTGTCAACAGTATCACTACTTCACATGCCCATAGCAAAGAGTTTTAGACCTTCAGTTGTCTCTTTGGACCTTCTTGCCTCTTGCAAACTGTTCTTGCTTTAAATTTGCTTCCTGCAGCTTTTGTCTCTTTAAATCTGAAGCTTGGAACCTTTCTCTCTGCCTCTCACTCTTAAATTCATTAACAGGGTCTTTTCCAGGTTCCTGCCCCTCCTTCGACTAGAAGGTCTCCCTAGGACTTTCCCCTATTCTGCTCCCCTGGATTTTTGGGGTCTTTTCTTTAGCTTGGGACTTGCTATCTGTCCCCTTTTGCTCCAGTCTCTCCCTGGAAGCTGGTTTCAACCAATTTTAGCTTGGAGCTGGCTATCTGCACCACCTAGACTGCTTCTCTGGCAGCTGTCTTCAAAACCAGCTGAACTCCAACAGCTTCCAAAACAAACTGCTGTTTCTAGCTTTTCTGTGTGTGTCTGTGGGAGAGACCTGCCTCTCTGGACCTATGTTGCTAGGCAACAGCCCAATTCCTCCACCCCTGTTTGTTTACCATAGCTGCAACAGTCGTAAAAGCCTCAGTAGAAATGCAAGCACCATTTTTAAAGTAAAACTAAAACCAATTTGACCTGTTCACAACACAGAAATGCAAATCAAACCCAAACCTTAAAGCTAAAACCCATTCCCAACACCCACAAACACAATTATAACTTACCCAAGCTATCTCTATTTCCCAAAAATATTAGCTGCATTCTGAACTCATAAAGCATTTTATTTATATGTTGGTAGTTTTCTTTCTAGTTTCTAGTATATAATGCATTCAGGAGAACTTTCTTCATCAGTATGTTTCCTATCCAATGAGGAAGGAGACATCACTGGATCTGAACATCAGTGGTGAATGAAACAGATAAAGTAGAGAATATCACAGTCAGAAGCCATCTTGGAAATAGTGATCATCGTATCATAGAACCATAATACCTATGGAGAAGGTTAAGGAGTAATCTAGAATAAAAGGATTTAATTGTGGGGTGGGGGGGGGGGTTAATTTCACTGAATTTAGGAAGGATCTGGCCCACATAAATTCGATCAAAGTCTCAAGACAGAAAAGCAAAGTTGCAAGGATTGTCCTTCGAAAAGGAGATTGTTTGAATAGAGTCTAGGTACACTCCCATTGGAGGGAAAGGGAGGACAATCAAAGCCAGATCTCCCTGGATAATGAAAGAATTAGAGAGTAGAATGAAGCAGAAAAAGAGGATGCATGACAGATGTCAGGTTGATAATACAAGGGAGAATCAGGTTGACTATAAAAAGTACAGAAGAGAAATGAGAAAGGAAATGTGAGTGCCAAAGAAACAGGATTAGAATCAGATTGAAGATAACTTGAAATGGAATTCAAAGGCCTTCTATCAGCTTATTACACTAAAAGGGTTATGAAAGAAGTAAAGGAGCTGATTAGGGACCTAAATGGAAATCTACTGGTAGAGGCAGAAAGCATGGACGAGGTACTAAATGAGTACTTTGCATCAGTGTTTACCAAAGTAAAAAACATTGTCAAAGCTGTAGTAAATGAGGAAGTTGTTGGTATACTGGACGAGATAAAAATAGAAAAAGTGGAGGTACTATAAAGGCTGACAATACTTTAATTGGATCAGCCACCCATTCAGATGGGATACAACCTCAGTTGCCAAAGGAGATGAGAATAGAAATTGAAGAGATATGGGTCCAAACCTTCCAATCTTCTTTAGATATGGAATGGTGTCAAAGGACTAGAGACTTGCAAATGTTATAGCATCATTCAAAAAAGGGGAGAATAATAAACCCAGCAATTAGAGAACAGTTAGTTTTACATCAATGGCGGGGAAGCTTTTAGAAAAAAAAACAGGGATAATTTTAACCTCCCCAAAGCTGGTTAGTTTGGTTTGGTGAGAGTTTACAATGTTAAAAATCTGAAAAAGGAACCCAATCCATCTTGACCTTGCCCACTTCTGGCTTTAATTCAGATGGGAATGACGGGCAGATGACCAATCAGTTTACAGGTTGATCAGTCAAAACTTTTAAGGAAGCTGTGTGTCTTCATTTTAACAATGTTTCTATTTTAATCCTAGCCAGCCAGGTCTCCCATGCTTCAGGAAACCTGACAGGGAAAAGTAGGCAAGAGGGGCTGAATCCATAAGGTAAGTGTCTACAGCACAGCTTGTCGGTCAGGCAGAACAGGAATTTCACCTCTAGACAAACAAGCTTACCGTAAATCACCCCACTGGTAATCAGACACCCTTGACCACCATCATCCACCCATCCCTGATTTGTCTGTTCTCACCACCCCCCCCAATAATCAGAACTCCTACCATAACTTTCTCCCATGATCCACCATCTCCAACCTCCCTCTCCCCAGCTATCTGTCTGCTCCCTTCCTCCCGTGATCAGACCCCCCCACCCAAAACCGTTTCACCTCACCTGGGATCAGGCCCTCCCACTACCATTTCCAACCCTCAGATCTAGCCCACCCACAACCCACAGCCTCCTGCCATTAGCATCCAAAAGCAACTTCTCCCTACCTGCTGCTCTGCTGCATCTCTCTGTTGCAAGTTTTTCCAATCAGATTTGCTGTCGGGTGAAAACCTGGACATTCAGGAAACCTGTAATTCCAGGCTTCTTGTCCATAACTCCTCACTCCAGCACGAAATGTGCACCAAGATGCAGGAGAAAATTAACAGCCACAAGGACAAGCATGGACTAACAAAGCAACTTGTTAAAAGCAACTCATGTTTGACTAGTTTGGTTGAGTTATTTGATGAGATAACAGAGAAGGTGGATGAGGGCCATACAATTCATGTTGCTTATTTAGACTTCTAAAAGGCATTTGATAAAGAAGCAAATAATAAGTTTGTTAGAAAAATTGAAGTCCATGGGATATAATGGGCACTAGCAACATTAATATTAGCTAAGGGGATAGGAAACAGAGAGTTATGGTGAATGGCTGTGTTTTTATGACTGGAAGTGGGGATACAGTAGTGTTCAGGATCAGGATCAGTACTGTTTTAGGTGTTTATTAATGCCTTGGAATTTTGGGGGCAGAGGGCACAATTTCAAATTTTCTGGTGGCACAAAACCTGGAAGTATTGTAAACAGTGTGGAAGACAGTAATAGATTTTAAATGGACATAGACAGGTTGGTGGAAAGGCAGATGACAGTCAGTGCAAAAAAAAGTGTGAGGTAATACATTTTGGTAAGAAGAGGAAAGACAATAAAAGCTAAAGTATACAATGTTAAAAGAGTTGCAAGAACAGAGAGACTCTGGGGGGTGTTAATGCACTAACTTTTGAAAAGACGAGTTAATAAAGGATATGGGATTTTCTATATTACGATCCCCATATAGACTGATAATTTTTTAAAAGAGTTGAATTCCTAATGACCGATGGGAAGGAACAAAGGACAATATTTCACATTTTAAGACTTTTATTGTAACAAACAAACTAAAACCAACATAAATTAGACATTAATTAACAGGCAACTAATAACCAAAATATGTCTTACAAAACCCTTTTAGTGTATGCCATATTTCTGGCACATATGTGGCATTAAAGGTACAGTTCCAAAGTTTCTCCTAGCTCTCCAAAGTATGTTCACTTCTTGCCATCATGCCAGGTTGAAAATTCCAGTGTCCTTCAACGATCATCCCACTCTCTGAGTTTTCTGAATCTGGTTATCACCCATAAGGTACGCTTCGGTGATTCCTTATTCCTTATATCTTGAAGAGCCCATCTGTTCTGTTACCTTTTAAACAGAAACCAGAAATTCTCGTAAGCATCCTGTTTGGCGGTTAACACCAAACAGTTCTTCCCTGCTTTTCCACACCAGTAGTTCCTTTATCTTCTGTGTCTCAAACAGTTGTCCTTTTTTTGAGATACTACGAAAAGGTGTAAAAACTGTCACCTTGCCTCAATGGGTTTCTATTTGAGTTTCTTTCCCGATGGCAACCAGATCACATGGGCATGCCTTCGAGCTGAGGTGTTTATCCAGAATTGTCTAGTTTACATTGCATTAAAGGTATACTTCAAAACATAACTGTCTCATAAAGTTCAAAGTTCATGACATGGGCTTTATAGATGAAAGCATTGAGTACAAGATCATAATACTGTGGAAAGTCGTTAAAACTGTCACCTTGCCTCAATAGGTTTCTGTCCCCATGGTAACCATATCACATGGGCATGTCTCCAAGCTGAGGTATTTATTCAGAATTCTCTATTTTAGTTTGCTTTAAAGGTATACTCCAAAACATAACTGTCTCGTAAAGTTCAGCATTCATGACATGGGCTTTATAAATGAAGACATAGATTTCACATTTTAAGACTTTTATTGTAACAAATAAGCTAAAATGAACATAGGTTAGACATTAATTAAAAAGCAACTAAGAACCAAAATATGTCTTACAAAACCTTTTAGTGTATGCCATATTTCTGGCAGATATGTAGCATTAAACAACTAGTCCTAATGTTTATCCCAGCTCTCCAAAGTAGGTTCACTTCTCCCCACCATGCCAGGTTGAAAATTCTAGTGTCTTTCGACAATCATTCCACTCTCTGAAGCTGAGTATTACCAACAAGGTACAGTTCGGTGACTCCTTGTTCCTTATATCTGAAAGAGCCCTGTCTGTTCTGTTCCATTTGGAATAGAAACCAAACCCTCACAAGCAAAAACAAAAATAGCTGGAAAAACTCAGGAGGTCTGACAGCATCTGCAGAGAGGAACACAGTCAACATTCTGAGTCCATATGACTCTTCATCAGAACAAAGGAAACATAGAAATGAGGTGAAATATAAGCTGGTTGAGGGGGGTGGGACAGGTAGAGCTGGACAGAGGGTCAGTGATAGGTGAAGGCAAAGAAGAGATTTCCAAAGATGTCAGACCAAAGGACAAACGGGTGTTGATGGTGGTGATATTAGCTAAGGAATGTGCTAATTGTGACATTAAAGGTAGAAAGCAGGACTAGAAAGTGACAGGTAGCCCTAGTGGGGGTAGGGTGGGGGCAAGGGATCAAAATAGGCTAAAAGGGGGAGATAAAACAATAGATGGAAGTAAATTTAAAAATAATGGAAATGGGTGGGAAAAGAAAAATATATTTAAAAATTTATAAATTATTAGAAAAAGGGGATTGGAAAGTGGGCAGGATGGAGGAGAGTGTTCATGATCTGAAGTTGTTGAACTCAATGTTGATTCTGGAAGGGTGTAAAGTGCCTAGTTGGAAGATGAGGTGCTGTTCCTCCAGTTTGCGTTGAGCTCCACGCTTCACTGGAACATTGCAGCAGGCCGAGGACGGACATGTGGGCATGAAAGCAGGGTGGTGTGTTGAAATGGCAAGCGACAGGGAGGTCTGGGTCATGCTTGCGGACTGACCGAAGGTGTTCTGCAAAGCGGTCACCCAGTCTGCGTTTGGGGTCTCTCCAATGTAGAGACGACCGGGTTGGGAGCAGCAAATGCAGTAGACTAAATTGAGGGAAGTGCAAGTGAAGTGCTGCTTCACTTGAAAGGAGCGCTGGATCCTTGGGCGGTGAGGACGGGGAAGTATCTGCCCCTTGGCAAGTATTACACCTTCTGCGGTTGCATGGGAATGTGCCGTGGGAGGGGGTTGAGGTGTAGAGGGTGATGGAGAAGTAGACCAGGGTGCCCCAGAGGGAATGATCCCTGCGGAATGCCGCTGGGGGGGTGAAGGGAAGATGTGTTTGGTGGTGGCATCATGCTGGAGTTGGCGGAAATGGTGGAGGATGATCCTTTGAATGCGGAGGTTGGTGGAGTGAGTACAAGGGCGACCCTATCATGTTTCTGGGAGGGAGAGGAAGGTGTGAGGGCGGATGCGTGGGAGATGGGCCGGAGACGGTTGAGGGCCCAGTCATCAGAACAGATGCGACAGAGGCGAAGGAACTGAGAGAATGGGATTGAGTCCTTACAGGAAGTGGGGTGTGAGGGGCTGTAGTCAAGGTAGCTGTGGGAGTCGGTAGGCTTGTAATGAATATTGGTGGACAGTCTATCACCAGAAATTGAGACAGAGAGGTCAAGGAAGGGAAGGGAAGTGTCAGTGATGGACCATGTGAAAATGATGGAGAGGTAGAAATTGGAAGCAAAATTAATAAATTTTTCCAGGTCCAGACGAAAGCATGAAGCAGCACCGAAGCAGTCATTGATGCACCAGAGAAAGAGTTGTGAAAGGGGGCCTGAGTAGGACCAGAACAAGCAATGTTCCACATACCCCATAAAGAGACAGACATAGCTGGGGCCCATGCAGGTGTCCATAGCCACACCTTTTATTTGGAGGAAGTGAGAGGAGTTTAAGGAGAAATTGCTCAGTGAGAGAACAAGTTCAGCCAGACAGAGGAGAGTAGTGGTGGATGGGGATTGTTCGAGCCTCTGCTCGAGGAAGAAGTAGAGAGCCCTCAGACCATCCCAGTGGGGGATGGGGGATGGAGGTGTAGAGGGATTGGACATCCATGGTGAAGAGGAGGCGGTTGGGGCCAGGGAACTGGAAATTGTTGATATGATGTAGGGTGTCAGAGGAATCGCAGATGTAGATGGGAAGAGACTGGACAAGGGGAGAGATAATGGAGTCAAGATAGCAAGAAATGAGTTCCGTGGGGCAGGAACAGGCTGACATGATCGGTCTGCTGGGACAGTCCTGTTTGTGGATTTTGGGTAGGAGGTACAAGCGGGCCGTGCGAGGTTGGGAGACTATGAAGTTGGAAACTGTGGAGGGAAGATACTATCCTAACCCTCAGAAGCATCCTGCTTGGTGGTTAACACAAAATTTCTTCCCTGCTTTTCCACAGCAGTAGCTCCTTTATCTTCTGTGTCTCAAATAGCAGTTGTCCTTTTTTGTGAGATACTGTGAAAAAGTGTTGAAGTTAAGTTAAACCTATATAAAATACTAGCTTGACCACAGCTGGAGTATTGTGCCCAATTCTGGACACCACACTTTAGGAAGGGCATGAAGGTTTTCTAAAGGTTACAGGAGAGATTTACTGGACTGGCTCAAGGGATGAGGGATTACAGTTATGTGGATAGATGGCAGAAGCTAGGATTGTTCTCCTACAAACAGCAAAAGCTCAGCGGAGATTCACTAAAGGTGTTTAAAATCTTAAAGGGTTTAATTACAGTAAATAAAGATTAACTGTTTGCAATGGCTGAAGAGTAGATAATAGAAGGACACAGATTTAAGGTGACTGGCAAAAGAACCAGAGATAACATAAGGAAAAATATTTTTACACAATAGTGGTTAATATTTGCATATCTGATAGGATGGTGGGAATGTGTTTAGTAATAGCCTTTAAAACAGAATTGGATAAATACTTGAAGGAAAAAAATGCAGGATTTACAGGAAGAGGCGAGTAACAGAACTAAGTAGATTTCTCTCTGAAAGAGCTGGCACAAACTCAATGAGCCAAATGGTCTCTCTCTGTGCTTTATTGTTCTATGATTCTATATGGCAACATGTTACTAATTCAAGGTATAAGAATCTGGTAAACCTGGAATAAGTATTTTTATTGTTATCTTTGTTCTTATTTAAAATTGTACAGCAAGCACGTTGCTGACTTACACTTAAAAAGTTTGTGAATAAATCTCCATATTTATCAAAATATGCTCCAGACAGCTGGAATTACTTCATTGGCACAGTCTGCTAATGGAATTGTTTCATTTGCTGCAGCATCAATTTTGTTTATAGTAATGTAAAAATGCAAATATTTTACAAATTCAGTTGCACCTTTCTCACAAAAGTGTTTTATTTTAGGCTATATTTTTCACTCTGTTAAGGTCCTTTGCAAATCCCTCACTCAAAAGCCTTCTCTGTGTGCGGATCCCTTAAGCTAACTCTTTCACTGATGTTCAGTCCTGCATTTGTCATTCTTTTCAAGTCCTAAGATTAGTTTTTACTCCAGCAGCATCTTAACAAATCATGTGATATCGCTTTGCTATCAAAAGCAACATAATCCAATATAAATATTTGAATATTTGCAAATATTTTAAGAGTTAGTTAGTTTTTCTTATATTATGGGCTTTTGTTGGATTGCTTCCATTTACCTTCTACGTACACTGCATTAAAGAGGCACTTTCAGTTCCATTGACACATAATCACCAATAGTATTGCTTTCAATTTTATAAATCTGTATACTTTTAACTTAATTAATTGTTTATTTAAAATTCTTGTAATAATGCGCGAATGAATGTTTTTTATTGTCACGTTCTTAATACATAAAAGGATAAGATAACTCATTATCCTTCCCTCATTTCAGAATCTTGCACAACTGTGAGAAATCTTGAGATTCAGCAATAAAGTATCACTTTCTACTATTTGAACTACAACAACACAAAGACCTTATTCAAGTGGAATGCATTGTTGACTGTCTACGGTTTGCAATACTTCCTTTGAAAACAGGCGTATTCAGGTCAATACCTCAGGTACCTTGTTACAAGTTTGTGCATTTTCAATTTGTTCTTTATAGCTTTGCTTTACCTATGTCAATAGTTCCAACAAATTAATAACTTGTAACAAAACCAAGTAAACAATAAATAGTGAAAATTATATTATAACTTGACTTTCTGGGTTATTAGTCTTCTGGGCAGTTCCCTCATCATAAAACCAAAACAAAAATAGTTAGAACTGTAAATGTATTTTATTTATTGCCCATTGCAACTAGCCAGGATAAATAAAGTGCAAAGAGATCCAAGTTTTATCCTGGCTCAGGAATGAATAAATACTTACTTATAATTACAATGTCTGGTTATTAATTTTAAAGTCACCTTTAGAAGAATTATGCCGAGTTTGTCGAGAAGGAAGTATAACTGTGATTAAAAAACAGTTTTGTTGAATCAAGTTCGGTTTCTAATTGGCGAAGTACTCCTAATACCACTGTCAGAAGAAATGAATAAAATAAATCTAAGAAAAATAGGCTCCTATCTCCAGCCAGTCCTGCCACATCAAGTCCTTTTTTTTTCTCTCAGTTAAAATCACCTTCACTGAAAGCAGTCAGAACATTATCGCTCATGTGCACTGGCTTCCCAGATTACAGTCTTCTAATTTGAATGTTTATTGTTTGGTTCCACCATATTCAGTGTTTTTAGCTAGTTAAATTAGAGAAAGTCAGAATCAAAATAAATTAAGAAAAGTAAGATACATTAAATGAACCTTCTCAGCATACTAGAGCATGTAAGAAACATGTTCAATGGCAGAAACAATTTCCTTGTCTAAAAGAAAACCTCTGCCATTACTCCACAGAAAGTAAATTCACTCCCTTAGGTTCAAGAATTCCAAAGTGCTGGGATGCATACACCGCTGTCTGTTCAGAATTCGCTATTACTAAATTTTCCAAAATTACAAACATGTGAAATTCATAGAATTTGGAATTATCTGCCTGAGTGACCTTCGGCAGTTTGATGGTACATCTGTACATCCTTCCCCCACCCACCCAATTATTGAATAATCGAGCAACACGGGGGAAAGTTGACTGGCCAGTGTGGAGAGGAGGGGTGTCCTTGGTGGGGGATTCCTACCAAGCTTATGGAAGGAAAATTATGACTTTTTTTATGATCTAAGAGTTTACATTGATTTCTCTAACTCCTGTATTATCACCATGGTATCTCTTCGAATTGTCTTGCCTTTCCAGTCTTCTGTTTATATTCAAAATTGACATAAATCTCAGAGTACTTAGCTTTTCCTTCTACAAACCATTTGTAATCTTTCTGAGTGTCATCTCCAATTCTTTGGTTTCTGCCAATTATCTTCATCCCTTGGCTTTCACCTATTTTCTCAGATAGGCTGGAATCTTGGTCATCTTCAGAGTGAGGAAAGAAACAAATCTGTTGTTCTATTATAGAGGCTATGGCCAGAATCATTGGGTCGGCAATCAGAGGCGGGCCCCGCTCGCCAACGCGTAAAACGCTATCACCGCGTCCCGACATCACCGCGCGTCATTCTGATTTTCAGTTCAGCAGGTGCGCACCGGGGTCAGCTGCGTGCCCGCCAAACTATTAAAGGCCTATTAGGGCCATTTACGTATCAATTGAAATACTTAACAGAGCGGCCCATCCAACCTTATGGTTAGCGGGCAGGCAAAGAGACCAGGTGGCCTTCACATTTATCATGAAACTTCATCCACAGGCGGGATGAGGTTTCATGAAGTGTTTATAAATTGAATGAAAGTTTTTGTTAATGTTCATGGACATGTCCCAGCTCATGTGACACTCTCTTAAGGGGACATGTCTTGAATTTTATTTTTCTTCTTTATTAAAATCTTTACAAATCAAACTGATCTCCCTAAGGCAGCTCTGTACCTCAAGGAGATTCCTGCATTCTTTCATGCACAGGCCCTGACTCGGTCTATTCCCCCCATCTGCAGAGGGAGCACTCAGCGCTTCCAGGTGCGCGTCACACTGGGCGGGCCTTAATTGGCGATCGGCTGCACGCTCGTCCGCGCCCCCTCCTGCCCAACCCTGCTGACAGGGAGAAAATTCTCCCCTATAGATAAATAATTGGGATAATTCAGAGTTCAATTTTTGAGTTTGGCTTCAGAGATCTTAATACATGTTAAACCAACCTATAACCCAAGGACATGGTTAACAACCACAAACATTTTGGACAGTCTCTCATAGATTTTCTTGCGAATATTTGATTCCATAATTCACGTGTTTCAGAGATATAAATTTTAGTTTTAGGAATATAAGTTTTAGGTTAGGGATTAAAGTGTTAAATATAAGATAAAATAAACATCTGATTGAGAAACTGATAACTAACCCTGAATTAAATGTAATTCAAACAGACCTGCGGTAATTATAATTCAAAGTGCTTATTAAATAAAGTCAGAATTTGAAGGGAGTTTCTTGGTGGAACCAGTGGCCAGGATTTTATGGCCACACTGCGGCATTTCTCCGCCCAGAGGATGTGGCAAGCTATTTAAACCTCCATTCATTTTGGCGGGACCATAATATCCCGCCGAGCAGGAGGGGCTGTAAAATCCTGGCCAGGAAGTTTGGGTAACTCAGTATCAGGGAGTCTGAATATCTATTAAAGATATAACTCAGTCATGTGGGTCACAGAATCAAAGGGGTTGTTTTGAAAGTAAAAGATAGTTAATTTACATTTCTATTTGGAACATCCCAAGTATGCCAAATTGCCTTAGAGATGGGATGTGGATGTTAGGGAAGTTCCTTTGGTTTAATTCATCTGAGTGTGTTGTATTTGCTTACAGAAGCAGACAGTCAATAGTTCAGACAGACAGACAGACAGACAGACAGAACAGACAGAGACAGTTACAACTCATTGAGTTGAGAGAGCAAAAGAGATAAATGTTAGCCAGGCCTGCACCTTCAGCAGAGAAAATAAACAACATTATTGTTCACTGCACAGGATGTGGGTGGAGCTGGAGTTCAGTTTGGAGATAGAGTTTGTGAGGGAAAGAGAGGCTGGAAGATTTGCCTAGCTTAGAGCTAAAGGAAGAAATCTATAGTATCCTTCATTGCCAAAATAAATACTTCAGCTTGGAATCAGGTAGAGAGAAATAGAGTGTGCTAGGAGCTGTGAAACAGCTGTGAATCAAGAGAATAGAGCTATTAGAAGCCATGGGTGTTTCTAATTTTCTGTTTAAGTCACTGCACAGGATTTGTGAGTGAAGCTCAGGTTTGAATTGAAAAGTCCAAGACCTTATAAGGCAACTGTGGAGAAATTTGAAGTTGGTCCAAAGAAAATAGATAATATTCAAGAACCTGATAAATAGCCAAAGACTTTCTGGAGATAGACATAATGAAAAGGGGACAGTTCAGTTGAGGATTTTAGCCTAAAGTATCAGTGATTGTGTTATTGTGCTTTTCAATGTAAAGTATAAGTGGTTTCCTAACAGACTGTTTATTTAGTAATGTTTGCTTTACTTGATTCTTATATAGTACAATTTATTTATGGAATATTGTGGTATAATTTCTTTCAGTTGATTCCTAGGTCTTCAAATTTCTCTTTAAATGTTAATGCTCTCTACAGGGATCATAACAACCTGAATGAGACATACCCAATTAAATGGAACATTATTCTTCCCAAGGGTCCCAATATCTTAATACTAAAGGTCAGATGAAAAGAATCATCACCAAGTGATAACTATCTCCTCCCCCTTCTTATTAGATTGCCAGGGACTGAACGTTCCCAATCATAAACCTGCTTGCTTGATGTTGAACCATTGTATCTTCCACACATTATTATATGATTTCTAGCCTATTGCATTTGTCAGATGGGCTTCATATGGGCTTTTCTCTTTCCATACCTGCTAGAAGTGTAGACATTTATTCTTTGAATTTATCCTGTGTATCTGAAGTACTTCATAGTGGTGGATTTTGGGGTTGCACTCCCCGCCCATGCAAACCCCAGTCTACATGTCATTTACCAAAAGTTGTCTGATCCAGGCAATTAAAACACAATTTGACAACTTGGGGAAGAATTTTCTCCCTGTCAGGCGGGCTGGTCGGGAGTGGGCACGGAGCTGATTTTCTTCCGCAATCGGCTCCGCAACGCCATTTTACGTGGGCGGGTCAGTTAAGGCCAGTAGTGCTCAGCGCTACCTGTGTGGGCGGGAGGTGGGGGTGTGGGGGGGTGTAGAGGGAGAGTTGGAGCCTTGCACTCATTCATGCATGCCCGTGAAAGAGCGCAGAAATCTCCCTGAGGCACAGAGCTGCCTGGGGGAGATTAAGTTCATATTGAAATATTTAAATAAAGGTAAAAATTATTTAGGCATGTCCCCTCATGTGACAGTGTCACATGAACTGGGACAAGTTTATGAAATGTGAATAAATTATTTATAGATTTTATTAGACCTTCAGGAAACCTCATCCTGCCTGTTGATGAGGTTTCCTGAAAAATACAAAGGCTGCTTGGGCTCTTCGCCTGCCCGACAACCTTAAAGTTGGATGGGCAGCATTGTTAATTAGTTTAATTGGCTTTTTAATGACCTTAATAGGGCTTTGACAGTTTGGTGAGTGCAGAGCCGCCTCTGGCATGCACCCACTGAATGAAAGATCTGAATGACACGTGGTGACAGCACGCCGACATGAAAATTCTCCCCTTGGTGTGCTTACAGACTCTTATGCTTGGGGGTGAATAATGTTTACTTTTTAGCATTTTTTTGTGTCTTTGCTGTTGGGTCCCCTATCCCTTTCTGACACTTTGGGCAGAATTTTTACCTCAGCGGGCAGGTGCTCGCCCGACCCGCTCGAGTGTAAAATGACACGCATTGACGTCAGGCAAGCGTCCTGAGGTCAAAGTGCAGTCACATGATATTTCAGTCGGCGGACGAGCACGGGAATCAGCAGTGTGCCTGCCGACAATTAAAAAACCTGTTAAGGACATTAACAAGGTAACTGAAACAAATTTTTCGCTGACCATCCAACCTTACGGTGGGCGGAAAAGCGATAGTGCCAAGCGGCCTTTGCACATTTTTGGAAACCTCATCCACGAGCGGGATGAGGTTTCCAACATCAAATAAAAATGAAATAAATGTTCTTAAATTTCATTTACAACACGTCCCAACTCATGTCACAGAGTCACGTGAGGAGACATGTTTTAGAGCATTTTTCAAATCTTTTATTATTTTTCTTGAAAACCCCTCATCCCCCTGAGGCAGCTCTGCACTGCAGGGAGATTTTCAAGTGCACACTCGCACGCATGCGCAAAGTTAGTGCTCGCACCACTCGCCCTCCTCCACTCCACCCCACCCCCGCACCGCACAGGCAGCACTGAGTGCTGCTGCTCATGTTTCACACTGGCCGGGCCTTAATTGACCCCCCAGCATAAAATCGTGGTCTGGCTCCGATCATGGGTGGTGGTCGGCTTTCCGACCGTCCCCGCCCACCCCACCCGCCAAGCCCGCCCGACAAGGATAAAATTCTGCCCTTTGTATCCTGTACAGACTGAGTAAAGAAATGTGCAAGTTCATCCTGCTGTGCTACATATGTCACTTACATCTTCATATGTGCCATTGTATGCTGCTCTCTCAGGATGCCAAATGGCAAGATTGTAAATTCGCTTATTAAACTCCTCATAGTCACTCTGTTACTCATATGATAATTGTAGATGTATCCACAAGTTTAAACTATTCAGTACTGAACTTGGTGGAAAAAAGTTAGCAATTTTCTTTTTCTGTTTAACGACTGCTTTATTTAGCTAAAATACTTAAAGGCAACCACTTTGGAATTTCAGTGGAGGTCCTTATGATCTCCAGCCTTAAAATCAGAAAATTCCCTACAGAATTTCAGATGAACAAATTTAGTTTACTTTGTTTTTTGCAAGTTTTGGGGTGAGCGGGAAGTACTTTTTGTATGTTTATTTTTTATCTGCAAGATTGTATCATTTTTACCTGTTTAGTATATATGCATCCCAATTATAGTGAAGTCAGACTATAATGAATTGGGCAGTTCTCCCAATCTTCTGCTATAACTTTGGTGCAAGATCAGCAAAAATCCCAGAGAATACGCAAACAGTTGTTTCCATCGTTTCTCTGGCATTGCCACCAAAACTACAGCAGGAATTCAAGCAATCTGCCACTCATACATCTACTTATTAGGAATCATAGTGAAACCTAAGCAACCTAAGTCTGATTTTCCTGGCTTCCGTCTGCTCCACTGGATAGGAGGGAGGTAATTGGAGTGTGTTACACCCGTTCAGACCTACGAGGGCCAGTATTTCTAGACCCAGCCTATTAAAATGTGCCGAAATCCCCTCACTTCACAGGTTCTCCTTCTAGCAAAGCCTAACACTGACAAAGGAGAGAAAATTTGAGGACAGTGCAGGCCTTTCAGATTTCTGGCTACTGCTGGAAAGCACCATCAAGAAGGCCTTGAGGCCTAAAGACTCGATGGGTAAGAAAATACAAATTTAATTGTGTTCTCTTAAAGCCTTCTGCTGGGCTTCTTTAGATCTTAGGGTCTGTGGCAGCTTCTTCATTCAAAGGCAATGCCTAAAACTTCAGCAGAGTGACCAGAATATGGATGCTTACCCCCTCCCACAGCTTTGGTCCTGTGCCTTTTACAAGTGCAGACCCAAGTCCACTGGCATGGAAAAGCCCAGATTCTCAGGGCTGGCTTAGAATCCTAAAAATGGGTCTGCAAATTTAGCCAATGCCTCTGTAAATTGAGTGCTGCATTACCCTCTGCTAAATTTGCTATACTTTACAGCTGCTTTATGCCCGAAAAGTTGGCTCAATGCAGAGAAATGTTTACCCTTGGGTCTTTTGGATGGTCTTTAAAAAAAAACAAAAGCACTTACCCCTTACAAAGAGCGGTAGAAGTTTAGAACACTTTTCCACAAACGGCAATTGATGCTGGGTTAATTGTTAATTTTATAGATTTTGTTGATAGATTTTTGTTAAACAAATGTATTGAGAGATATGGAGCAAGGGCAAGGATATGGAGTTGGATTGCAGATCAGCCATGCTCTCACTGAGAGGCAGAATAGGCTCAATGGGCTAAATGGCCTACTCCTGTTTCTATGGTCTTATGTCCCTTTCAGTTTCACCATTGATGCTGTCCTTTCTCTGCAGCTTTTACCACACACCACACCTTCCTCCTTCAGAATTGTTATCCACCTTGATGGAACTAGTATCTCTTGGTTTCACTCTTATTTGTCCAATAGTAACCAGAGTATCAAAGGAAATAGCTTCTCTTCCTACATTGCCACCATCATCTCTGGAGTCCCCATGACTCCATTGTTGGTTCTCCCCTCTTCCTCAAGTACATGTTACCCCAATGGTGATATCATTAATAAAAAATTGAGTCAGCTGATAACATCCAGCTCAACTTCTCTACCACGCCTCTCAACCCCTCTAATATCTCGATATAATCAGACTGTTTGTCCAATATCTAGTTTTGGATGAGTCATAATTTCTTCCAGATAAACACTGGAAAGTCCAAAGCTGCTATCTTCAGCCCATGACACAGGTATCATATCCTTGCCTACTTCATCCCCTTTTCTGGCCATAATTTCAGACCAAACCAGGCTTGTTATGACACCAGTGTCCTTTCCAACTTCAAGCTAAGTTCTCAATGATAATAGACCCATGAAAACGTCTTACTGTAGTTCATTTTTTTCCACACAATGGCATGTCTGAGTCCATTTGCATAACATTGTTACAAAAATTGTTGTGTATAAGTTGACCTGGCATATAAAATGACCCTATTTTTCCAGTCCCAAAAATAATGTTTTTGCATATATTCAACATGTTTGTTGTTCTGTTGTTTGTGACATCTTTTGATGATCTGCTTCTATTACTGCTTGTTAGTCCCTACAACCACACCAACCCCCTCCACTTCTCTCTCTCTCCCCCCACCCAAACCCCCCCACCCCCACCCCCACACACACACACACACACACACACACACCTTAAACCAGCTTATACTTCACCCCTTTCTTGGACTCGAACTCAAGTTCTGTCGAAGGGTCATGAGGACTCGAAACGTCAACTCTTTTCTTCTCCGCCGATGCTGCCAGACCTGCTGAGTTTTTCCAGGTAATTCTGTTTTAGTTATGTCAGGCTGTCCAACCTGCAGCCCATGGGCCAGATATGACATGCGAAGCCCCTCCATCATGGCCCACAGAGCCAGTTTTCAAAATGCCGGTAAGATAGGTAAGTAGATTGGAAGACTCTGCAAGGATCTGCTCTTCAAATCACAAGCCATTCCTCTGCTGTGTTTGCTGCTGACAGGCTCATGAGTGAGTCGATCAGCACCAAATCTGGGAAAGAAACAGTCTGTGATTGGAGGAGCAGTAAACACCAGTGGTGGTGAGTGTGCTCAGGTAAAAGAGATTTTCAGAGAGACAGAGAGAGAGAGAGAGACTGATTGTGGGGCCCAGGATAGAGAGAAAAGCTGCAGGGCCTGGGGGATAATGCTGGACCTGGGAGAGAGATTCTGTGGGGTGTTATGACACAGCAGTTGGTAAAGGCTGAGTTGTTGAAATCCCAGAGGGAAACCTGAACAACTGTCATAACCTATATTTTCAATTGACATGTTTGAGATGCAGCTCTGAATTCAGGAATAAGACCACCAAGCCTCAAGAGATTTTTTTATATAAAACTAAATTAAACATTTATTAAATTAACAAATTAATTAATAAATTAAGCTCATATACATGTCTACAAATTACTACCATAATAACTTTTAACCAAATCCCCAAATTAATCACTCCCAGGAAAATCTTCACCAAGGCAGCTTTAACCCATAGACTTTAAACAGACAGCAGGCAAAGCACATTCAAAATGAGGTTCCTTGCAATTTGGTTCCTTTGCAGACACAGTTGTAGGCTTTCAGGCTGGTTAGATCTTAAATGTCTCTGCCTTACACACACAAATTCCTTCCTGTTTATACCTAGCTTTCCTTTGAATGTAAATTTTCCATTGTATCACCAGACTGTTAACGTTACATCTCCTAACAATGATATCCTTTCATTCCACCAATTTCATTTGTAGCTGAAAAAAAATTATCACATTGCTTAGTGTCTTCTAGCTAGGTGCAAGATTTTATTACCACTCTTGAATGCTTAATTCAACAAATGCAAATTTACACTTTACCTTCTATCCTCCTTACATTTATCTAACTAACATTTGAAAACTAATATACATCAAAGCACTCAGACTAGCTGGCTTTAATCCAGTTAAGACCCACACAGACACACACTTAGGCATAGACCCCACTAGAACTCTATTTTAAAAATAATTTCCAATAACATTATAAATATTAATATTTCTTCATGACAGGGGCCTAGAGCAGAGAGACAAGCTGTGGGACCCGGGGTAGAGAGACTGGCTGTGGGACCCATGAGAGAGAGATGCTGCAGGGCCCGGGGAAGAGGGACTGGCTGCAGGACATGGGGGAGAGCGATGCTGCAGGGTCCAAGGGACAGAGATGCTGCAGGGCCGGGTGGAGAGAGACTGGCTGCAGGTCCCAGGAGAGAGAGACTGGCTACGGGACCCAAGAGGAGACAGACTGACTGCAGGGCCAAGGGAGCGCGGCTGGCTGCGGGGCCTGGAGGAGAAGAGACTGGCTACGGGGCCCAGGGGGAGACAAAGTGACTGCAGGGCCCAGGGCAGGGAGAGACTGGCTGCAGGGCCCTGGGGTGAAGAGACTGGCTGCCAATGGGTGTGTAGGCCAGAGTGCATGTGTGAGAGAGAGAGAATGTGTGTCTGTGTGTGTTTGTGTGTGTGTGTGTATGTGTGTGAGAGAGAGAGAGAGTGAGTATGTGTGTTTGTGAGAGAGGGAGAATGTGGGTGTGCATCTGTGAGAGCGAAAGTGTGTGTGTGCTTGTGTGTGAGAGAGTGTGTGTGTATGTGAGAGAGAGAGGGTGGAATTATCCCAGATTTGCACCAAGTGCAGTAGCAGCCACAATGACAGGTTTTCACACTGTATCGTCCCAAACCCGCCACGTTACTTATGCACTCATTTGCCTGCCATGTCATCACCTCGCCACTTCACCAAACCGGGTGCCATATTTAAAGTCCAGCCACACACACACATCTCAGTGCTTCCAGCCCTCAACTACTGCAGGGTAGTCAAAAAGACTGAAGCCCCCAGGTTTAATGACGCATCACTGGAATGCTATTTGGACACCTTGGAGGCCCGCCGCGATCTCCTCTACCCCTGCTCTGGCCGCAGGGCGGGGAGCAGCATCACCAACCCAGCAGGTGGTAGCAGTGGTGGTCAGTGTCAATGCTACACAGAAGAGGTTGGCCATCCGTATAAAGGATGAATGATCTCATCCATGCAGCCAGGGTATGGCAAACATCTCATCACTCTAAACTCACACACTCAAGCCCACCTCACTCACAGCTAGCTCAAAGGACATCACCACCCATTCTCACACACACATCTCCATTTGGCCTCATCTCCTCTGGAGATTGCCTCCTCAGCCCTCACCAACTTGAGGCCACTTTCACAGATCAACATGTGCCCCACACACACCCTGGGGTACCCTCCTTCCCCAGTACAGGCCTCATTGTGCAGCCTCTTCCCTTGCCTGAGGGCACCTCATCCCCTACCCCAAGCAAGCCCTAACGCTGCAGCCATTGAAAAGCCACCCACATATGGCTGATCTGGTAGGTAGAGGCCTACCCACGATCCCCCCTAAAAGTGATATGGTGCTGTCTGTGAACCCAGGTGCTATGACTGCGAGTACTGACTGAAGCAAGGTAGACAAACAAACCTTGAAGTCCCAACCGAACTGCAGCTCGCCAGATGCACATCACTTATGTGCTGTTGTAAAACAGGTGGAGGATCCAGCAGTGGGGGGAGGGGAGAATGAGTCCGGCAGGCTGGCCTTATAATGATATGCTGATGTATTACAATGAGGTTCCCAACGTCCAATGGCAGGAAACGCAGCCTAGCATGGGTATGCTGAGCGGACGATCACAAACTAATTTCAGACCGTCGTGAAACCAATCGTGCCATTTGGTCCACTCACACCTTTGAAGATGCCTGATGCCAATGGGCACAGAAAATCCTGGCCAGAGTGTGTGTATGTGTGCGTGTGTGTGCATGTGTGTGAAAGTGTGTGTGTGTGTGTGTGCGTATGCATGTGTGTGAAAGAGAGTGTGAGAGTGTGTGTGAGTGTGTGTCTGGCTCACTCCCAGTCTTAGGTTTCTCTTTTACCCTCACCCCACACACCAACATGCACTCTCACACACTCGCACAGTGGGTGAAGGGAATGAGTGAGCATCCTGAGACTGGGAGTGAGCCGGACACATACACACACAAGCGAATGGTCATCTTTATTAATTAATCTTTTGTTAAAATTACCAATTGCTTTAATTTTGCTCAGTAAGTTATTTATTTTCTCCATACCTCAATTTCTTTTTTGAAATTCATGTTTAATGTTGTGCCAAACCACAGCTTTGCGAAATTTGTTCATTGGTCCCTTGAGTGAGAAAAAATGGAAATGTGGCCCCCCCCAAGCGGAAAGGTTGGACAAGTCTGGTTTAAGTCAATCCCATGCTGTTCTTGCATTAGCAGCAGCCTCAATTTGACTTCAGCTACTTTACTCCATATATCTTCGCTAAGTTTTCCCTGTGTGTTTTTTGCATAAAGCTTTAACATTTCTTTATGTTCCAGCATCTACCAGCAGACTACTCAATGGCCAGGATTTCCCGGTCGGCGAGCAGGCCCCACCCCCCCGACCGCCGACGCATAAGATGACATGCAGTGACGTCGAGCGGAACTCCTGATGTCACCGCGCCCCATTTCAATTTTCAGGTAGGCGGGGGCTCAGCAGAATTAGCTGGGCGCCTGCCGACCTGTCAATGGGCAACTGAGGCCATTAACAAAGTCATTAAACTAATTAATGGGCCTGCCCGTCCAACCTTAATGTTGGCGGGCAGGCCAGGAGCCCTGGCGGGCATGAGAAAAAGCACAAAACCTCTTCCACAGGTGGGATGAGGTTTCATATAGGTTTTTAAAAATGTAATTAAAGTGTATTTAAAAGTGACGGACATGTCCCAACTCATGAGGGGACATGTCAGGGAAAATTTTTTTCTATTTTACAGATTTTTTATTGTGGATCCGATCTCCCTGAGGCAACACTTAGCCTCAGGGAGATGAGTGTACTTTTTCATGCACATGCGCAAAAGAGCGCACTCTCGGCTCAGGGAATCCCACCACCCCACCCGCACAGGGAGTGCATAGCGCTTCCTTGCGGACATCACGCTGGGTGGGCCTTAATTGGCCCACCCGTCTAAAATGGCGGTGCGCCCCCAATAGGGGGCACCAATCGGTAGCGCACTTCCTTGCGTCCACTCTTGAACTTCCCCCCCAACAGGGGGAAAATTCTGCCCAATGGTTATATTGATGAGTTAATTTAATATTCTTCTTGAGGTTGTGGAAATTTCTTCCCATGCTCTAAGTAGATGGCCATGGATGACAAATTACCAAGATGTGTTCTAACTGACTAAAATATTTTCCATAGCATAAAAAATCCGCAACTACAGATTTCAAAACCACAAGATCATGTGATTTAATTAGAGGGTCATAAATTATAATTAAAGAAAAGATATTCCTCTGGGTTTATATTTTTATAAAAATAGTGCAATCTAGCCTTAAATTGCATAAATGTAGCAATTAATCATTTTTCATTCCATAAGCTCAGTAGACTGATCCATGACCATGAGGACAGCCATCCACTGGAAATTCTAATTATCATTATGTTAAATTATACTAATTTAATGTATTACAGTATCACTCTACATTTATCTCAAATATTGATGCTGATTACCATGATATAATTTTACATTCATCCATTAATTAAAAGAACACCAGTTTCTCCAGAATGATGGACTATTAATTTTGCTTGAAATCTACAACTTTGGAATCTACCTGACAATGTGGCAAATTGCCCAGGTATGTCCCGTCCTCAAAAAGCAGGACAAATCCAATCTGGCCAATTACCACCACAACAGTCTGCTCTTGAGGACCAGCAAAGTGATGGAAGGTGTTATCATCAGTACTATCAAATGGCACTTACAGGGCAATAACTTGCACTCCGATGCTTATTTTGAGTTCTGCCAGATCCAGTCAACTCCTGGCCTTCTTACAGATTTGGTCCAAATTTGGATAAAAGAGCTGAGCTCAAAAGGTGAGGTGAGAGTGACTGCCCTTGACATCAAGACAGTATTTAACTGAGTGTGGTATCAAGGAGCCCTAGCAAAAGTGGACTCTTAACAAAACTTAAGGGCAGAATGTTCGGCTCAGTAAGTGGGGGGCAGGCCCTACTCGCCAAGGTGTAAAATGATGCGTGGTGAGGTCAGGCATGTCTCCTAAATCATCGCGCACCATTTAGATTTTCAGTTTGGTGGGCGCACAGCCGAACTGTCAAAGACCTATTAAGACCATTTAAAAAGCCAATAAAGCAATGAGCTGAGCTGACCTTAAGATTGGACTAACACAAACTCCCCGACGGGGAGAAAATTCTCCCCTAAGTCAATGGGAATCATGGGGGAAAGTTTCCACTGGTTGGAGTCATATCTAGCACAAAGCAAGATGGTAGTGGTTGTTGGAGGTCAATCTTCTCAGCCTCAGGAATTCCTCAGGGTGGTGTCAGCTGCTTCATTATTGACCTTCCCTCCATCATAAGGTCAGAAGTGAGGATGTTCGCTGATGATTGCACAATGTACAGCTCCATTCACAACTCCTCAGATACTGAAACAGTTCATGCCTACTGCAGCAAGACCTGGATAACATTCAGGCTTGCAGTGATATATATCAAGTAACATTCGCACCACACAAGCGCCAAGAAATGACCATCACCAACAAGAGAGAATCTAACCATCTCACCCACATTGCCAGTGCTTAATCACCATAATCAATATAGTGCAGGGGGGAGGGTAGGGATTACCTTTCACCAAAAAGTGAACTGGATCAGTCATATAAATATTGTACTTACAAGAGCAGCTCAGAGACTGAATTCTGTGGTAAGTAACTTACCTCCTGACTCCCCAGAGCCTGTCCACCATCTACAAGGCACAAGTCAGAACTGTGAAGTGCAGCTTCAACAACACTCAAGAAGTTCAACATCATCCAGGACAAAGCAGCCCACTTAATTGGCACCCCATCCACCACTTTAAACATTCACTCCCTCCACCACCAACGCACAGTAGCAGCAGTATGTACCATCTACAAGATGCACTGCAGCAACTCACCAAGGCTCCTTCGACAGCACCTTCCAAACCCATGACCTCTACCACCTAGAAGAACAAGGGCAGCAGACGCATGGGAGCACCCCCTGCAAGCTCCCTCCAAGCCACACACCATCCTGACTTGAAGCTACATTGTCTTTTCTTCACTGTCACGGGATCAAATTCCTGGAACTTCCTTCCTAACAGCAATGTGAGTGTCCTTACACCGGATAGACTGCAACAGCTCAAGAAGGCAACTCACCATCATTTTCTCATGGACAATTAGGAATGGGCAATAAATGCTGGCCCAGCCAAAGGATATTCGTATCCCATGAAAGAGTTTTTAAAAAAATCAGGCTGATCACACATACGCAGCATTGGCACAACCCAAAGAATTTGCATATAGTTGCATATGGATTCTTTAAGGATCCTTTTAGTTTAGTTACCAAATACACCTTTATTGTTTCCCATCCCTCTAATAATCTGGTGTGAACCTTCAATTTTAGTAATCACCTTTCACCTTTAAACTCACCTGGATTCTGGTGATAAAAACAAAAAAACTGCGGATGCTGGAAATCAAAACAAAAACAGAATTTCCTGGAAAAACTCAGCAGGTCTGGCAGCATCGGCGGAGAAGAAAAGAGTTGATGTTTCGAGTCCTCATGACCCTTCGACCAAACTGAGTGAATCCAAGAAAGAGTTGAAATATAAGCTGGTTTAAGGTGTGTGTGTGGGGGAGAGAGAGAGAGAGAGAAGTGGAGGGGGTGGTGTGGTTGTAGGGACAAACAAGCAGTGATAGACCAGCTTATATTTCAACTCTTTCTTGGATTCACTCAGTTCGGTCGAAGGGTCATGAGCACTTGAAACGTCAATTCTTTTCTTCTCCGCCGATGCTGCCAGACCTGCTGGATTCTGGTGACCTGTGTGATTCTATTGGTTGAAAAACTTTACTTCCTGTTATTTGCGATGCACATTTTGGCACTATGCTCTGATTGCTTCAGTTTTGATTTAGAAATGTGATGTTGATTTTTATATGTCCACAAAAATATCTATTTAATATTGTATGATATATTGTGGAATACACGGTATACTGGTCCTGCCATTATAAACTTTGACATTCTCCAACTCACTGTGAGAACCAGCAATAGACTTGTACAATTTATTTTTCACATCGTGAAGGAAAACATTTTAACCTAAAATTTGGATGATCAAATTTATTCTTTTTGCTCGTTGCTTTAACTAACTTAAAGGATAAACTTTTCCTTATAAAAAATATTGTAACTATAATTTATAAGCAAAACTATTCATGCTAAACCAATATCTAGCTTATGAAACCTAGGCTCTATTTGACTGCAAACACAATCTTCATGGGCCAGGATTTCCTGGTCGGCGAGCAGGGAGTGGGCCCCGCTCTCCGACGTGTAAAATGGCGCGGGATGACGTTGGGCAGAACTCCGGACGTCACTGCACCCCATTTCCATTTTCAGGTAGGCAGGGGCTCAGCAGAATCAGCTGTGCACCCACCAACCTGTCAAAGGCCAATTGAGGCCATTAACAACCTCATTAAAGTAATTAGTGGATCTGCCCAGCCAATCTTACAGTTGACAGGCAGGCCGGGGGCCCTGGCGGGCATTAGAAAAGGCATGAAACCTCATCCACAGGCTGGATGAGGTTTCATGTAGGTTTTTAAAAATGTGATAAAAGTGTATTTGAAAGTGATGGACATGTCCCAACCCATATGACAGTGTCACATAAGGGGACATGCCAGGCAAAATTTTTTTTTTCTATTTTTCAGATTTTTTATTGTGGAGCCGATCTCCCTGAGGCAGCACTTAACCTCAGGGAGATGAGTGCGCTCTTTCGTGCGCATGTGCGAACGAGTGCACTCTTGGCTCAGGGAATCCCCCCGCCTGACAGGGAATGCATAGCTCCCCACCGATTGGGGGTGCCAATCGGAGGCGCATCTCCATACGCCCGCTCCTAAACTTTCCAACAGGGGGAAAATTCTGCCCCATGGTAACCCTGTCCCCCTCTAACCTCCCCTTAAGGAAAATTACAGAAGCACTTCATTAAAATCATCCCCTTACCTTGAAAATTCATCCAAAGCTGCACACTTCCATATTTAGTTATATTTATCATCTTCTGCTATATTTTGTGTTGACTTTTTGTCCCTAATAAATGGCAGAATCAGTTTCTTGGAATCTATCAGGCTGATCTTCTTGTATTGATTGCTGATATACTGTCATTTGTTCTCAGATGATGCTAGCTATTTTGAATTTATAATTGAAAAGGCAAGTGAAGGTGTGTAGAGCTTGTGCATAAAGTCTGTCTGCTGAGAGCTGGGGAAGAAGCATAATTGAACCCAGATTGAGGGGATGATTGTAAAGTGAGGAAGGAATCGTGGGAGAAGTGGCTGATTGCGCAAGTGAAGAAGTGAGAAGACAACACTGTTCATGTGTGCTGTGAAGACAGCAAAGAAAGAGGTGAGTGTGTTTGGAATGAGAAGAAGAGGTGTTTTGGTGTACCCTTGGGATTGTATTTTTGAGGATGTGATAGAGAGAAGAGAATTGTGAGTGCTGGGACAGGGGGCTGAAAGGAATTCTGTCAGATGTTTAGGGAGCTGAAGAGTTTGACTCACTGTAGTTGTTCTTAAGGTGTTACTGCAATTCTTTCCACATTGAACTCTTGCCCTGGGATTCATGCTGTTGGCACTGACCCTCTCAGCCATCCCTGTCTAGGGCTGATAGATAATGGCTCTGCTCCTGTGGGTGGTAGAGAACAGTATCCTGCTCCTTGCCCTAACCTACTCCACCAGGCCTCTGGAGAGGCATCGGGTAACCTAAGGGCAGCTCACCAACTTATTACTGCCAGCAGAATTCCATTTACACTGTTGCAAAGGACATCTGGTATCAGGGAGTAAAACCTCAAAATAAAAAGTGCATTTCCACTTTAAATGGGCCTTGTGTGCTTAACCAGGATCTGTGCAGTGACTATTGATGGGCTGTCCATTTTCCAATGTGATTGGGTGGACAGCCATTAATCTTATTCAAGTGAGACCTAGTTAAAATCTTCCCAGCCTCATGCCGACAATGTCAGCGAGGACTGCTGCTCTCCCAACCCAATTCCCAGTCCCAGTTAAAATTTGGGCTTTGGGCAGAATTTTCCAGCTTTGAAGATAAGTGCCATGGCAGGCGAGCTCCACGATGTGCTTCCCGCTGGTTGGAGCGGCAGGAAATCATGCCCAATTCTCATTCAGAAGCTAATTACTTATGCATAAGCAGGTAGTTCTCGAAATCACATGAAGAATCAAGAACTGATTCGTCTGCCCTGTTGTTACCTAATGGGGTCAAAGGTCCAAGCGCCATATTTAAACGTCACCTGAGCACACACATTTCACTCTCTCCAGCCCTGCTGTCTTTCAGGAGATCTGTGGAGATGACCCTCATCTCCCTCTTCAGGTTCCTGGCCCTCCTGCTCTTCATTGTCCAAGGAGCTCTCAGCCTCCTCCGTGTCTCCCTCTGGCAAGGGATCCCCGTTTGAAGCACCAGGTTGTGAGGGATGCAAGAGACTACTAATATGCAGGAGACCATCATTGTTTCTCTCCTGTGGGGCACTCTGAGGATGATGCATGGTGTCATGAGTCATCGTTTGAGCGGATAGCCCTTAATCCTAAGCAGCCAGCCCTATAATCGCTGATGTCCTTCAAATATGTGAGACACCTGGGAGTGACTCAGGATGTATGAGTCATGGGAACTGCCAGGGTACCTGGCACAAATGTACATGATATGCTTCCAATGATTGTATTCCAGTTGAACACTGATGGAGTGGAACCCTTTCTGGTTGGTGAAGATCAGGGGCTGATGCCATGGAGCCCTCAAAGCCACATGTATGCAGTCAATTACACCCTACACTGTAGGGAAGCCTGAGATAGCTGCAAAACCATTAAATCTAGCAGCCTGGCTAGTTTCATCAAGTGTGAACTTCACATAGTGATCAGCCTTACTACAGAGGGCATCTGTCACATCCTTGATGCATTTATGTCTGGCAGCCTGAGAGATGCTGCACAGGTCCCCTGTGGATCCCTGGAACAATCCACAGGCAGCAAAATTGAGTGCAGCGGAGACCTTCAGGGCCACTGGCAGGGGATGTCCTCCCAGTCCATGGGGCGAAAGATTCTCCAGCAGAATGTGGCAGATGTCATCGATGAACAAGCACAGACATGTGAGGCATTGCCTCTCACTCATCTGCAGATAGGAAAGTCTTCTTCGGCAGACCCTTGGTTGAGCGAGTCACCTCCATGGCATGGATCTAACCTCCTCATCCCCTGCCTGTTGCTGGAGCTCCCCTGGACCCTGAACTTCAGATGGGACCTCCTCCTGAAGCTGCACTAGGCGGCGCTAGGCCCTTCGTCTCCTTCTCCATTCCATGAGCACATTCAGTAAGGCAGCATTGAGCCCAGGACCCATTCTTGTTTCCTCCTTCTCTCTCTGGAACGAAAGGTATAACAGATTAATAAACCACAGGGAAAGATAGTAAAGCTCCCACTTGCAAACACAAATCCACTGTCATGGCATCGAGCTGCATCTGTGCTACAATCCTTGTTGCTGATATAACCTTGTAGCTGAGGTGCAAACTCACAGATCTAGGTGACCAAGATGCCAACCCTGACACTTAACATTTCAATCCCACAGAGGTTGGAAAAGGTCATATGCGTCACCTTATCAAAATCACTCCTCCAATCTCAGATGTGGTATACTGATTAAAGGTAATTTGCACATTAGCAATGCCTGGGTGTCCTTTAGTCCGTTATCCATAACAATTGGAGAAAGCACGTTAGAGGCTGTCATTGAAGATCTGGCAGATATGCAGCAGCTGTGCCTCCTTAACAGTTGCCTGCATTTCTAATGTTCACATCCCTGTGTGTTAATACTGAAATGGAGCGACTGTTTTGTAAGACCAATGACTCCTGCAGTCTTTCTTTAAAGTGCTAAAATTGGTAATGGCTCCAATGGAACCTTCTTAAGGAGATCTTCTGCTTATCTCTCAGCTCTGACTACAGTTCAATGTTTTGAGTGCAAGCAGGTTGAGGCTGCCCCATGAAATGGGGCCCCTAGTGCAGCCCTGGGCTCCACCCATAATGACTGACCCCTCCCACCCAGATTCTTTTCCAGTTTCAATTACGGCTGTGATTAACTTCAACTGCACAAGATGGTGGTGCTCAGATTCTACTATGAGACCAGCTTCGACTCTCCCTTCGTGACTGTTACTGTTCCTCCAATCTTCCTGGAACCCCACGTTGTGCAGGTGGAGATGCCTCCCATTATTCTCCAACCTCCTCCAATAATCCTGGATCTCACAGTAATTGTGATCGATGTTCCAACCTTTTCACCTGAACCTATAACTGTAGATGTCCCAATGCTCACTGTGGCCCTCACCCTTCTCCATCTTGAGGTGCGTACACAATCACATCCAGAGAACACCCCAGGACAGTTTCACACACCCCTCTCTGTATTATATTTCTCTCTTTACAGGCTGCAGATGCCCCCCCAACCCTGACCATCCCATCTGCAGCCCAGTACCAAGACAGACAAGACAATGGCCAGCAACATTAAGACCATAACCATGCCCTACACACCAAGCTGTGCATTTTTATTGCCCCTCCCTGGAGCGGCTCTATGATGTGCAAGCCATGCATAGCCTTGTAGCATGGCCCGCAAAGCCCCAGGACTGACTTCATTCTGACACCCTGCTACTTGGCCCCAGACCAGGGACCATGACTGTCTTTCTCTTTGCTCTACCGTTCCTTCCTGACTGCTGACAACACATTGCTGCTCCTCCTGCCCCCCAACACCCCCCCAACCTCCATGAGTCTTTGTGCAAGCCTTACTCTCTTGTGCCAAACTAACACTATCCACCTCTCGTATTCCTGAATCTGCATCCTTCCCCTCCATTTCACGTAGTTCTGTTCCCATGCCATCTCCTACTGTGTCTGTATTCCTGTTTTTCATGTTGGGCTCAAGCTTCCCTCCACTTGGGCGCCCCTCTGCCTGCCATCATTTCCACGACACCACCCCCCCAACTCACCCAACCCCACCTTTGCCCACTGTCCCATGTGTTTTGCTCCCTTCTTCCCTCTCCACACCCCCAAACCCCGCCCCCACCCCGGTCACAATGCCAATCTCTGTCTGGGTTCCTGTGCTGCCTGAGCCCCCACAGAACACCCTCCCAGACAACGGAGGAAGGCAGCGATGAGCACATGCCTACACCCCCACCAGTGTGGCGTCTCACTGGCTTTGGTGAGAACCCGCAGCAGTGCTGCTGCAGCTCGGCTTTCAATGTTGCACTCACCTCAAATGCAGGAATGAAGTGAGGGCTGCCATGATTTCCTGCTGACGTGGTGCATGATTCCGGTGAGTAGCATTTTTAATGAGCATTCATGGGATGGTAATGCATGCAAATTGAGAACCCGCCATGGATCAGCGGAAAACCTGACCCATCATCAGCCCTCTATGAAAGTGGCGAAGGGAAAATTCCAAACTGTTTTCCTGTCGGCCGGTTTCCAATTTTTTGCCTCTCCCCAAATTTTCCACTCCCCCCCGCTACAAAACACACTGCAGGCTGGAGGGGAAAATTCCGCCCATAGTGGCACTTCCATGATCAACATCTGAAAATCTTTCTCACTGTTTTTAACTATCTTTTCCCTTCCATTCTTTTCCCAAAGGCATTGACTCCTAATCACAGTTACAGAATGTCAGGTGTCCAGGAGTATCTCATTGAAGTTGGTCATTATTCATATGTGAGGTGCTGATAATGGGTGTCACTAGCAGTTTTTCCCATGAGGTGCATTACAATGAAGTCTAATCCTTTCCTTCTAAAGCCCACACACATGATCCTCTGTCAAAGGTCATCAGGTTACTGAATCATCAGAAGAGTGGCAGACCTTGGCATTTATAATTATAGCTGATAAGAAATCTGAGTCCTGACAAAACCTGTCGCTGTCTTGCAGGTTACCCACGATTGAGCACTTGCCACCTGGAAAGTGATTATAAGTCAATCCATATGGCACAGAGTCGCAATAAGTATTCAGGACACTGCCTAAGGGATAAACTGCTGATAGAATTACTGCACATAATGTGACAATCAAATTTCTTTCTGCTGAATTATTAAACACAGCAATTTTTGCAGTCACAGGTTAAATATCAGAGTCAACTTGACTGAAGAATTTCAGAGATTTTCCTTTGTCTTTGGCTCCTGTTCATCCGTTTCTTTCAGTTCTGGTTTGAAGAAAAAGTTTTGGAGACACCCAACACTCGATTTCAAGCACCTTATTTGCTTGATACATACTACCTGGACTATCCCAGGCATGGGCAGGATGCTGAAACAGACAAGAGCACTTAAATTTTATATAGGTCATGTAGGAGTGCTATCAGACTGCTCGCTGCATCACTTTCTGGTGGTTCTGCCTTGAGTCCACAAGCAAAGATGCCAGTCCAAGAAAACTGGTCACAACATTGTAGACACATCATTTCCATTTGGAAGATCTTTAAACAGGCAGCCAGAACCAGACCTCTGGAAAGATACATTGGTAAAAGAGGACTTTCTAGAGCTGAACTCCATCTCACTGTTGTTCCTGAAAGCAGCCAACAGACTTCCATTTCATAATCAGTTAATGCTGCTGCAGATCAAGTGAACAACTTTGCTATCCCAGTTTACAGTCAGCCCTGATTCCCAGTAGATTATCCAATTTAGCACTCACCCAAAAAGACATTAATTGAGGTAAAGTAGGCTGCCAACTCACTATCAACCATTTTACACCTTCGCACAAAGCCAAGGCCTACCCACTTGAGGGTGACCTGACCAATCCTTAGCTTGAAGCTGAAGTAACTTTGGATCCCTGGATGTAGATGAATTATCCTAAATTCTTATCTCTGAATAGGTTGGAGGAGTTTTTCTTGATTGTCCCATCTGAAGCCTCAGAGTAACACAGATGATTAAAATGCTTGTCCACTCAGCCAAAATCAGACAAATGATCACTTTAATAAAATATAAGCAAAATACTGTAAATATGGAAATCCAATAATAGAAACAGAACATGTTCTTCTGTGAAGAGTGAAAGAGTTAACATTTCAGGTCAATTACATTTTCAGTTCTGGTAAAAAGTCATCAGCAAGAACCAATCACTTTAATAATTCATTATTCCTTATACCCTCATCACTCACCTACCAACATTCTCTATCAAGACTCATACCTGAATCATTTGCTACACCGCATCCTCACATACTGAGCACTGCTGAAACCCTCGTCCCCATATTTCACATCTTCAATATACTGCAAGCTATAGGGCCCCAACAGCCATATCAGCAAAACAGATTGTACCTCACTCAATCTTGCACTTCTCTCTAGTATTTCTGAAAAAGGAGACATGTCAAAGCTTTTCATCTTGCACTCATCAGAGCACTTCACAAGAAAACCATTATAAGGGAAAAACAACCATTTATACTGTATGTGAAGAGAGTGCTGATCAGTTGGCAAGTGGACTCTGATTGGTAGAGGCATTGCCATGAAGAATGCACCAGTGATGGTGACCAGTAGTTAACTGCCAAGCATATTTTGAAATTTAAACCAGGCAGCTTGACCCTAATTGATCAAGGCATTGCTCTGAGGAATGAATTATTTGTGTGATAGGCAGATCATCTTTTTGGCTTGATGGCAGCATCCTGTTAGTGGCGAATGCCACTCATGTTACTATTGTGTAGTAGCAGCGTGAAACAGCTAGCTTCACCTGTCGCTCAAAAAGATGTACTGCCTATCACACAAATGAGTAATGGGGTATATGAATTTCAGTGCCAATGTGCTGCTAGGTATGTAGGCCATATGTCCCAAAGACTGGCAGTTCATATCAAACAGCATGCCCCACCACTGTCAAGGTACAGACCATATCCAACCACCCTGAGCTTGCAAAATTCAAAACACAGTGTCCAACATTAGATGTGATTCCACGACTGAACAACCTTTGCTAAATATTCCTCAGTGCACTAAGAATTAGATTGACAACCAATTTAAGGTTGTCACAAGGGCTCTCGGTGTGCCGCATTTGCGTGTACTGGAAGCTACATATATTAAAACACAGGGCTCTGTTCTTTGCAGACAGAAAGAACATGTATAAACATTGCACCTGTTTGAGCTAAATGAAATAAGTGACAGCTATTTAGTGACTCATTCCTCAGGGCAATGCCTTCACCAATCAGGGTCAAGCTGCCTGGTTTAAATTTCACAAAATGCTTGGCAGTTAACTATCAGTCACCATCACTGGTGCATTCTCCATGGCAACGCCTCTACCAATTAGAGTCCACTTGCTAATCAATCAGCATCTCTTCACTGTAAAAATTGTTGTTTTCCCTTATATTGATATTCTTGAGAAGTGTCCTGATGAGTGCCAGACAAAAAGCTTCGACATGTCTCTTTTTTCAGCAATACTCAAGTTCTGTAGTATCAAACGACTATTCTCTCTCTCTTACAGGACAAAGTAACACACAGCCAGAGGCAGCGGGAACTAACCATGGGGTGGCAGGGGCACACCTGCATATCTTGACCCCGTAGTTTTACAAAAGGGTAATAATGGCCCAGATCATCCAGTCTCAGAAGGCCAGACATACCCCACAAGTTACACTTCAGGATCCCTCAGAATTCCTTCTCTGTGGGAATTGCCCAGAAAATTTGAACTTCCGATCGACAATTTCCCCTGCACCCCAGGATCTTCCAAAAAAGTCCCCAACTTTGAATTAGAGTCAGAGACTTCGGACAGTGTTCTGATCTACTTATATGAATAGTTACCTAGGAAATATTAGACACATTAAAACCTAGTATAATACCTGGGTAACTCCACAACTGAAACCCCCATCACTCACACTGACTCCCCCCCCACCAATTACCCCAGCTTATCCCCGACACGCCCCCGCACCCACCCCCCCCCACCGACCCCCTGAACTGACCTGACTTGACCTCACCACGTTATCCACCCAACTCCTTACCCACCCAACCTCCTCACCCAACATACCCTCTCATCTACTTACCTTACTCACCCTCTCCCTTACAACAATTACCTTCTCTCCGTAGCTTTTCAAAGAAGCATTGGGCCATTTTAACTCTTTATTTAAAGAATACGGCAGCTAATGCCGTAAAAAGTTGGCATGGTTTCTGCATGGAGTTGTTCAACTGGTCCCATCAGGGTTTCCTGCACCGAATGAGTTTGGAAGAATCCTCTATTGGAAGGCTGCCCTGAAATCTTGGAGGAAGTTAAGTGTGTATTCTTTTGTTTGTTCATGGTCAGAAATTGGGGTTCCGATTCAGGGAGATTCAAGTCAATGTTTGACAAATTTACTAGAGTTTTTTGAGAATGTAACTAGTAGGATAGATAAACAGGAGGTAGTGGATGTAATATATTTATATTTCCAAAGGACTTTCAATAAAGTGCCACATAAAAGGTTAAGGTGCAAGATAAGGACACATGCAGTTGAGGGTAATATATTAGCAAGGATGGGGGTTTGGGTCACCAACAAGAAACAGAGACTAGGGATAAATAGGGCATTTTCTGAACTGGACAAGCCATATAAATTCTATAGCTACAAGAGCAGATCAGAGGCTAGGAATCCTGCAGCGATTAGCTCACCTCCTGATTCCCAAAAGACTGTCCAACATCTACAAGGCACAAGTCAGGAGTATAATGGAATATTCTCCACTTGCCTGATTGACTGCAGCTTCAACAACATTCAAGAAGCTTGACACCATCCAGGACAAAGCAGCCGGCTTGACTGGCACCCCACCCACAAACATTCACTCCGTCTCCAATGCACAGTAGCAGCAGTGTGTACCATCTACAAGATGCACTGCAGGAACTCACCAAGCTCCCTTAGACAGCACCTTCCAAACCCACAACCACTACCATCTAGAAGGACAGGGCAGTAGGCACATGGGAACACCACCAGCTGGACATTCCCCTCCAAACCACTCACCATCCTGACTTGGAAATGTATCGCCGTTCCTTCACTGTCACTGGGTCAAAATCCTGTTACTCCCTCCCTAAGAGCACTGTCGGTGTACCTACACCATATGGACTGCAGCGATTCAAGAAAGCAGCTCACCACCACCTTCCCAAGGGCAACCAGTGATGGGCAATAAATGCTGGCCTGGCTAGCGATGCCCACATCCCATGAATGAATAAAAGAAAAATAGTGGAGGGCTGCAAGGATCAGTGCTGGGCCCTCAGCTATTTATACTCTATATGAATGTTTTAGGTGAAGAGATGAAGAAAAATCTCTTCCCATTAGCTGATGCTACAATGACCAGGGAAAGCAGATTTAAGATTTTAGGCAAGAGATGCAGGGGGATTGTGAGGAAGAATTTTTTGACGCAGTGAGTGGTAATGGCCTAGAAGTTGCTGCCTATGAGGATGGTGGAAGCGGAAACAATCAATGATTTCAAAAGGAAACTGGACAGGCACTTGAAGGAAGTAAAGTTACAGGGCTAAGGAGATCGGGCAGGGGAGTGGAGCTGACTGGATTTCTCTGTGGGGAGCTGGATGGACTCGATGGGCATCAGAAGCATTGTTTCAGCATGCCAGTATTCTGCTGTATCACATTTCATCTAGCATCATGATATTTCTTGGATGTATACTGTGCACGTGCATGAGGTTGTGCGCCGGAGTCATGAGCCATGTTGTCAATGGATAGTTCTTGTCACTCTTTGAGTTGCTTGAAGCTCAAATGCAGCTGATACAGCAGACTGGCGCACATGACTGCTGCCAGGATTGACCTGCATGATACGCTGCACATGGTTGCATGCCATCTGGATATTGAAGGAGTAGAATCCTTTTTGGCTGCAATATAAGGCAGAGTTGACATGCGGAGCCAAAGAATGACGTGCATGCCATCAATTGCACCCTGGGGAAGTCTATAATCCTAGTGAAGCTGTGTGCTCACTCTGACTGCTTCTCTCTGGTAAGAGAGAATAAAATATATTTAGTTTTCACTGAATAGAGAAACTCTGTGATCTGCCTTACACAACTCCTTACATGGACGGCCAATTGCAAAATATTGCAAATATTGCCTGCTTCAGCCTGGAAGATGCCAGGCACATAAAAGTTAATTGCTTTGGCCACCGTTAGAGCCATGGGCCATGCAGTTCTTGCCCTTGTGAGGTTACAGTTGTGGCTGCAGCAAGTGGCAGCTTTCACTGAAGGGCAGACATCTCACATATCGTTTCTCGCTGAGATTCAGGTTGGTGAATTTCTCCCTGAACACCCTGAGTAGATATGGCTTCTTGCTGAGAAGTCTCCTACCCTTCCCCCTTCTCTCTCTTCTAGCCAGGGCCGGGAGAGGTGGGTGTACAAGGGGACCCATGCTCTAAGGAGGCCGAGCTCATTGCTGAGTAGCCTGTCAATAGGGATGGTCCACACATTAGATTGGCTGCTTTGGACACTGCCAGTGTTGCCTGGCCTGTTGAGTACTTGCAGCATCTGGAGTACTTTGCTCTCTGATAAGCTCCATGCTGGGCATTTGTAAGTGTGGTTAGTTTCAATTTAAAGCCTGCTTGTGTGGATAGAAGTGGCACATTATTGCAGCAGGTGAATTGGTTGGTGCTAATTGACTGGAAAGTTTTGCCATTTTTAAACTTGGAAGTGAAACCAGGTGTCATGCGCCAATATAATATGTCACTGTTAGTTCAAGACATTCTCCTTTGTACCTGGGATTGTTGTTTGTGAGGTTCAAGTCTTTTGGATGTTGCTGTCCAGATTTTGTATAGGACCAAGTTCAAAGAAGCAGAGCTGGTCGCGTAATATGACTGACCAAGTTGTGTGTAATTTTCTGACAAAGCCGTGATTGTAAAGTGTGGCATACTGAAACCTGAACATTCAATGGGCTTTATAAATAAAGGCATAGAGCACAAAAGCCAAGAAATTTTGCCAAACCTATATAAAACAGTTTGACCCCACTGAGACTATGGTGCTCAATTCTGGACACCCAAAGGATGTGAAAGGGAAGGAACAGGGGTAGGGGGAATAAGGGGCCTGGGAACAAGAGAAGCATCAGGGCCACTGATTTCTCTCCCTGGCCCTGCTTCTGGCAATTTGTCCTGCTCTGTCTCAGTTCATTCTGCAAGTCATGCTGTATTCCAAGGTAAATGGCTACTAGTGTACCCATGTCTGGAAGTAACAGAATTTTTGCAGAGCCTTGAAGTCAGTAAAACCTCCTGCAGCACATGCCACATTCTGTAGACATTTGCAACTTGAAGCAACTATAGAAATACCAAACACCTATAGAATCAGAGCAAGCCAGCAGAAATCAACCACCAACTAATCTTCTAAATAGTTGATGATCCTTTAAATAGCACTGGTGCTATTTTTCCTGTTGCTAAGCATGTGTTCAGCTGAGAGGTGAAAAGATGGTATAAGCGGTTGAACTCCAAAATGGCACTGCTGGCATCAAATCAACACCACACACTAATTCACATCAGGCTCCGCCCACTGATTCACATTACGCTCCGCCCATTGATTCACATCACGCACCGCCCACCAATTCACATCGCACTCCACCCACTGATTCACATCGCACTCCGCCCACTGATTCACATCACACACCACCCACTGATTCATAACACGCTCCGCCCACTAATTCACATTATGCTCCGCCCACTGACCCACTGATTCACATCAGGCTCCGCCCACTGATTCACATCACACATCCCCCACCGATTCATAGCACGCTCCACCCACTGATTCACATCACACACCGCCCACTGATTCACATCGCGCTCCACCCACTGATTCACATCATGCTCCACCCACCAAGTCACATCACACTCCACCCACTGATTCACATCATACTCTGCCCACTGATTCACATCGCGCTCCGTCCACTGATTTACATCATACTCCGCCCACTGATTCACATCACACACTGCCCACTGATTCACATCATGCTCCGCCCACTGATTCACATCACACACCGCCCACTGATTCAAATCACGCTCCGCCCACTGATTAACATCACACACCGCCCACTGATTCACATCATACACCACCCACTGATTCACATCACACTCCGCCCACTGATTCACATCGCGCTCCGCCCACTGATTCACATCACACTCCGGCCACTGATTCACATCACACACCGCCCACTGATTCACATCACACTCCGCCCACTGATTCACATCACACTCCGCCCACTGATTCACATCCTACTCGGCCCACTGATTCACATCACACACTGCCCACTGATTCAAATCACACACTGCCCACCGATTCACATCACGCTCCGCCCACTGATTCACATCATATTCCACCCATTGATTCACATCACACACCACCCACTGATTCACATCACACACCGCCCACTGATTCACATCATACTCCGCCCACTGATTCACATCACACACTGCCCACTGATTCACATCACGCTCCGCCCACTGATTCACATCACACACCGCCCACTGATTCACATCATACACTGCCCACTGATTCACATCACGCTCCGCCCACCGATTCACATCATACTCCGCCCACTGATTCACATCACGCTCCGCCCACCGATTCATATCACGCTCTGCCCACTGATTCACATCACACACCACCCACTGATTCACATCACGCTCCGCCCACTAATTCACATTATGCTCCGCCCACTGACCCACTGATTCACATCATGCTCCACCCACCAAGTCACATCACACTCCACCCACTGATTCACATCATACTCTGCCCACTGATTCACATCGCGCTCCGTCCACTGATTTACATCATACTCCGCCCACTGATTCACATCACACACTGCCCACTGATTCACATCATGCTCCGCCCACTGATTCACATCACACACCGCCCACTGATTCAAATCACGCTCCGCCCACTGATTAACATCACACACCGCCCACTGATTCACATCATACACCACCCACTGATTCACATCACACTCCGCCCACTGATTCACATCGCGCTCCGCCCACTGATTCACATCACACTCTGGCCACTGATTCACATCACACACCGCCCACTGATTCACATCACACTCCGCCCACTGATTCACATCACACTCCGCCCACTGATTCACATCCTACTCGGCCCACTGATTCACATCACACACTGCCCACTGATTCAAATCACACACTGCCCACCGATTCACATCACGCTCCGCCCACTGATTCACATCATATTCCACCCATTGATTCACATCACACACCACCCACTGATTCACATCACACACCGCCCACTGATTCACATCATACTCCGCCCACTGATTCACATCACACACTGCCCACTGATTCACATCACGCTCCGCCCACTGATTCACATCACACACCGCCCACTGATTCACATCATACACTGCCCACTGATTCACATCACGCTCCGCCCACCGATTCACATCATACTCCGCCCACTGATTCACATCACGCTCCGCCCACCGATTCATATCACGCTCTGCCCACTGATTCACATCACACACCACCCACTGATTCACATCACGCTCCGCCCACTGATTCACATCACGCTCCGCCCACTGATTCAAATCACGCTCCGCCCACTGATTCACATCACGCTCCGCCCACTGATTCAAATCACGCTCCGCCCACTGATTCACATCATACACCGCCCACTGATTCAGTGGCCCTTGCTCAGCTTCTATTATGCTTCCTATTTTCGGATTTTACATTATGAAATGATGGCAAACATAACTATTAGTTATCAGAGGCCAGGTGAAAGTAACGATAATAAATCGCCCCAGATACGCACTAAGTGAGGTAGCAAGCGGAAAAAAAGTTTTACCATCAGCCGCAATGGCAGCTTTTCACTCCATATCATCCCAAACCTGCTTCCTTACTCAAGCATTCCGGGGAAACATGCCGTTTCGATGGTGGGCAGCCTCTGATTCGCCCACCACACTGTCACCTCACTGCTTCCTCATGCCGGGTGCAACATTTAGAGTGCAGCCGCGGGCACACTTCTCAGTGCTTCCAGCCCAGGACTGCTGCACAGAAGACATGGCCCCGAAAGGCAAGAAGACTGCAGACCCCAGTTCAGCAACATGATCCTGGAACTCTGGTTGCTATGGAGGCCCGTTATGACGGCCTTTACCTCCACTCTGGCTACAGGAGGGGCAGCAACATCACTAATCTGGCTTGGGAGGCAATGGCAGCAGTGATCAGTGCCAACCTTCTGCGAAAGAGGGTAGCCACCCGGCGCTGCAAGAGGATGAATGATCTCCTCCGTTCCGCCATGGTAAGTCACTCTTCTCATCACTCTTAACTCTGACACTCACAAACCCTATCACACATCCACAGGGATCTTACTCGCTGCCAGTTCAAATGATATCACCACTCAATCTCTCCCACACACCTTCATTGTCCTCATCCCATCCATGGGACCACTCACCATCCACACATGCCAGTCATACTTATCATCTAGCCTGGCAGGCATCCTGCTTACACTCTCTCCACCTGTATTCATGCAGGACAAGTTGGCACACGACAAAAGGGAGAGGTCACAGACTGGTGGAGGAATGCCTGAAATCAATGTCCTCATGGACTTTGAAAACAGAGCCATCCAGCTGGCTGGTGAGGATATGGACCCTTCCTGTGTAGACAGTGAGGTCAGCTGTGCTCAGCCAAGTAAGGATCCGGCAGGGCAGCATCCATCAGACAACCATGCTGTGAGTGATGTGTCCTGTTTCACAAGCCACTGCCAAGCACTAATTATCTCTCCTTGCTTTCGCAGTTGCATCTGGGAAACAGCCAACAGAGTCCTCAGCTGAAGCCCCAAAGACACATCAGAAGAGGAATCTACTGAAACCCTAATTGAAGACCCATCACAGCGCTCACCCACACCCTCCACCAGCACAGAGACACACACCTCAGTGGGACCAGCTTTAAAGTGGCCTAGGGGTCACGATCTGGTGAGCACATCGCACTGTCTGATCCACAGCAGGTGGAGACAGGGACTTCCCAGGTTTTCGGCACCCAAAGGGCTGCTGGAGGCCAGAAATCTGCTAAGTCCAAGTGAGATGATGAGCCTCTGGACTCGGTCATACCTCAGTTGCTGGAGATGCAAAGGCAAGCTCGGGAACATCAGGAAGGGATGTCCACTGCAATCCTCAGATTGCAAGGCACAATCGAGGAATCTGTCCACCTTCAGTCTGAGGTGATAGTGCTGGCATGACAACGCACCAAGGGCAACACTGGTAGGATGCCAGACGCCATGGAGACCTTGTTCCATGACATCAGTCCTGTATTGCTGCACAGCTGAACTCCATTACTGGTGCCTTTGTTGGCTTCCAACAATCAGTGTCAACACGAGAAGGATGCAGGGCAGCTCTATTTCACTCCATCTTCCTCTTCTCATTGAGTCAGGACCTTAGGGAGGAGGATCAGCAGGTGCAGACCCCGGGCCATTCACCCAGGTGACTCTCGGAGTGTCTGGCCTATCCAAATCCCCTCTTCCTATGACCCCAGCAAATCAAGCTCCACAGGCCAAGCAGGATGCCACTGCTACACAGCAGGACCATGATAGCAGCCCAGATCCCTCCAGTTCTTGGCCCTCCAGCGGACGTCCATCAAGGTCATGGCAGTCAGCAGGCTGGCTCCACCTCCATTGTGGATGTCCAGGGAGCACCAAGACGTAGTGGCAGGGCTAAGAAGGTTAAGAAGGTACAGTTGCATAGCCTGAGCATGGGTGTTAATCACTTGTACATAATGTTCACTGTTAATAAACTCCCAAGAATGTCTCCTTACTAATGGCTCCTTGTTCTGATGAGCAGTGTTCGTGATATTCAGATGTGAAACCTTGGTCCCTACACAAGATAAAGGCAGGTGTCTCAGTCCAGGGCCTCTTCCCATGCTTTGTGCAACCTTCCCAGTGCACTGCTAGTGTGCCTTCATGGTCACTGGTCACATCAGTCATGCATGCACCATGATGGGGCTGATCATTGCTGCCAGAATGTCCTGGGCTGGCAGCACAGAGTTCTGTCATTCTGCCTGTGTGCTCCCTTAGGATCAGTGAAGTTAAAGTTTCCCTGCTGCATCTCCTTGATATGACCTTGTTCACAGAGCAAAGCAAGGAGCCACCAGCCAGACAGGAGTCAGACACTCATAAGCTCTATGAGGATCTATGGAGTCCTCACTGCATGTTATCATCATCCTCCTGATGTAGGGACTATGGGAATCCACTGAGTCTCCATGACAGGAACCTTATCAAAGAGGGTGCATGCGCTGCCATCGGCCAGACAGGAGTCAAACGTTCACAGAGTTGGCGTCTACTCACTAAATGTTGTCATCATCCTCCACGAACTCAGCAGCTCCAGCTGTCCAGTACGACGGCTTCATCGCATCACCCTCGTCTTCGAGGACCTCCTCACCCTCATCCCCGTCAACGTCCTCCTCATTGGAGGAGATGTGCAGCTCCTCCATCTCCTCCTCAGCCAGCTCCTCCCGCCATTTCAGGGCCAGGTTGTAAAGGGCGCAGCAGGCGATAACGATGTGTGTCACCCTCTGTGGACTATATTGCAGGGCTCCACCAGACCGGTCCAGCACCAGAACCTCATTTTCAGCATCCCAATGGTCTGCTCCGCCAAGGTGCGAGTTGCAGCATGAATTTCGTTATACTTTCGCTCTGCTGCAGTCTGAGGCCACCGCATGGGTGTCATCATCCACATCCTCTGTGGTTAGCCCTTGCCCCCAAGGAGACAACTCTGCAGCCTCTGTGGATCCTGGAAGATATCAGGGATCTGTGACCGACTGAGAATGTAGGAGTTGTGCACACTCCCTAGGAACTGTGTGCAAACCTGCAGGATGTGTTTGTGGTGGTCGCACAAACAGCTGCACATTCAGCGAGTGGAAGCCTTACAGTTGACATAATTGACTGCTTGTTGCCATGGAGATCTGAGTGCCACGTGAATGCAGCCAATGGCACCCTGAGTCTGTGGGAAACCAAAGATCTGGGCAAATCCCAGTGCTATTGCTTCCTGGCTTTCCTGATCTTGGGCAAAATGCACAAAGTTAGGTGTCTTTGCAAAGATGGTGTTGATAACTTCATGGATGCATTTGTGCATGGAGTCTTTTAATATCCCACAGAGGTTACCTGTGCAGCCCTGAAAGGAGCCACTGGTGTAACAATTGAGCACCACGTTCACCTCCACAGCCACTGGCAGTGGATGCCCTCCATGTCCCAGTGGTGGCAAATCCTGCAGCACGTGGCAGTTGTGACCGAGCAGTTCCCTGGACATGTACAATCTTCGGCAGCACTGGTTCTCGGTCATCTTCAGGAATGACAAGTACCGTCTTTAGGCCCTTGGTCTCGCTAGGTGCCAACCAGCGACGGTTCTTCAGCAGCATATGTGGGACCCCCAGCCGCCCCTTCTTCCTGAGGGTGCTGCTCCTGCCTTTGCCCAGCCAGGCACCTCCATCACTCTCTTCTCCATCGTCTTCGCTCTCTGTAAGCCATAGGCATACGGCTAGGTCATCAGACTCCATGTTCCTGATGTTCTCCTCCTTCAGGATGAAAGAGACAGATGTGTGAGTAGCTTGGGTGTATTAAGAACATCTCTTGGTTAAGACTGAAGGCCCCTTAACGCATCCCAGAAAGTGCTGACTACCACTTGGATGGTCAGAATTTAGTGCACTGCAGGGCTGCCCGAGACTCTATACACCTCTGCCCCACTCCATCTGACTGATTGGCGGCAGCTTCATCCACTGGACTACATTCTGTGCTCTCAGCTCAGGCACAGGCATTCTCCTAACCCACACTGAAAGGCTGCACTGTTAGCTTGAGCCATGGGGGAGACTGGTCAAAGCCTGAATGATAACATTGCAAGGGGCTGTGAGTGCCTCCACCAGTGACTGCTCCATAGCCAGCTTTCGCAAGGAGCTTGTACAACGTGCGCAGTCATCCAGTTGTTCTGCAGTCCACTAAAACGCTCATTAGTTTGCAGTCTTTGCCCAAGGGATGAAAAGCTCAGGAGCATTTGGTGGCAATTTCATGCCTCTGCATTGCTTGAGTGGGCAGATAAGCTAGAGGCCCGACTCCACGCATGTCAATGTGGCTGTGCCTGAGCTGTCCCAGCTGCAGAGGAATGATCACTTTATACAGAGTTTATCAAATGCATTGCTGGTTCCCTCCCCCACCCCTCCATCTCATATGTGCTTGTGCACTACCATCAACCATAGTACTGCCCTCGCCCCCACCACAACTCACCTCAACCACAAGGCAGCCCCTACTCTGGCACACACTATCAGCCAGTCAGGAAAAAGCGACTTGCCTGTGCTTTCACCTGAATGCACAGCGACTCAATCATGAGGTCCCAACAGATGGCTCCCGTGAACGCTGTGCAACGCTACTGTACACTCACCTCTAGGTTGCCGTCCAAGTGCAGCTCACCAGATACATGCCTTATAAATGCTGTTGTGCACACTGACCTGCTTGGATGATCCAGCACAGGGGGATGTCTCCGGTGAGCTGGGCTTACAATGATACGCAGATGTATTACAATGAAGTTCCTGACTTGCAGTGGTGGGAAACGCAGCCTGTCATTGACAGATGGAGCAGACGATTGCTAAGGTCTTAGACAGTGCTTGTGGTTCCAACAGATGACCGATTTTTAGCCTTCTTGCCATATTGTCTGCTCACGCCCGCCATGATGCCGACACCATCCATGAGGCACTGTAGGCCATGAGCAACAGCAGAATTGTACTTGAGCACAATTTGTAACCTCATGTCCCGGCATATCCACCACTCTATCATTACCATCAAACCAGGGGATCAACCCTTGTTCAATGAAGATTGCAGGAGGGCATTCCAGGAGCAGCACCAGGCATACCTAAAAATGAGGTGTCAGCCTGGTGAAGATATAACACAGGACTACTTGTGTGACAAACAGCATAAGCAACAAGTGATAGACAGAGCTAAGTGATCCCACAACCATTGGATTCGATCTGCAGTCCTGCCACAGCCAGTCGTGAATGGTGGTGGAAAAGTCAACAATTCACTGGAGGGGGAGACTCCACAAATATCCCCATCCTCAATGATGGAGGAGCCCAGCACAGCAGTGCAAAAGATAAGGCTGAAGCACTTCCTACAATCTTCATCCAGAAGTGTTGAGTGGTTGATCCATCTCGGCCTCCTCCAGAGGTCTCCAGCATCATGGGTGCCAGTCTTCAGCCAGTTCGATTCACTCCATGTGATATCAAGAAATGGCTGAAGGCACTGAATAGTGCAAAGGTTATGGGCCCTGACAATATTCTGGCCATAGTGCTGAAGACTTGTACTTCAGGACCTGCCGCACCCCTAGCCAAGCTGTTCCAGTACAGCTACAACACTGGCACCTATGCGAAAAATTGCCCAGGTATGTCCTGTGCACAAAAAGCAGGGCAAATCCAACCCAGCCAATTACCGCCCCATCAGTCTACTCTCCATCATCAGTAAAGTAATGGAAGGGGTCATCAACAGTGCTATCAAGCAGCACTTGCTCGTCATTAACCTGATCATTGATGCCCAGTTTGGGTTCCGCCAGAGCCACTCAGCTCCTGACCTCATTACAGCCTTGGTTCAAACATGGACAAAAGAGCTGAACTCCTGAGGTAAGGTGAGAGTGACTGCCCTTGACCTCAAGGCCATATTTGACCGAGTGTGGCATCATGGAGTCCTAACAAAACTGGAGTCACTGGAAATCACGGGGAAAAGTCTCCACTGGTTGGAGTCATACCTAGCACAAAGAAACTGGTTGTGATTGTTGCAGGTCAGTCATCTCAGCTCCAGAACATCACTGCAGGAGTTCCTCAGGGTAGTGTCCTCAGCCCAACCATCTTCAGCTGCTTCATCAATGACCTTCCCTCCATCATAAGGTCAGAAGTGGGGATGCTCACTGATGACTCCACAATGTTCAGCACCATTCGCGACTCCTCAGATACTGAAGCAGTCCATGTCTAAATGCAACAAAACCTAGACAATATCCAGGCTTGGGCTGACAAGTGGCAAGTAACATGCACCCCACACAAGTGCCAGGCAATGACCATCTCCAACAAGAGAGAATCTAGCCACCACCCCTTGTTGTTCAATGGCATTACCATCACTGAATTCCCCACTATCAACATCCTGGGGGGTTACCATTGACTAGAAACTGAACTGGACTAGCTATATAAATACTGTGGCAGGTCAGAGGCTAAGATTCCTGCGGCAAGTAACTCACCTCCTGATTCCCCAAAGCCTGTCTGCCATCTATACGGCATAAGTTAGGAGCGTGATGGAATAATCTCCACTTACCTGGATGAGGGCAGCTCCCACAACACTCGTCCAGGGCAAAGCAGCCTTGCTATGGATTCCATGCATTCATCTGCAATATATGGAATGCCTCAGCTACAGACGCTGTTTAGACAACATCTTCTGAGAATGATAAGTGGGTGAGTACCAGACGCTGGCTTGTCAGCCAGGTTCCAAATTCCTGACCTTACAAAGCTTGCCCAAGATATAAATCTGCACTTGTCAAAATATTCAGAAATGCCACTACTTCCAAGGCCACACAATAAATCGTGTTTCCATAGGGCCACATCACCCATCCATAAAGTGCCACATTCTTAAATGCGCTTATCAGTTGTTACAACTCCCAACCTAATAACCATTCAACATGCATGAATGATGTGGTCCAAAACATATATTTACATGAAAGTTACATGTATATAATGAAGAGAAGCCCAAGCCATCCTTTGTGCCATTAGAATTTTTTCAGCTTATGTTTCTCAATGCCACCCTTTTGAACAACTCTGTCATCTGCAGCTGAGGTGGAGGCAGCCTGCTGACTGCTATGCCCTCTTGCCTGAGATGATCTTGGTGACTGTACTTAAGTTGCCTAAGGCCTAGAGGGCTCTCATCTGCTGAGGGCCTCCTGCACAGGTGCAGATGCACCCTCCTCAGCCTCACCTGCTGGAGGCCATGGGGGTACTGGCAGAGGGGAGTAGGAGTGGCAGCACACCCTTGGGGCACCTGAGATGACATCCCAGGGTGGCTTCCTGGCTCGTAGTCTCCATGTTACTGCACAGTGGCACCTCCCTGACTCCAGGAGGGGAAGGGGCACCTGGAGAAAGATCGAGATGTCTCATCCCTCTCTCACCTAGACAGTGCTGTATAGAGCCCATAGCCAGAGTGACAGAATGCAGGTCTGAGCACATATCCGGCAGCCATTGAGTGTTCCACTGAACCTGGCTGTCCATTGCAGTCGCCAACCTTTCCATGGAGGAAGCCAAACACTCGCATGCCAGAGCCACGACAGAATTCAGAACTTGGGCTCTTCCATCTTTCGCTCAATGCTGCGCATGGCCTCTGACATCTCTACCAGATGTTGCCCTGACTGCATCTGCATCTCCATCAGGTCTCTAAGAGGCACATCATCATCATGGGCTTCAGCATAGGCCTCATCTCCAGCAGTCTTCTGATTGTAAGGGACTTCAACTGTCACATCCTCCATCAGCTGCAGGAATGTGCCTATGAGGTGCTCACCAGATTGTGACACTGAACCTAATCTAGAACTGAGGTGAATGTCTCTGCGCTGGTGGAGGGTGCAGGGGAATGATGTGATAGTGCATCCTCTGAGGGTTCCATCTGTCATCCTCAAAGGTGGAGATGGAGGGAGAGCTCAGGCAATAATGCCTCTTTCTTTTACTTTAGCTGCTAAGACCTGCAGTGGACAACACAAAATTAGCTCACAATTATGCAAAATCCCTTTCTCCTTCAGTGTTTCAGGCATCACTCCTGTATGTCCAGTTGTTAACACCAGCCAAGAGGCATCTTCATTCAAATGTCCTGAAATTCTGGCCTCTCTGTCTGTGCACGGTCATCCATGTTCCTCCCCAGCCTGTTCTAAAGCCTCCTTTCCAGCAGGGGTCAAGAATCTTAGGTTAGGGATACCTCCACCCATCTTGGATCTCTCCCTCAGGTTATGAGCTCTTCTGCCCTGCAGGCAAGCAGAAGATTGAGCGTCATTCGAATGGGTGCATAACCACTTTATGAGCATGCAGGCAATGACAGCTCCTGTGCTCTCCCTGGAAAGTGTTCCAGACACACACTGTCCTGCAACTGGTGCAACTTTCAGAGCATGAAGAGGTTCCCATATATTCAGTCCACATGTTCCATTAGGAAGGCAAATGGAATGTTGTCATTTATTTCAAGGGGAATGGAATATAAAAGTAGGGATGATCGGCTCCAGTTGGTGAGGCCATTTCTGGAGTCCTGGGCACAGTTTTGGTTTCCTGATTTAGGAAAGGATATAAATGCTTTAGAAGCAATTCAGGGAAGGTTCACTCGACTGATACCTGGGATTGGTGAGTTACCTTACATGGAAAGGTTGGACATTCTGGGCCTGTATTCTTTGGAGTTTAGAAGATTGAGAGGTGATTTTATTGAAACATATAAGATCCTGAGGGGACTTGACAGGTTGGATGTGGATGTTTCCCCTTATGGAAGAGACTAGAACTGGGGACACAGTTTAAAAGTAAGGGGTCTCCCGTTTAAGACGGAGATGAGAATAATTTTTTTCTCTCAGAGGGTTGTGAATCTTTGGAACTTTCTTTGTCAGGGAGTGGTGGAGGCGGGTCATTGAATATGTCAAAGGCAGGGGAAGATAGATTCTTGACTAACAAGGGAGTCAAAGGTTATTAGGGATAAGTAGGAATGTGGAGTTGAGGCCACAATCAGATCAGCCATGATCTTATTGAATGGCAGAGCAGGATCGAGGGACCAAATGGCCCTCCCCTTCTCCTAGTTCTTATGTTCATACCTGATGTTGAGACCTACAATGGGTTCCCTCTCCATTCACACATTCACATTGCTTGATGCCCTTATGAGTGCCATTTTGCAATAACTACTCAGTGCCACTTACCCTTGGAAAGTGCAAGAGATCGTTCATCCTCTTCTTGCTCTGGACCCAATTTCTGTTATGGACTTCACAGCTGCTAACCTCCGCTGTGACTTCTGTCCAGGTTGCCTTGGTCAGGCAGGAAGGCCTCCTGCTACTGTCACTGGGAAACAAGACCTCCCACCATTCCCGGATGGCCTGAAGGAGAACCTGCAGGGAGGCATTGCTGAACCATGGGGCAGCTCAATGTCTGTTCTGAAGCATTGTGGCAGCAGTATGTTTTCCATAGGTGAAAAGTGTCAACACCACCAGAATGATGTTCCTGGCTTGCAGGGAATGAACGTCTGTCCAGGTACCCTTTAAATATGGCACCAGGGCCTTCAACCCCATGAGGTAAGGGCAGAGTTGTCGACTTCTTATCCGCCCTGCTGCATGACTGGCTTGGCTCCTCACGCATGACTAACTAATTGGCTGATTGCGCTTGGCCAGCCATCCCACCTACAAGCAGAAGTGCCATGTACTCCTGTCTCACTGCCTACAATTTCGCTGCTACCGATTCTGCCCATCAAGCCAGTCTTGTTGAAGATTTGAGCTGAGATTAATGCAAAGATCATGTTCTGGACCCTTGTCCCACTACTGGTATAAACTTAGTATGTGAAATCCTAAAGCCAGAATGTTATTAATGATAAAATAAAAATACACCTGACATTGGTGTTCACCCAGAATTTCAGCCAATACAGCTTCTGGGTATGAATTGCGGGAAGAGTAGTACGTGTACTCTATATGTGGATTGTGTTTTCAGGTAGCAGGTGCCATACTATTCACTTTATTTTCATTCAGCTTTAGTGAGAATACCAGAGTATTGAGCATGGAAGGGCAGTGGGTGGGTTAGCATGTTTGATATTTCTCACTATTCTGTGATTTTCTAAGTAACTAGCCTGAGGAAATCCTCCTAGTATAAGCAGAATTTTCCACGCCCGCTGGTGTCAGACGTCATGGCGGGTGTGATTAGGCAATATGGCGGGAAGACCAAGAATCAGTTTCACGACATCATGAAACCATAACTGAATGTAAACAATGGCACTTGGCGAGCTACAATTCACTCGGGACTTTGAGGCTTGTTTGCCTACCTTGCCTACCGTCTCTCCAACCTGGTTACCTCTTTGGCACTAATAAAGTTCAACCTTTTCAGATTTACAGTATATAGTTTTCAATAATGGGAGGATTCTAATTGATTATATGATACTGCATCACGCAAACTGTGATGCTTGTGGTTTCTATGGTGTGAATACAGAAACAAATGGCTCATTCTTTGCGCCACAATTTTATATTTTTGGTTTTAGTTTACAGCAATAAGATTAGTAATTATGCGCTACAATATGCGTAAGATTAGTAATTTTGCAACCAATAACAAAAAGTAATATGAGAAGAGAATCATAAGAAAATTTTTTATCAAAAATACCTATGTGGGTGAGTGGAATCCCTCTTAGAGACAGACTCACATATTGTAATAACATGATGAATATGACGACTGTAAGTTAATTAACCTGAGTTACAAGCCAGCATGCTGGCAAAGGGAGCAACAAAACTAGTTTCGTTTATATGCCAACTTAGAAAACTAGCAACAGCTGGCCCATAACTTCGAAAATAAGCTGATGTGGCCTCTAAAAAGCTGGCAGTTTAAAAACTGCAATATACACTGCAGGTCATGCCTAGTATTCCATCAAGGGAACAAAAACCTTGATACATAAAAGTGCAATGTGCAGCAATAATGGGTTCAGAAATTATTAAAGGGAAAAAGCACTGAGATTTACCATCATGGGAGAAGTTGCAGTACGGTGCCCTATCCAGAACACTTTGATTTTTTGACACTTTCATACATTATCAGACATTTTGCTTCATGCTGTCATTTTGTCAAAAATAACTTTTCCTCAAAGGATATCCTTTAAATACAAAAATAAAAAATAGCTGTGGGGACTTCAATCCAACTTTCCCTCATGATTCTGGTCCAACATACATCATGTCAACACAAGAGTAAAGCACTGCGAGTGCTGGAAATCTGAAATAAAAACAAAAAATGCTGGAAATACTCAGCAGGTCTGGCAGCAACATAATTTGTAAATTGAAATTTTTTGCAATTTTGGCCTCCAATAATCCAGATGGCAGTTCATTCCACATTCACAAGACAAAACTAGCTCACTATCTCAAAGATCCTAGTCCCAGAGGCCATGGCAGCCTAATTGCTGAATTGATGATATACTGGTTCGACTACTTTAAACAAAACATTTTTATTTTTCTTCTAATGAGACAAGGGTGAGGCAATATCCTTACAACAATTTTTAAAAACTGATTATTGATAAAAGGTAACACCCAACTATTGACCTGTCTTTTCCTCTTTCAGATCAACTTGCTACACATTTCACATACTCTCTGCTCTGGCTGGTGATAATAGTGAACATTTAAACATATTTATATATCTTCCTGCTACTTTAACAGAGGAGTGAACCTGTTTAGAATAAGAGGTTTGTCTGATTCGTTAACAGTCAACAACACTGCCCTTGTTCTAATCTAATTAGTTAACAACCTCCAATCTTGGTTTAAAAAAGTATCTTTTTCTTGTGAAATGCTGGCACATGGGTTGAAATACTGATTGTCAGTCCATAAAACACCAGCAGTTGGCTGGTTGATTTTAGTGCAAGCTTTTTTGATTTTGAGGGAGATCTTGTAAAACTTATCCACAAACCTAACAGTGTTGATATGAAGAGATTATTTTTTTATTTTCATAGAGGGAGAGGTTTGTATCATTTTACTTACAACATGTTGGCATATTGAGGTTATTGGTTCAGCTATGCATTGTGTTGTTTTGAGGGACAATGTTTTATGTATTTTGTATTTGGTTTTGATGCTTCAAATGAAGCTGTAAATTCACTGCCAGTGTGAATATATGGATTTTTTTACACACTCGAATTGAACCCTAATTTAAAAAGTACTCAGAATTACTGCTGAGATGTAACCAATCCAAGAAATAACATTTTACTGCTATAGTTGTGAGGAGGAGGAGAAGAAATTAAAATCCAGTGATCCATAGAGTTTGTTAGCTGCTTTGCTGAGGCATGTCTCATGCACTTATATGGTGCTATTTATCAGGGTGCTCCTGTTGCAGTGAGATTAAAAATAGCCATAAGGTCAATGAATATTTAAATTTATGGGGCTGGCTCCATTTTCTGAGCACAAGATTTAAGGATTAGTTTTGATGATTTCTAAATATCCAGCACTATTGACTTCACTCAACAAGTAACTGACAATTATTTGACTTTTTTGAGTGCATAAATTATAGTGTTTGCTTATCAAAATAGCAAATACAGGCCAAAATCTATAGAGTGTTAAAGCATCCTAGTTCAGTTATGATAGAAATTCACATATTTGCACTGTTAATAATGTTAATTACTTGGAAAACCTTACCAAAGGAGAGCAAAATGTATTGTTATTTAGAAGAAATTGATTATCATTAACATCATAATTAAGAGCCAAATATATTTTTCTCACTATTTAATCTCATAATGAACTTTTTCTTGGTCATTTAACAACTATAGTGTGTAAGAAAATATATTGCTCGACAATATTTAAAATTCTTCCATGATCTGGTACAAATCATATTGAGATATGTCAAAGTTTGGCTCACTTGACAAAAATGGTCGACAGATTTAATGATGTCTTACTAAAGTGGGGCAGGTGGCGGCATAGTGGTATTTTGCCATTAGACTGCTGTTCCAGGGACCCAAGGTGATATTCTGGGGACCAGGGTTCAAATCCCACCATGGTAGATGGTGAAATTTGAGTTTGATAAAAATCTGGTATTAAAAGACTAAGGGTGACCATGAAACTATTGCTGATTGTCATAAAAACCCACCTGGTTTACTAATGTGCTTTAGGGAAGGAAATCTGCCATGCTTACCTGTGACTCCAGACCCAATGTGGTTGACTTTTAAAAACCCTCTGAACAAGGGCAATTAGGAATGGGCAATAAATGCTGGCCTAGCCAGCGATGCCTGCATTCCATGAACAATTTTTTAAAAAATTTTGAAAAATCAAAGCACTGAAATTTAGAGATTATTAACCTACAGTTATGAACTATATCAATCACATAATCAAGTAATTACAAAAACTGCATATTAGCATTTTGTATTTCTTCAAATCCATAGAGTAAATAATTTTAATATAATATTCAGGGTAAGATATTTGTCATTACACATAAACCAGCACTTTCTCTGTTGCTATGTCATTTTATGCAAACTTACAGTGCTCAAGGCATAAGTGTTGACTGAGCTGAACTGATAACATTTGCACATTTCTAAGTCTATTGTAAGATACTACATAAAACCAAGTCTGCTTTACTTTTCTTGCAATTTGTACAACATGTTTAGAAATCCGTGGGATTTGTCTCAGGATGTTATACTACACCAAATTACATGCCCTCCATAAGATACAGGGGACGGACAGACATATGAACAGAAGGAAGGGAGGAAGGAGGGGAGGGAGGGAGGGAGGGAAAGCACTTGCACTTACACTTTTAAAATGTAGTCATAGTTGTTATGTAAGCAAATGCAACAAGTTTTGGACAAAGCAAGGTACCACAAAGAGCATTGAAATTAATGGCCAAGTAATCTCATCTGGAATTGTTGACTGAAGTATAAATGTTAGTCAGAACATCAAGAGAACATCATTAGAACACACAAAAAAAACTCTCTCACTCGCTGTCTCCCTCCAGCTCGCAGCCTGTCTCACTCACTGACTCCCTCTACCTCGCCACCTATCACATTCGCTGCCTCCCTCCAGCTCGCCACCTCTCTCACTCGCTGCCTCCCTCCAGCTCGCCACCTCTCTCACTCGCTGCCCCCCTCTGCTCACTGCATCCCTCCAGCTCGCCTCCTCTCTCATTTGATGCCTCCCTCCAGCTCGCCTCCTCTCTCACTCGCTGCCTCCTTCCAGCTCACCACCTCTCTCACTCGCTGCCTCCCTCCAGCACACCGCCTCTCTCACTGGCTGCCTCCCTCCAGCTCACCGCCTCTCTCACTGGCTGCCTCCCTCCAGTTCACCGCCTCTCTCACTGGCTGCCTCCCTCCAGCTCGCCGCCTCTCTCACTGGCTGCCTCCCTCCAGTTCACCGCCTCTCTCACTGGCTGCCTCCCTCCAGCTCGCCGCCTCTCTCACTGGCTGCCTCCCTCCAGCTCACCGCCTCTCTCACTGGCTGCCTCCCTCCAGCTCACTGCCTCTCTCACTCGCTGCCTCCTTCCAGCTGGCCATCTCTCTCACTTGCTGCCTCCCTACAGCTCACCAACTCTCTCACTCGCTGCCTCCCTCCAGCTCACCAACTCTCTCACTCGCTGCCTACCTCCAGCACACCGCCTCTCTCACTCACTGCCTCCCTCCTGCTCACTGCCTCCCTCTCCTGAACCCTCACTACAAACAAGGGCTAGGGAGAGGATCAATCGGAAGCAGAAAGTGAGCAAGACGGACTGCAAGTGGGAAGGTCAGGGAGGGAAGCAGCAAGCGGGACGGAAGCTTTGAGCAAGAGGTTTGGTGAAGGAAGCAGCGGGTGGGAAGATCAGGGAGTGAAGTGGCGAGTGGGAGGATCAGGGAGGGAGGTGGCCAGGTAGAGGATCGGGAAGGTTTGCAGTGAGCGGGAGGGTCGGGGAGGGAATTGGTTAACAGGAGAGCCTGGGAGAGAAGTAGCAATTGGGAGGGAAGCAGCGAGCAGGAAGGTCGGGGTGGGAGCGGCGAACTAGGAGGGTCCGGGAGGGAAGCGTGAGCGGGAGGATCGGGGAGGGAAGCGTTTATGGGAGGGTCCGGGAGGGAGCGGCGAGTGGGCAGGTCGGGGAGGGAAGCGTGAGCGGGAGGGTCCGGGAGGGAGTGGCGAGTGGGCGGGTCCGGGAGGGAGCGGCGAGTGGGCGGGTCCGGGAGGGAGCGGCGAGTGGGCGGGTCCGGGAGGGAGCGGCGCGTGGGAGGGTCCGGGAGGGAGCGGTGAGTGGGAAGTCCGGGAGGGAGCGGCGAGTGGGAGGGTCCGGGAGGGAGCGGCGAGTGGGAGGGTCCGGGAGGGAGCGGCGCGTGGGAGGGTCCGGGAGGGAGCGGCGCGTGGGAGGGTCCCGGAGGGAGCGGCACGTGGGAGGGTCCAGGAGGGAGCAGCGCGTGGGAGGGTCCCGGAGGGAGCGGCGCGTGGGAGGGTCCCAGAGGGAGCGGCGCGTGGGAGGGACCCAGAGGGAGCGGCGCGTGGCAGGGTCCGGGAGGGAATTGGTTAACAGGAGAGCCAGGGGGAGAAGTGGCAAGAGGGAGGGAAGCAGAGAGCAGGAAGGTCGGGGCGGGAGCGGCGAGTGGGAGGGTCGGGGAGGGAAGTGTGAACAGGAGGATCGAGGAATGAAGCGTGAGTGGGACGGTCCGGGAGGGAGCGGCGAGTGGGAGGGTCTGGGAGAGCAAGGGAGGGACTGAGGGCTGAATCATCCCAGATTTGCACTAAGTGCAGTAGCCACCATCAACTCCTCTTTGTCCTTTTGGCTATGTCATCTTTAGCAATCTCTTCTATGCCTCCACCTATCACTGGCCCCCTATCCAGCTCTACCTGTCCCAACCCCCTCAACCAGCTTATATTTCACCTCATTTCTATTTTTTCTTAGTTCTGATGAAGTGTCATACGGATTCGAAACATTAACTGTTCCTCTCCGCAGATGCTGTCAGACCTGCTGAGTTTTTCCAGCTATTTTTATTTTTGTTTGCGGTAAAGGACATTTTACCCCCAAACTGCAATGGTGGCTTTTCATGCCATGTCGTCTCAATCCCGCCTTATTAATTATGCATGCTCAGGAAACACCGTGTTTCTCATTGGCCCACCACACCATCACCTCGCCACTTCATCATGCCGGGCGCCATATTTAAAGTGCAGCCGTGCACACACCTCTCATTGCTTCCAGCCCACGACTGCTGCAAAGAACTCATAGCACTGAAAGGCAAGAAGACTGCAGCCCACTCAGTTTAATATCTCATGCCTCGAACATCTTTTGGATACAGTGGAGGCCCACCATGATGCCCGCTACCCCTGCTCTGTGCGAAGACTAGCGAGCAAGGCCGCCAATCCAGCATGGGAGGCAGTGGCAGTGGTGGTCAGTGCCAATGCCCTGCAAAAGAGGACACCCACCCAGTGCCAAAAGAGGATGAAAAGTCTCATCTGTTCCACCAGGGTAAGTCACTCTTCTCATCACCCTCAACTCACACACTCACAAACCCATCACACATCCACAGGGATTTCACACCTCAAGGGACAACACCACTAACTCCCACATACATCCTCACATCTCCATCAGACTCATATCCTCTCAAGCTCGTGCCCTCATCCTGTTCATGTCTCCGCTCACCACACAAACATTCCACGCAGTGCCATGTATCCTGCTCACACTCTCTCCATCTGTTTTCATGCTGGAGAAACTGGCTCACAGCAGCAGGGAAAGGTCCCAGACAAGGAGTAGAGTGGCCCCTATTAGGCCTCTCACTCAATTTGCGGCACGTGCCATTGCACGCACTGGTGAGGATGTGGACCGTGCCTGTGGTGACGGTGAGGCCGGTGGCAAGCACCCTCGTGAGGATCTGCTCTCAGTCAATCTCACCATTCCCTCCTATCAGATTCACCCTCAGTTCACTCCCCAGGAGGCAGTCATGGACTTAACTGATCCTTCCCTTGCATATTCACCTGGACTTCCCCTCTCTGGACTCCTTCCCCTCTTGGAACTCCTTCCCCTCTTGGGACTCCTTCGCCCCACCCAAGACTCCCCTCTCTCCTTGGAACTCCTTCCCCCTGCTCATCTCCCCCACCCCAGACTCCCCTCACTTAGTCCAGCTCCATCCCTGACTCCTTCCTCTATCCCTTGTTCCTTCCCCTCTCCAGACTCCTTCATCCATCCTTACTTCTTCCTCCACACTTACTCTTTCCTCTCTCCGGACTCCTTCCCCTCTCTGAACTCCTTCCTTTGCCCGGACTCCTTCCTTCCCCAGGATTCCTTCCATCTCCTGGACTCCTTCCCCTCTCTAGATTCCTTCCCCCTCCAAACTCCTTCCCTTACACCTTCCTCCCCCCTTACACCTACCTCCCCAGTTGCTGTCTTCTCCCCCATTACTCCCTCCTCTGCCATAATCCCTCCCCCTCCCAATATTACCTCCAATACCTTAATTTCCCCTCTCCCAACCTCAGCCCCCTGAACATCTTTGTTCCCCCTACCTCCAACCTCAACCCCCCCCAAAACACCTTCCTCCCCCAGCCCCCGGTACATCTTCCTCTCCCAAACACAGCTGGACCTTCCTCTCCATCGCCTCGATGATTATCCGTTGTGAGCAGACCCTCAACGGTGACTTTCCACCTTCTGTGAGCTGCTTTGCAGTGGAACCATGTCCATGAGGATCCACCCAGCATGCGATGGACGTTCCCCAGTGTGCCATTGCTGCCGGGCTCCAGCATCTTCTGCTCCTTGGATGTCCACAATGTGAGCAAGGCTCTGACAGTAAGCCCCAACTTCTGCACGTCACACTTGTCAAGACATGTTCTGCACCGGTGTGTTTTCCCGGCAATGTGGGTGGATGATCCAGCTTGGGAGCATGATTCTGCTGGGATGGGCTTATAATGACATGCAGATGTATTACAATGAGGTTCCCGATGTCCAAAGGCGGGAAATGCAGCCTGTCATTGACAGGCAGAGCAGACAGTTGCAAATTGGTTTCACAACATCGTGAACCAGATTTTTCGCCTTCTCACCATATTGTCCACTCACACCACCAAACACACCCGAAGCCAACTGGCACAGAAAATCCTGCCCAGAGAGTTGAAGGCAGCCAGCAATGTTACTGTACATGGGAGAAATGGACCAGTTCAATCATTAAAAACCAGCAGGCTCTTATTTAAATGCCTTCTACTGGTGGACGAACAGGGGGAAAGTGCATTTGTTTATCTTTCTATATAAGATAGATTTTCATAAATTTACAGCTTAGAATTCAAAGCAAAGCATCTGCATGGGTGGCAAATTCTCTATGCATAACGTTCCGCTGTTTAACGTTGCACTGCAGAAAAGGGTGAGCACTGTTTTCATTGCTGCGCAGGTTAATAAAGCAGTGGAGAGAAAAAGAAGGAGAGGGAGAAACCAGAGATTGAGATCAGTCCAACTAACATTCTAGAGAGGGAGCTGAAGAGTTTAGGAAAGCTGTTTAGTTTCAGGGAATCAGCTGGTGCAGATTACTCGAGCTGAGTGATAGCTTCAGGCTCTGGGAATTGACATGAGTAAATTTCGCCTGTTAATTCCACCTGATTAGTTATGTTAGGCTTGATTCTCATCTGTTAATTTCCCATCTTGGGAAAGTCTACCAGTTCTTTGCTCGAGGCCTTGACTGGCAGCAAATCCCACTTAACCATCAGGAAGTATGATCTGATAGCCATTACAGGGACATGGCTGCAGACATAGATTGGAACCTGATTTTTGGAGGGTACAGGACCTTTAGGAAGGACAGGAAGCCAGGAAAAAGTGGAGGGTGGCTCTGCTAATTAATGATGGTATTAGTGCAGTAGGGAGGGATGACCTAAGTTCAGGAAACCAGGATATAGAAGCGGTGTGGGTGGAGACAAGAAATGATAAAGACAAGAAGCCACTTGTGGGAGTGGTGTACAGGCCCCCTAATTGTAACTATGCAGTAGGACAGAGCATAAAGAAAGAGATAATGGGAGCTTGTCAGAAAGATACAGCAATAATCAAGGGGATTTTAATCTACGTATAGAGTGGAAAAATTAGGTGGGCATAGGTTATCTAGATCAAGAGTTCATATAATGTTTTTGGGACAGATTCTTAGAACAACATGTCCTTGAGCCAACCAGAGAACAGGCTTTATTAGACCTAGCATTGTGCAACAACATAGCACTAATTGATAACCTCATAGAGAAGGCACCCCTGGTTAGCAGTGATCATAATACAATTGAATTTTACATTCAGTTTGAGGGAGAGAAGAATGGGTCCAAGGCTAGTATTTTAAACTTAAATAAAGGCAATTATGTGGGAATGAAAACAGAGCTAGCTAAAGTGAACTGGGCAATGAAGTTAAGGGATAGGTCAATAGAGCTGCAATGGCCAACATTTAAAGGGATATTTCAGAATACGTAGAATAGAAACATTCCAACAAGGAAGAAAAATTCCAAGGGCAAAACTTATCATCTGTGGTTAACTAAAAATAAACTAAAGATAACATCAAACTTAAAGAAATAGCATATAATTGCGCAAAGGTGGGTGGCAGGTTGGAAGATTGGACAGAATATAAAGAACAGCAAAGAATGACAAGGTTAATAAGGAGGGAAAAATTAGAGTATGAGAGAAAGCTAGCTAGTAATATAAAGACGGATAGTAAGAGTTTCTATAGATACTTAAATAAGAAAAGAATTAACAAAGTGAGAGTTGGTCCTCTAGAAAATGAGTCTGGGGAATTCATAATGGAAAATATGGAGATGGCAGATGAATTGAACAGGTATTTTGCATCAGTTTTCACTATAGAGGGTACAGGTAACATCCCAGAAGCAGCTATAAATCAGGAAATGGAAGGGAGGGAGGAACTCAGGAAAATTACAATCACCAGAGAAGTGGTATTTAGCAAACTATTGGACCAGTGGGCTGAAAAATCCATGGGTCCCGATGGACTTCATCCTAGGGTTTTAAAAGAAGCGGCTAGTAAGACAGTTCTGTCGAAGGGTCATAAGGACTCGAAACGTCAACTCTTTTCTTCTCCGCTGATGCTGCCAGACCTGCTGAGTTTTTCTAGGTAATTCTGTTTTTGTTTAAGACAGTTAATGTATTGATTTTAATTTTCTGAAATCCCCTGGATTTAGGTAATGTGCCATGAGGTTGGAAAATAGCGAGTAACTCACCCCCTGACTTCCCAAAGCCTGTCCACCGTCTACAAGGCACGAGTCAGAAATGTGATGGAATATTCTCCACTTGCCTGGATGAGTACAGCTCCAATAACACTCAAGAAGCTTGACACCATCCAGGACAAAGCAGCCCGCTTGATTGGCACCACATCCATAAACAGTCACTCCCTCCACCACTGACGCACAGTAGCAGCAGTGTGTACTATCTACAAGATGCACTGCAGGGAGTCGCCAAGGCTCCTTAGACAGCACCTTCCAAACCCGCGACCTTTACAAGGGCAGCAGATGTATGGGAACACCGCCACCTGCAAGTTCCCCTCCAAGTCACTCACCATCCTGACTTGGAAATATATCACCGTTCTTTCACTGTCACTGGGTCATAATCCTGGATCTCCCTTCCTAACAGCACTGTGGGTGTACCTACACCACATGGGCTGCAGCGGTTCAGGAAGGCAGCTAACCACCACCTTCTCAAGTGGAATTAAGGATAGGCAATCAATGCTGGCCTAGTCAGCAATGCCCACATCCGCTAAAAGAATATATTTTAAAAATCCTTCAGACATAGGCAAATGGACTACAGGCTACAGTTTCCACTGGCACCAGTGACAGCCTGTTGAGAATTATATACATTGTAAATACTGTTCAATATTGAGCTATAAAGAGCATGCTAAAAACTGGAAAAAAAGTGACTTCATTAATGTAATTGTTCAAACTAAACAGTTACATTCAACATTTACAAGACACCACAGTGACCCAGTTAGTGCTGTACATGATGCGCTGCCTCACGCTTTCTGACACTCCAATACAGTAACCCCCTTGTTACTTCGGAGAAAGTGGAGGCAGCAGCTCACATCATTGTAAATACAGCTGATAGGACTGTGGCAGTTAGCCTTATCGGGCAGGGACCTGTTGGAGCTTCTCCTGCAACTGCACTGCCTGCATCTCTGCAGGGGCAGCCACCATCAGTGGGACCTGTACCACAGGCTCCCCTTCAGACAGGCCGGGAAGCTGAGGATGATGTGGGTGCTGCAAGCTCCATGGAACCCTCATCCCTTCATGGGCGTACTCCCTGGCTTGTTGGGGTCTGCTGCTGGGGCTCAGCTAGCATCATGGCCAGCCACTATTGGGCCATCTGAGCAAGTGCCCGGTTCAGGGCCCTTAGTTTCTTGTATACTCCATGGCCAATAATGCTGATGGCCTGACCTGACTGCTCCAGACTACAAAGAGCATCTGCATCCTGTGCAGATCACCACACTGCTCTTGCATCCACTCCAGGGTACACCGCTGTAGCTGACCATGAGGTTGGCTGCTATCTCATGAGTGGAGCTCAAGTGCTTGAAGTCGAGCTCACTCCAGGGTCCCCTCCAATTGCAGCATGTGAGCTTGCATAGCCTCAGGGAACTACAACAGATGGCCACACATCTACTGCTGCTCCAAGTGCTGAGGCCCAGCTTTTGATCCCTAATGTCACTTCTTATAGTACAGCAGGGCATCACTGTGACTGTCCTCCCTCTCTGAGGGAGACTCCACATGTATGTCCACCTCTGACACCTCTCCTGAAAAATAGCGCTGTACTCCTCATGCTTTGCCTCTTTGTCACACAGAGGGACCTACCGAGGTGCTAGTATCCATAGCGGTGGATGGTGCACTAGTGTGTTGTGACCTTGGATCCTCTTCCTCCTCCTAATGTCTGAGGAATTTCTCGGCTTATATGGGTGGCCGCTCAGTGGTAGGACATATGTGAGACATGAAAACGAATTCATGAGATTTAAGATTAGACAACCTGAAGTCTCTGCAAGGATGAGGCCTTCCATACTACCTACTGTTCAGCATGCTGTCATACTGTTAGATGAGGTGCAGTGTTAAGCCATTTCCCACCACCCATCTTCCACCATTTCACCCCATGACCAACTCCAGTCCCCCAAACACCACCAACAAATCCCCCACCGACACACCATTCTACATCAGCCTTTTCCATGGCCATGTGCACCTTGAACGGGAGACACTCCATCACCAAAGCTCTCTTGTGAAGGGACCCTTGAAATTTCCATGACTCTCTCCGCCATGACTACCCTTGACTGCCCACAGCAGTAGCCACCCACCCCTGGCCCAATCCATCTTGCAGCAGTTATGCATTCATTTCTCCTGCAACAACAGGAGGTAGAGAAATTTGGCAGGAGACTACAGCATGGAGGAGAGCAGGTCGTCCAGTTGATCTGAGCCAGCGTTTGGTGTGGGCTGCACAACTTCAGAAGCAATGGGAGTGAGCGAATGTGTTGGGGGTAGGTGAGGGGGTGAGAGGAGGGTGAGTGGTTGAGGGGGCTGGGTGGGTGATGGGTTGAGGGTATGAATGGGGGGCAAAGTGAAAGAACAGCATTGTAAAAGTGGGACAGTTTTTAGATGTATTAGAACAGCTTTTCCACTGTATAAAGTGCTATTCTGTATTGTGTAATATTAAAATGCTAGTCCAGTGTGAGATCCAGAGCTCATTTTAAACTGTCCCCATTACTTTCTTTCATTCTATGCAGATCAGCTCAGCCATCTGTTTGGCTGCTTGCAAGCTTTGGCAGATGTATGAGCTTTTGGCTGGCTTCAAAAGCACTAATGGATTCTCAAGTATAGAATTTGTCTTTCCAGCTTCCTTCCCCAGGGGATTGTGTGATTGCTGCCTTGGTAAGTTGCTGTAGTGCATTTTGTAGATGGTAGACACTGCTACCACTGTGCAACAGTTGTGGAGAGAGTGAATGTTAAAGCTAGTGAATGGGATGCCAATCAAACTGGCTGCTTTGTCCTGGATGGTGTCAAGCTTCTTGAGTGTTGTTGGAGCTATACTCATCCAGGTAAGTGGAGAGAATTTCATCATACTCCTGACTTATGCCTTGTAGATGGTAGACAGGTTTTGGGAGGTCAGGAGGTAAATTACTCTCTGTAGAACTCCCAATGGTGTTGAACATTGTGCAATCATCAGTAACCATCCCCACTTCTGACCTTATGATGAAGGAAGGTCACTGACGAAGATAGTTGCGCCTTGGACACCACCCTAAGGAACCCCTGCAGTGATGTCCTGGACTGAGATGATTGACCTCCAACAACCACAACCATCTTCCTTTGTGCGAGGTATGACTCCAACCGGTGGAGAGCTTTCCCCGCAATTCACATTGAGTACAGTTTTGCTAAGGCTCTTAGATGCCACACTCAGTCAAATGCTGCCTTGATGTCAAGGGCAGTCACTCTCACCTCATCTCTTGAGTTCAGTTCTTTAGAGCTCCTAGGCTGTAATGAGGTCAGGAGCTGAGAGGCCCTGGCGGAACTCAAACTGAGTTTCAGTGAGCAGCTTATTGCTGAGTAAGTGCTGCTTGATAGCACTGTCAATCATACTTTCCATCACTTTTCTGATGATGGAGAGTAAGCTGATGGGGCGGTAATTGGCTGGGTTGGATTTGTCCTGATTTTTGTCAATGAGATATACCAGGGCAGCTTTCTATATTGCTGGGTAGATGCCAGTGTTGTAGATGTACTGGAATAGCTTGGCTAAGGACGCAGCTAGTTCTGGAGCACAAGTCTTCAGTACTATTGCTGGAATGTTGATAGGGCCAATAGCCTTTGCTGTATCCAGTTCCTTCAGCTGTTTCTTGGTATCACGTGGAGTGAATCGAATTGGTTGATGGTAATGGTAGAGTAGCAGAAATGCCGGGCCATGCAATTATAGATTGTGTTTGCAGACAATTCTGCTGCTGCTGATAGCCCACAGCATGTCACGGGTGCCCAGTTTTGAGTTGCTAGATCTGTTTGAAATCTATCCCATTTAGCACAGTGAGGTAATGCCACACAACACGATGGAGGGTATCTTGAATGTGAAGTTGGGACTTCATATCCACAAGGAAATGGTCACTCCTACTAATGATGTCATGAACAGATACATCTGCAGCGGACAGGTTGGTGAGGACGAGGGTAAGTAGGTTTTCCCTTTTGATTGCACCATTTCTGATGATGCTTCATGGTGGCAGCAGTAAATTACTGATTCACAAGGATCCCCAAGGAAACTACCAGTAGCAGAAAAGCGATAGCTATTGAGAATAAAATAGTGAGGGAATGACAACAGCAAAGAATTGGAAAGAAAAGCGTCAATGGAGTCCCAATACAGTTGATTAAAGTAACAATCATGGAAAAAGTCCTACCTCTATCTGGAAGGCCTCAACCAAGCAGCACACTGGAAAAACTGGCATCGCAAATTCAAGGATTCAGGGTTAGCTCAGAAGCCTGATAAAAAGCAGGTTAGCACACTCCTCTAATCCACCAGTGGCAGTGCAGATGACATGCTAGTAAGACAGGTTGTTGATGAGGACACAGCAACCTCTGAAGAAGTTATTTAGGCCTTCAATTCACAATTCATTATTCAGAAGAACATTATTATAGACTGGCGAGGTTTAGCAGGCATTGTCAGGAATCCAGAGAAAGTATTGATTTTTTCATTAATAACCTCTATCATTTGGTTGATAGTTGTGAGTATGGGGCTCCAAAGGAGGAACTCATCAAGACTGCATTGTGGTGGGTGTGTTTGATGAAGGCTTATCTGACTTCCTGCATTCCAGAGTTAACATTATCCAAAGCAGTTCAATTATCCAGACAAGATAAACTATGGAAACAGAATTGAGTTTTAATCCAGGGTGTGCGAGAAGCATTGTGGAGTCAGAAGATGATGCAGTCCAGTTTGTGACCAATAGAGGTATTAGTGCATCCACTAAAAAGTAGTCCCAGAACAAACAGGAGATGGTCGCCGCCATTACCTGTTGTGACACAAAAAATCCCCGTAAGCACAAATACTCTTGGAGTGCATATATCATAGTCAATGGCCACAAAAACAATCTTAAGTTGGACACAGATGTAGAAGTGTCCATTACTTCTTTTAAGATACAGTGGCTGAAGCCTGAATTTCTCAAACCATCTATGATTCAACTTCACGGTCAAGGGAGTACTCTATTCAAGTTGCAAGGGCAGTTGACTATCACACTCTGATGTAATGGAAGAGAACTTACTGACACTCTGTACACACATACAAATTAGGAGCAGGAGTAGGCCACTCAGCTTCTTGAGCCTTCTCTTCCATTCAATAAGATCTTAGCTGATCTAATTGTACCCTCAACCCCATTTTATTCATAACCAAGATTGCTCTTTATTAAGCAGAGAAGCTTGTAAAGCTTTGCAGCCTTCTTTATTCACCAGTAGCAGTGAAAACCCAAGTTGTCTCCGAACGGCTCAATAAAATCTCCGTTGAGGAAGCTCCCTACCTGTGGCCACAGGAGGACATTTGGACCTTGCATTGCTTTTTGTGGAAGAGAGGAGATGAGGCGATAACCAAGTTATCACTAATGAGTGTGACCAGAACATTCGTGATGAATGTGACCAGGCTGCCAAACCACCTGACTATTCTGGTAAGAACACCAATGTCATTGAACAACCAGATGCAGGTACTGACTTTCACAATGAGAAACCAGGAATAGAAGCTCTGACAAGGGCCAGTGAGACAATAGCAGAACATAAAGCTAACTTCCCAAACCCTGATGTCAAGGCTGAAGAGGAAGTGACTGAAACCGCTGATGTACTAGCTACTGATCTCTGACACACTTCAGATGTACAGGGAAGTGTAATTTCTCTGAATCTAGTGGAGGCAGCAGAAGAACAACCTGACCCAGTAAAACATGACATAGTCACAGAACCCAAGGTGACATTCAGCCCTACTCCAGATGTTGCCTTTACTACTGTAGCTCCCTAAATGCCAATACCTGGTGAATAGCAAATTCACACCAACATGAAAGTAGAGTGTGCACAGGCCAAACAATCACAAACAAAAGACTTAACCCCACAATATTAACAGAAGTATCATTAACTCCACTCAAAAATATTCTTTATTCTTCTGTTTGTTCATTGGATTCTTTCTTGAATGCAAGACTGGGAATGAACAACGCCTTATTCCAGGTACGGGAATCATTGAATGTACCTAAGCAATGGATTCTTTTGCTAGGCAATGAAATTTCCAGGTCAGAAGATTAAGACCCACTACAGCTGTACAAACCTTAAAAAAGCTGACCAAGTCTTATTCCATCAAGAAAGAGCAGCCAGCAGCATGACCTCTAAAGGGGGTGTAAAGATAAAGAACAAAAGAAAATGTCAGTTCATCACCTTTACACTGTACACCAGAAACAGGAATTACTGTCAACTGATTTAAGCACATTTCAGGAAGAACATACATCCTACGTGTCCTCCAGGAGCGCCGAGAACACAGTTGGAGATTGACTCCACTGGCACAAGAGGCTATGAAGGTGGGTGGGGAAGTGGGATGTGTAAATAATTAATTTAATGAGAAGGATGAAAGACTTGGGGAGGCGATAGGAGTATAAAGGTTTAATAGCTATTATGCTAATAACTGATTTATATCATCAGTGATATAAGATCACATGTCCCTAGAACTTAGAGAGAGATGTTTTTGGAAGAACCTCATGCTTATCTATCTCTGTACATAATTGTAAATAGTTAATAAATGTTTGGAAGTTCCTGGAAGCCTTGTTTCCAGTTGTCTCTGTTAACAGACCCTTGGACCACTTCTGATGATACTTCAATGACCAGCATGTGAGACACCCTGGCAAGTGGGAACTGTAATGTGCCACCAAAGCAGTTTTGGCAGTGAAAACACATCTCCAGCAGGCTGATGCTCAGTGAGGTTCCTGGTTTGCTGGTGGCTCAACTGTAACAGCACTGGAGTTCCATTTGAGGCATTGCAGTGCTGTGAAGAGCCATCTCATCACAGGATAACTTTAGTCACCCAGGAACCAATCATGTAACTGGGAGATTGGATGAAAGAGCTGCGGAAGGTTTGACTGGAGTAGTATGAATAAGTCACGGCAGCTATCAGGAAAGTGTGCACAGACATGTGGTCACACATAAGCTACACGTTGAGTGAATGGTATACGTTCCTGCTTATGAATCCATCATGTTTATCAGTTGATGCCCTGATGGCCACATGGGTGTATTCTGCACTTGGGAGAATCTGTTGAGGGCTGCGAGTTATTTGGTCCTCTGTAATGCGGAGGCCATATTTGTGCTGAACTTGATATAGTCGACGACCTTCCTAAAGAGGTCATCTTGTAACTGAGGTGATGCACTGGTGCGCAGCTGACTGTGAGGTACCACAGAGCTCTGCAGCTGAGCACTGGAAGGATCTTGACATGAAGAAATTTGTGTCAATGCTAATTTCTACAGGTATTATGAAATGAGAGCTTATCATTGACAAGGCACAGATGTCTATCACCATCTTTCTGGACAGTTGCAGTCTCCTTCTGCATTGGTGCAATGTTACAGTGAAGCCCAACACAAGCTTGAGGAACAGCACCTCGTCTTCCAATTAGGCACTTCACAGCCTCCAGACTCAACACTGAGTTCAACAACTTCAGACCATGAACCCTCTCCTTCAATTTGTATTTTTTTCCCTAGTGCCAGTCTGTATCTTGTTCTCATGTTTTGATTTCAGGCAGCACTGACCTTTATTCTACTATCAACACCTACTCTGGACCAATGCTTTACTCCTTTGCTACTATCATTCCCACTCTCTTTACCTTTTGTTCCAATGAAATCATTGTAATTTAATCTCTCCACCCACCCCCCTCCCACCCCCCAATCCCTGGCCTTCCCTTTTTGTTCCACCTGACCGCCCCCCCCCCTCCCTTTTACAATAGCATAAACCCAACACATTTCTGCCTCTCTTCAGTTCCAAACAAGAGCCATATTGAACTCGAAATATTAACTCCATTTCTCTCTCCACAGATCTCCAGACCTGCTGAGTTTGCCAGTACTTTATGTTTTTATTACTGCCAGCTCAAAAAGTGAGCATTGTCCCTGTGGTGTTTGTCCACACAGAAAACCATACTGTGTAAATTAACGTCAAAATAAAGGTGGCAATCCGAAACTGATAAACAAGAATGGACTATATGTATTGCGAAAGAAAGAAGCAATGTTGATTGAGTTCAAAGATTACATACACTTCTCGCAGGAGTTTCAATGACGGGTATAAACTAGTTCAGTTTCATTTTAGTAGGTTGATCTAATGAGCTCCCAGAGCATTTTCATTTCTGCAACTGACTGCAAGTCACTGCTTGTGCACTGCTCTTCAAAACCTAGAAAAGTCTAGGCAGCAAAATCATCCCATAGGAACTGTTAAGACAATCTATAAAAGTAGGATAACAACTTCTATTTACCTCCTCAGCAATAAAGCACCACTTAGTATATTTTATCCATTCAAAGCACCCATACAATAATTATCTGAAGTAATGATGTCAGGAAGGGAGTCATTGATGTACAAGGTTCACTGGGACGTGGAAAAAGGACCTGTCACTCTGAGCCCCCTTATACCACAGGGGAGAATAAAACCTTATTTTTAGTCCTAGAATCTGTGGCAGTAAATAATGATAGGTAGCAGCTGCACTAAGTGACTAGTTTGATAAGTAGGAACCTAAGAACATAAGAAATAGGAGCAGGAGTAGGCCACATGGCTCCTTAGTCTTACTTCACCATTCAGTATGATTAAGGCTGAGCCTTGACCTCAACTCGATTTTCCAAAGCCCCATATTCATTTATTCCTTTAGTCCCCACAATTATATCAAGATCAGTCGTGAATATGCTCAACAACTGCCATCCACAGCCCCCTGGGATAGAAGAATTCCAAACATTCACAACTTCCTGAGTGAAGAAATTTCCTCTCATATCAGTCTTATGTTGTCAATTCTTTATCCTGAAACTATCACCCCAAGTTCTAGATATTCTAGCCAGTGAAACAACCTCTTAGCATCTACCCTAACAAGTCCTCTAAGAGTTATACATATTTCAATGAGATCAGCTCCCATTCTTCTAAACACCACAGAATATAAGCCTAGTCTACTTAATCTCTTCTTAATGATCCCTGGGATGAGGAATGACTGATTGTGAGGTGAGAGTGCCTGCCCTTGACATCAAGGCCGCATTTGACAGAATATGGCACCTTCTTAGCTTCCTCTTCACAGCCTTTTCTTCCAACCAGGATATAGTATTTTCCAGTAATGATTCTTCTGAGAGAAACTAAACAGCAGACATGCTTTTTTCCCTTGATTTTTCCATGTTATTTTAGGAAAATGTGTTTGGATGATAGCTCCTGCAATTTCATTGTCTGCATGCTATTACACCTCAGCATCCTCCAGGGCTGATCCACAATGTATGTTCAAATTTACCAATGAACAACTCCAATGAACATTTAGGAGCATAATAAAGAGTACGTCTTGATCAATCCAAGCAACAGTAGCTTCAGAATTCCAGTTGTTCTTTCAATAACTAACCATCCACATTCATGTGCCTTACTGTATTGGAGCTTAAGTAGGAATGCTGGCTCTCCATCATATTTATGATCTATTAATAATTACCCTATAATAGATAGTGTTATGAAATGACATTCAAAGCACAGAGCTTCTCACAGCAGGTTTGCGTGGAATTTCTGTTTTGAGTGCGATGGCCAATTCTGGTTCTAACTGCCCAAAAATTGCTACCACTTTGAAGTATTCCCTTCCCCCTGAGTTTCCACTCAGTATTTGCATATTGGCGAATGCAAAATCTGCCACAAACCAATGTAATCAGGCAATGTTTTTAAACACAACTTTCAAAAAAATTGCTTTAAAATATTGCTTGATATAGTGAAGAGTAGTAATTTGGTGCAGTTTGATTAATACAGCTGACGATGGGTTTATCACAATAAATAAGCCTCTTTAATCCCAGTGTCAATCCACCATCTGCGAGTAGCCCAAATTGAAATTGAAAATGACTATTTAGAAATATGCAAAACTATTTACTAGTTATATTCGGGTATAATATTCAGTTCCTTTGCATATTTTTTTTTTAATTACAGTCAAAATCATTGAAAACATGTCTATTATCGTTCTTGCAGCCAAAAGGTTCCCTTTAAATTTTGGGGCCTCCTCAAAGGCCTGCAAACAAGAAAAATTAGTGGAACCTCCTGAGGATCATTAACTCACTTCAGAACGTGACCAGTTTAGAGACAGTAGCCTGCTTCTAATACAATGGGTGGGATTTTTCCATTCTGGAGACTAAATGCAGTGACGGGCGGGAAAAGCAGCATGCTTCCTGCTGGCTGGTATGGTCGGTTTTGGCATCAGGTCGTCACTTTTAAGCTCATTAAATATGTATGAACATGACACATGCCATATGACGTGGCGGGGCAGGCCGGGATTAGTCTGCTCCACCTTTACATCATCGGACCATCCTTCCAGGCGCCATATTTAAAGTGCACCCACGCATACAACCTGCTGCAGCACAGGCCTTGCTGTGGCAGAATGGCCCCTAAGAGAACCAAGCACTCTGCTCTGAAATTTAGCGACACCGCACTCACAGCACTCATTGATGCAATGGAGGACCAGCTCTTTAGAAATCTTTACTTAACCCCTGTGATGGGAGCCGGAGCTCCACCACCCTCACCACGCCAGGATGGGAGCAGGCCGCCAGGCAGACTGCGCCAATATGCCCCAGAAAAGGATTGCCATCCAGCGCAGGAAGAGGATGAATGGTCGTATCCACTCACCAGGGTAAGTCCGCCTTCTCCTCACTCTCAATCCACACTGTCACAAGCCCATCAGCCATTCGCAGGCTTACGCTCCATAGAGATCTCACACACTACCACCACATGGGACATCACCACTGATTTTCTTACACGCACTTAGACAACTTCATTTCTTCTCACATCCTGTACAAGTCCTCAGCCCTTACAGAGGTCCACTCAGCACCCAAAGAAGGCAGGCATCCTTATCAGCTTTGCCAACTGAGCTGCTCTGTCTGTCCATCTGTCTTTATGCAGGGCAAGTTCGCCCGTAACAACACAGAGAGATCCCAGATCAGAGTGGGGATGCCTGAGCTCAGGCCCCTCACTCATTTTTTTCTTTCATGGGATGTTGGCATTGCTGCCCATCCCTAATTGCTCTTGAGGAGGTGGTGGTGAGCTGCCTTCTTGAACCATGACAGTCCATGTGGTGAAGGTACACCCACAGTGCTGTTAAGATGGGAGTTCCAGGATTTTGACCTGGCGACAGTGAAGGAACAGTGATATATTCCAAGTCAGGATGGTGAGTGACTTGGAAGGGAACTTCCAGGTGGTGGCATTCCCATCTATCTGCCGCCCTTGTCCTTCTAGATGGTAGTGGTTGTGGGTTTGGAAGGTGCTGTCTAATGAGGCTTGGTGAGTTTCTTCAGTGCATCTTGTAGATGGAACACACTGCTGCTATTTTGTGTGGAGAGAGTGAATGTTTGTGGATGGGGTTCCAATCATGCTTTGTCCTGGATAGTGTCAAGCTTCTTGAGTGTTGTGGGAGCTGCACTCACCCAGGCAAAAGAACAGTATTCCATCACACTCCTGACTTGTGCCTTATAGATGGTGGGCAGGCTTTGGCGATTCATAAGATGAGTTACTTACTGCAGAATTCCTAGCCTTTGACCTGTTCTTGCAGCCACAGTATTTATATGTCTAGTCCAGTTCAGTTTCTGGTCAGTAGTAACCCCCAGGATGTTGATAGTGGGGGATTCAGTGATAGTAATGCCATTGAAAGTAATGGTTAAATTCTCTCTTGTTAGAGATGGTAATTGCCTGGCACTTGTGTGGCGCGAATGTTACTTGCCGCTTGTCAGCCCAAGCATCGACATTGTCCAGGTCTTGCTGCATTTGGACATGGACTGCTTCAGTATCTGAGGAGTCGTGAATGGTACTGTACATTGTACAATCATCAGCAAACATCCCCACTTCTGACATTGTGATGGAAGGAAGGCCATTGATGAAGCAGCTAAAGATGATTGGGCCGAGGACACTACCCTGAGGAACTTCTGCAGTGATGTCCTGGAACTGAGATGTTTGACCTCCAACAACCACAACCATCTTCCTTTGTTCTAGGTAAGAGTCTAACCAGTGGAGAGTTTTCCCCTGATTCCCATTGACTCCAGTTTTGCTAGGGTTCCTTGATACCACACTTGGCCAAATATGACCTTGATGTCAAGGGCAGTCACTCTCACCTCACCTCTGGAGTTCAGCTCTTTTGTCCACATTTGAACTAAGACCATATTGGGGTCAGGAGCTCAATAGCCCCAGCGGAACCAAAACTGAGCATCAGTGAGCAGGTTATTGCTAAGCAAGTGCCGCTTGATAGCACTGCTGATGACACCTTCCATCACTTTACTGATGATGGAGAGTAGATTGATGGTAATTGGCCAGGTTGGATTTGTCCTGCTTTTGGGTATAGGACATACCAGAGCAATTTTCCACATTGCTGTACTTGAACAACTTGGCTCGGGGTACTGTAGTTTCTGATGCACAAGTCTTCAGTGCTATTATGGAATATTGCCTATGTGGGCAGCAGAGCTGGCCAGCAAGAACCAGGGCCGTGCCTGTGCCAAGGTTGAGATCGGCATCTCCCAAGTCACTGAGGACCCATTACCAGCTCTTCAGACACAAGCCAAAACTGTGGGTGCTTTATATTGCTGACTATGCAGCCAATCACTCATTATCACCTCTCTCTTTAACAGGCATCAGCAGGGAGAGGAAAAGGGCCAGTGGAAGGCAGCCCATCAGACCTAGCCTCCATAGCACGTCAGATGAGGATCCTGAGGATCCACTAGATGTAGGGTCATCATTGTGTTCACCTGCACCTTTCACCAGTGCAGAGACACATACCTCGGTGGGACCCAGTTATAGAGCAGCTAAGCACAGCACAGCACAGATTCAACTCCACAACAGGTGGAGGCAGTGACAGCCATGATCACTGACACGCGGAGGACTGCGGGAGACCAAGCTCCTGCTAAGTCTGAGTCCAATGGCTTGGCCCTAATACAGATGTTGAAGCTGCAAAGACAGACATGGGAACATCATGCAGGGCTGTCAGATGCAGTCATCAGATTGCAATGGACGATGGAGGAGTCCGTCCGCATTCAGTCTGATGTCATTGCACTGACATGCCAGCGCACCAAGGTCAACACTAGTAGATTGGCAACTGCCATGGAGACCTTCGTCCAGTACTTTGCACCTGATCTGTGTCAGGACCTGCACTCCATTGCTCTAGCTCCAGGTGGGATCCATCAGTTACTAGGCGAGATAGGGTGGAGCACCTTGACCTCACTCCAAGTGACCCTTCTCCTCAAGGAGTCAGGCAAGGGCCTTTGGCCATCCATTGGGAAGAGGGCTATCAGCTGGACACCCTTAGACCATCCATCCAGGTGTGTGTTCAGCTGCTCCTAATCCCCTCTCCCTGTGACCCCATCACCTCCAGCCCTACAGGCCGAGGCGGGGGCACCTGCCCCACAGCAAGAGACCCAAAGCAGGCCGGGGCCCTCCAGGCCTCAGCTCTCCATAGGATACCCACCAAGTCATCACAGATTTCTGGGCGTAGTAGTCAGCTGGCTGCCTCTACCTCTGCTCTGGATATTGGGGATGCACCAAGATGTAGCAGTGGGGTAAGTAAAATTAAGAAATACTAAGAGCAAAAAGGTAGCAATGGTGTTCACAATCTGTATGTAAATTGCACAAATGTAAATAGGTTTTGTTTCAGTCTCATCTAGTGTATGCCCCTTCTATCTGATGATATGCTCTGTGGTCAGTCAAGTGTCACAGATGCCCGCGCCGCCCACCTACCGACCCTCCCGGATGTCCCATCATCTGACTTAGCTCCATAATGTCTCAAACCATTTCATTACAGTGCCTGACACTTCTCTGTGCAGTATCGACATGAGTGACACCTTTGGTTCTAAGAACTTGGTGGCTGGGCAAGGCATCTCTGAGACCTACTCCAGAGGTTCATATAATGTTGCTTTAATGAGTTTAGAAGCTGGAGGATGCTTGTCTCCTGATGCTTCTGCGTTGAAGAGCGCTCAATATGGATCTAGAGGATTGAGTGTTGACACACATTGTAGTCAATCTCAGTCAGGACATCTTTCATTGGTCTCCATGTAATTCCCGTCAGCCTCGAGCATGATTTATTTATGAACTAAAACCCAGGGTTCTTATGCACTCGTAGTGGCCTGCAGCATTATCTCATGCCCACCTGTACATCTAAAGATCACTCCAATCTTAGTACCCAACTTCCCACCTCCATGATGCAGAGCTATGGACCTTACTGACACATTTTGAGCCCTGCCAATCATGCTAGATGATTAGAACTACTTGCAATAAGAGGATTGTGTACAGGCCCCAGATGCTGGACTTTGACATGGGAGATGCTGTGCTGGGCCAGAAGGATTGGCTAGTATCTTGTTACAATAACCCTGTGCCAGCTCTCAGATGCTTATTTGACATGGTAATGTGCTAGTTACAATGGCATTATTGTGACTGGTTTCCTTATGAATGTCAGACTGATGGAAAGAAAATGTGGAGGCCTCACATGGGATCAGAGTGAAGCTTCAGACCTCTGATGTGTGATTTTTATTATCAAAGTTTAGAATATTTAATACCTAGATGGAGTGTCAGCATTTTTGGGTCCACAGATGCCAAGACTAGGCTGAACGGTAACTTGGGAGACTCTAAACGGAGCCATGCTTAACAGAGCGCAGACCATGCTGCTGCAGCTGAAGCTTTCAGGGTCCACTGAAAGGTGAGCTGAAGTGCAGGCTCACATTCATTATTGTGAGTTGAGATGATTGCGTCCTGAAGAGGGATCTCACGCTAAGGACTCAATATGATGATGAGGCCTGAACACTTGTCTTGCATGAAGGATTGCCTGTGCGGACACACTGCAGTGCAGATTCAGATTAGACCTCAGATATCAGGGTGAGAACCACTGAGTGGGGATTGTCCTCCTCGAGGCACCTGCTATACTGTCGGTATTCTGCCATGAGTGCACTGAGGATTTCAATGCTGCTACTGCCTCTTGAAGGCTCCCATAGGCAATAGGATGTTGGTGAGATGCTTGAAGAGGCTCCATCATCTCAAATCTACTCACAAAACGCACTGTTGCAGTAATCATCCCATAATAGAGAGGCCACATGTTCCAGAGACTGCCTTACATTCCAGGGATGAGGACATTGTGTCGCAAAAGTGTAACTACACATTCAGAGATTGATGTGCTTCTTTGAGATGAGGATCACATCAATTTTGGATGACGGTGTCAAGTTGGACACAGCATGGAGGGCACTGGTGAAACAGGCTCGCATGAGCTATTCGTCATCATCCTTCTGGAACCTGGTAGCTATTAGTATGTCAAGTGCATGCTTGCCTCATCTGCCCCGTGCTATGGCCACTTCCTCATCCTCATCAATCACCACATCCTCAGCGTTGGAGGAGACGTGCAGCTCCTCCATCTCTCTTTCTGGCAAGACATCCCCACTTTGGAGCATCAAGTTATGTAGAGTTATGCAAGCTATGATGATACAGGACACCCATTGGGGAGAGTACTGGACCACACCGCCTGACCTCTCCAGACATCGAAAATGCATCTTCAAATGGTCTGCTCAATCAATGGGCATGTTGCAGAATGAGCAAAATTATACCTCTCATGTGAGGCACTTTGTGGCCACCAAATGGGCATCAACAGCCATGTCTTTTGCAGGAAGCCTTTGTCACTGAGGAGCCAACCCTGGATGTGCTGAGGGCCTCGAAGATGTGTGGCACCTGCAACTGACTCAAGATGTATGAGTTGTGGGATCTCCCAGGTTATCTTGCACATACCTGCATAATCAGCTTCTGGTGGTTGCAGACCAGCTGCACATTGAGAAAGCGGAACCCTTTCCTGTTGATGGATTGTTGTGGCTGCTGCCAGGGTGTCGATGGTACCCTGCACCTGTGGGAATCCAGAGATCACTGCAAATCCCACTGCTCTGGCAGCTTTGCTGAGTTCACCTAGGGCCAAGTGAACATAATTGTGCACCTTGCTAAATAGGGCATCCATAACCTCTAGAATGTATTTGTGAGCAGATGCTTGAGAAATCCCGCAGAGATCACCGGTGGAGCCCTGGAATGAGCTACTTGCAAAGTTCAGATTGGTGGTCACTTTTAGAACTACTGGCAATGGATGGACTCCCAGTCCCTCAGGTGTCAGCTCCTCCCAGAGAATGAGGCAGATGTGAGCCACCACATCCCTAGACATGCAAAGGAACCTATGGCACTGTTTTGGGGCCATTTACAGCAAGAGACTGAGAGAGAAACAGTGTGGTCATTTACAGCGAGAGAGTGAGAGAGGAGCGGGGCCTTTAACAGTGAGAGTGTGAGACCATTAAAGAGTGTGAGGGGGAAAAGAGCGCAGAGAGCAGCTGATTGATGAATAGGATTGGTGAGTATTTCTAGTCTTTAAAGTAAAGTAGGGTCTTCAATTTCTGTTTAGATCTCTAGTCTTTTTTTCATTTTTTCTTAAAGATAGCTTGTTAATTATAAGATCAATACTAGTGTGTATAAAAATAATTATAATAAAGTCTAAAGAGTGGGGATACTAGAGTAATTAATTAATAAATTGAATAAAATACGATAGCGATGGCAGGATGGGTGATGTGTTGCTGCTGCAGCTTGTGGGAATTGCTGGTCACCAAGGCGTTCCAGAGCGAACACATCTGTGCCAAGTGTTTGCAGCTCGAAGAACTTCGGCTCCAAGTTAAGGAGCTGGAGTCCAAGCTGCAGAAATTGCGCCACATCAGGGAGAGGGAAAGTTACATGGACATTTGCTCCAGGAGGTGGTCACACCCCTCAGATTAGGTAATTCAAATTTGGTCTGTGATCAAGGACAGGAGGATATGACTGTAGGTGAAGCAGGTTTGGGGACCCAGGGCTAGCGTTTGAGGAGCCTCGGCCCCTGAAACTGTCCAAAAGTTACAAGGTTCTTGCAAGCTGTGTGGATTAGAGTGGGGAGCGAACTGACCACAGCACCGTGGTACAGGGATCCATTCAAGTGGGGGGAGGAAATGGGAGCGTAGTAGAGGTAGGAGACGGTATAATTAGGAGGATAGATACTGTTCTCTGCAGCCATGAGCGTGAGTCCCGAAGGCTGTGTTGCCTGGTCGGTGCCAGGGTTAAGGATATCTGCTCAGGGCTGGAAGGGAACTTGGAGTGGGAGGGGAGGGATCCAGTTGTCGTCATCTATGTTGGTACCAATGACATTGATTGGACCAGCAATGAGGTTCTTCTGAAACAATATGAACAGTTAGGAGCTAAATTAAAAAGCAGAGCCTCCAAGGTAATAATCTCGGGATTGCCACCTAAGCTGTGGGCAAACTGGCATAGAGTAAATAAAGTCAAGGAGTTAAATGTGTGGCTCAAAGATTGGTGTGGGAGGAATGGGTTTCAGTTCATGGGGTACAGGCACCAGTACTGGGGTAGAAGGGAGCTGTTCCGGTGGGACGGGCTTCCCTTGAACAATGCGGGGGCCAGTGTCCTGGCAATTCGAATAACTAGGGCTATAGAGATGGCTTTAAACCAAATAGTGGGGGGAGGCTTCTGGAAAGGGGATACGAAGGCTTACAAAGCAAAAGAACATGGCAGCCTCACAGGGCAGTTACTTAGTTAGTGATACCCAGAGTGTATCATTAGGAAGGGAAAGGAAGGGAAAGAGTGTACAAACATAAAAAACAGCAGCAAATAGGGTCAAAAGGGGAAAAAAAGGTAAAATGGCAAAATTAATGGCTCTTTACTTAAATTGATGTAGTATCCGAACAAAATAAATGAATTAACAGCACAAATAGAGGTTAATGGGTATGATCTTATAGCCATAACAGAGACATGGTTACAAGGAGATTATAGCTGGGAACTAAATATTCAGGGTGATGTGATTTTTTGGAAGGACAGGCGGGAAGGAAAGGGTGGTGGGGTAGCTTTGTTAGTACAAGATGGAATAAGTATGATAGCAAGAAAGGATCTTGGATCGGAAGATATAGAATCCATATGACTGGAGGTAAGAAATAACAAGGGGAAGAAGGCATTGGTGGGAGTAGTCTGTAAGCCCCCTGACAGTAGCTATGCTGTTGGACAAAATAAATCAGAAGATAATGAGGGCATGTAAAAAAGGCAATACATTAATCATGGGTGACTTTAATCGTCATGTAGATTGGGAAAATCAAATTGGCAGAGGTAGACACAAGCAAGAATTCAGAGTGTATTCAGGACAGTTTCTTAGAACAATACGTTGTGAATCCAACCAAGGATCAGGCTATTTTAGATCTGGTAATGTGTAATGAGGCAGGTTTAATAAATGATCTCAGGGTAAATGCCCCCTGGGAAATAATAACCATAATATGGTAGAATCTAGCATTCAGTTTGAGAGTGAGAAACTTGGGTCAGAAACAACTGTGCTAAACTGAAATAAGGGTAATCACAATGGAATGAAGGCAGAGTTGGCTGGAGTGGACTGGGAGAGGAGTTTCACAGAAAAGGTGGTAGATGAACAGTGGCAGATGTTTAAGAAAATAGTTCATGACTCTCAACAAAGATATATCCCAATGAGGAAGAAGGACTTTAGGAAGAGGGTAAACCAACCATGGTTAACCAAGGAAGTTAAGGACAGTATCACATTGAAAGAGAAAACATACAATGTGACGAAGATTAGTGATAAGCCAGAGGGTTGGGAACAGTTTAATAACCAACAAAAGATGACCAAAAAAAGAATAAAGAGGGAGAAAATAAACTTTGAGGGTAAACTAGTAAGTAATATAAAAATGGACAGTAAGAGCTCCTTTAAATACATAAAAAGGAAGAGAGAAGCCAAAGTGAACATAGGCCTCTTAGAGAATGAGGCTGGGGATATAAAAATGGGGAATCAGGAAATGGCAGATGAGTTGAATAAATACTTTGCTTCAGTCTTCACGGTAGAAGATACTAATAGCTTTGTAAAAATAATAAATAATCAAGGGGCAAAAGGGAGAGAGGAAATAAATACATTAACTATCATGAGGGAAAAAGCACTAGGGAAACTATTGGGGCTGAAGACCAATAAGTCCCCTGGAGCTGATGGGTTGCATCCTAAGATATTAAAGGAAGTAGCTACAGAGATAGTGGGTGCACTGGTAGTAATCTTCCAAGAATCCTTATATTCTGGAAAAATCCCAGAGGATTGGAGAACTGCCAATGTAACACCCTTATTCAAAAAGGGACGGAGACAAAAAAACAAGTAACTATAGGCCAGTTAGCTTAACATCAGTCGTTGGGAAAAAGTTGGAGTCTGTTACAAAAGATGTAGTAGCAGAACATTCAGAAATACATAATTTAATGAAGCAGCGTCAGCACGGCTTCATGAAGGGGAAATCATGCCTGACAAATTTATTAAAATTCTTTGAGGAGGTAACAAGCAGGATAGATAAAGGGAAACCAGTAGACGTAATATATTTGGATTTCCAAAAGGCGTTTGGTAAGGTACCACTCGTAAGGCTGTTTAATAGGATAAGAGCCTATGGTGTTGGGAGTGGTACTTTAGCATGGATAGAGGATTGGCTAACTAATAGAAGACAGAGTTGGGATAAGGGGGGCATTTTTGGGATGGCAACCCGTGACTAGTGGAGTGCCGCAGGTATCAGTGCTGGGGCTTCAATTATTAACAATATATATTAATGACTTAGATGAGGGAAGTGAATGTATTATCGCCAAGTTTGCGGATGACACAAAAATAGGTGCAAAGGCAAGCGGTGAGGATGACGCAAGGAGCCTACAAAGGGATACCAGACATGCTAAGTGAGTGGGCAAAAAACTTGGCAGATGGAATATAATGTGGGGAAAATGTGAGGTTATGCACTTTGGCAGGAAGAATAGAGGAGCGGAATATTATTTAAATGGAGAAAGACTGCAGCATGGAGGGATTTGGGAGTCCTTGTGCATGAATGCCAAAAAACTAACATACAAGTTCAACAGGTAATAGGGAAGGCAAATGGAACAAAAACAGAAAATGCTGGAAAAACCCAGCAGGTCTGACAGCATCTGTGGAGAGAGACAGGCAAATGGAATATTGGCCTTTATTTCAAAGGGAATGGAGTATAGAAATAGGGAAGTCTTGCTAAAACTATACAAGGCACTAATTAGACCACACCTAGAATACTGTGAACAGTTTGGGTCCCCTTATTTAAGGAAAGATATGCTGGCATTGGAGGCAGTCCAGAGAGGGTTCACTAGGTTGATACTGAGTATGGAGGGATTTTCTTATGAGGAGAGGTTGAGTAGGTTGGGCCTGTACTCATTGGGATTTAGAAGAATGAGAGGTGACCTTATTGAAACATGTAAGATTCTTAGACGGCTTGACAGGGTAGATGCTGTGAGGTTGTTTCCCCTTTTGGGAGAGTGTAGCACTAGAAGGCATAATCTCAGAGTAAGGAGAATCCATTTAAAACAGAGATGAGGAGGCATTTCTTCTCTCAGAGGGTAGTCAATCTGTGGAATTCTTTACCGCAGAGGGCTGTAGAGGCTGGGTCATTAAGAATATTCAAGGCTGAGATAGCCAGGTTTTTAATCAGTAAAGGAATCAAGGATTATGGGGAAAAGGCAGAAAAGTAGAGTTGGGGATTATCAGATCAGCCATGATCTCATTGAATCTCGGAGCAGACTCGATGAGCCGAATGGCTCCTACGTCTTATGCTCTTATGATTTTCTGGGGTATGAGAGGTGTCTTCTGTACATCCTTGTTCTTGTCAGGTGCCTCTGCTCAATGGTTCTCTCAGCCTCAGCTTCTGGGTCTTGAGGGGGCCCCGTTGGCCTTCGTTAATCAGGGTGAGGCTCTTCCCTTAGCCCAGGCCCTTATTCTTCTCCTTCTTAATTACCTTATTGCCAGGATGAAGGCAACATTGCCTATTCCATCTAAAGCACTTGTGCTTGTGTCTGCGGAAAGATTGAACAGAAACATGAATGAACATAAACCTGCAATGGTCACTTTCCAGTTGCTAAGATGGAGTCATTGTAGAGCCCATGGGTCACTTTCATCCCAGCCATTACATCCCAACTGACTCCTTCAGAGTGCCATTACAATCTTCTGGAGCACAGGTAGGAGACCCACCCACCCAAACATCCCCTCCACTCCCCACCAAACGACACAGGAGCGACAGGCTTTGACACAGGGACTTGGAGTTGAGTGAGTTCTGCCAGGCGAGACAAGCTGGGATTTTCCATGTCCATCAGCATCAGGCATGTTTGGTGGCGGGAGCGGACAATATGGCGCAATCGGTTTCGCAACGGTGTGAAACCAGTTTGCAATCATCTGCTCATCCCGTTGATGCTGGGCTGCATTCTCCACCATCAGATGTCAGGAACCTCATTGTAATATATCAGCATACCATTATTAGGCCTGCCAGCTGAAAGTGACCCACCCAGGGTCATGTCTTTGCTGCAGTCCTGGGCTGGAAGCACTGAGTGCAGCTGTACATTAAATACGGTGCCTGGCGTGATGAAGCGGTGAGGTGATGGTGTGACAGGTGAATTGGAGCCCACCCACCATGAAATGGCGTGTTTCCCAGGATTGCATAAATAATATGGTGGGTTTGAGACAATACTGTTGAAAGCTCGTCATTATGGCCAGCAGGTAAAACATTGTTTTACCCACCTGCTACCATATTTAGTGCAAATCTGGGCGATTGCACCCTTAGTCAAGGCACTGTCAGATTGTATTCTTTGAATACACAACAGGCCCAACTTGCACTCATGTTATGAAAGTATTGCAGGGAAGAGAGCCTTCAAAATCTTAAACTGCCAGCTGCAAGGTTTTGTGGTCTTTGGGCCATTAGGCATATGCATTTTGGCCCTTGACAACTTTGCAGTTGGTTCCTTCTGACACTCGGGATTTCCCACGAGAGGGACAAAGGATCTTTGGAAGCCAATCCTACAATGGCCCCTTGGTTTATACTCTTGCAAGAATGCACAACATGCGTTAAGGCACCACATTCCCTAACTTGGCATTAGACTGCTTCTAACATGTCTTAGCCATGCCTTCCTTTCCATTTGGTTAAGCGGAAATGAGTAGCGTACCCCTTGAATCGACCCTGAGAGCCGTGCCCCGGCAATTCTTTTCATACAGACCAGCTTCCATCGCCAACACCCCCGCACCCCCCCGCCCCCCACTTCCCAGGACTGCCAAAGTCCCTCCCATCATTCTGGGGAAGCATCATGTGTAGGTTTCCCTCCCTCCAATCACTCTCCTGCCTCCCCCTCTAATCCTCAATCCCATCGTGATGGTTTTTGATACCCCTGTTCTCTCCCCCTGAACTGTTTGATGTTGATGCCCTGATGCATGTTAGACCTGACCCCTCCCATCCTGAGGCCCATTGTACTGTGACTTACAGAGACCCCCCCATGAGACCATTGAGCATGCACCCGCCACCCTCCCCACCGACATTATCTGTTCCCTATCTACAGACTGCAGATGCCTCCTCTAACTGTGACTGTGCCATCTGCGGCGCAGTATCAAGCCACCAACCCCCAGGACTGATATGTGAGAGAGACTAACATGCCTTGCGTGCTAGGCTGGGTAAGGCTGACAGGCCCCCTCCTCCCTGGACTGGGACCAGGACAGGCATGTCAAGAACAGCCCTTCAATTTGTGGCTCAGATCCACAGGACTGACTATGATTTGTGGGCCCGACTACTTGTTGCGCAACTGCCCAGGACTGTCTCTGCTTTCAGGCCCCGAATAATTTCCCCTACCCCCACCCCACCTCCCCAGCCATGTGCCTGTGTGCTCTCTTCCCTAGTCATCCCCGCCTCACAGTCAAGCCTTTGCCCTCCAGCCCCTTCCCTCGGTCTTGTCTCAACCACCCATTAAAGCCTTTTCCTTCCAGCTCCCTCCCCTTCCCCTCCTTCCAGTCCCACTGGTCTTGTATGGTAAGCCTTGGTTCTGACTCCTCCGAGTTCCTGCTGCTCTTGCTTGCACAGCCTTGGCACAGAGCTGGAGCACCCATGAGCACAGAGCAATGAAAGGTAGGCAAACATACCTCAAAGTCACGAGTGAATTGGTGCTCGCTTGTGAATCACACCAGTCTAATTAACTGCCAACGCAGCTATCTGATCTGGAATGGGGGTGTGATACTGGCAAGCTGCCTTTTTAATGAGTATTCAAGATATTCCAAACTTAGCAGTTAACTGTCAACCATCATCAATGGGTGCATTCTCCATGGTAATGCCTCTACCAATCAGAGCCCACTTGCCAACTAATCAGCACTCTCTTCTCATACAGTATAAATTGTTGTTTTTCCCTTGTATTGGTATTCTTGCGGAGTGTCCTGATGAGTGCAAGATAAAAAGCTTTGACATGTCTCATTTTTCAGCAATACTCAAGCTCTGTACTGACAAACAACTACATAAAATTCTGCAATCTTTTGCACTGGTTATGCTAACTTCTGGCAGGTAGCACCAAAGAAATCAGTAGAATTGAGCAGAAATTCCAGGCCTAGGAACTTAAATAGGTACTTCCCATAACATTCTACCCAACTAACATGAAAGATGATGAGAAGTATGCATCTGAATTCTTAATTTGTAGTTCCAGTGGACAAGGTACAGGGTGCATACGTTTTAATAATTACCCACATAGTCTAAAAAATTCCAGACAGAGTGGATGGATATGGTTTTGAGCCTGGCTAACTGTTCCATACACAAATTATGATATTCTGGGCTTATCGATGGAATTGGGTTTTCCCCTATTTGTATGAGTAAAGTGTTTTTGGCAGGTACAGGCATATAGTGAACACCACCAAGTATATTTTGAAAACCTGCTGTATCATAACATCCTTGTAAACCCTTCCAAACTATGACCTCTACTACCTAGAAGAACAAGGGCCACAGATCCATGGGAACACCACCTCCTGGAAGTTCTCCTCCAAGCCACGCACCATCCTGACTTGGAAATATATCGCTGTTCCTTCACTGTTGCTGGGTCAAAATCCCGGAATTCCCTTCCTAACAGCATTGTGGGTGCATCTACACCACATGGACTGCAGTGGTTCAAGAAGGTGGCTCATCAGCACCTTCTCAAACGCAACTATGGATTGTTAATAAATGCTGGCATTGCCAGCGACATTCACATCCCAAAATGAATTAATAGAATGGCTGCTTCTCTGCAACAAATAAGATGCCAAGAGCCTTTATTAACATTTCATGAGCCATTTTCTTTATGAGCATTTTCTTTATGCAGCTGAGTATAGGTGAAGTGCCTGCATAATCATCCCTGTAGATATTGATGACCCAAGAGTTTATGCAGATAGAAGCAAAGTAATTACAGGAGCATAACATCCAAACTCTAATAAAAACAAAAAAAACTGCGGATGCTGGAAATCCAAAACAAAAACAGAATTACCTGGAAAAACTCAGCAGGTCTGGCAGCATCGGCGGAGAAGAAAAGAGTTGACGTTTCTAGTCCTCATGACCCTTCGACAGAACTTGAATCATTGTTCTAATGATTGTTCAAACTCTAATCATTGTTCACTGATTTCAAGAGGGAAATATTCAATCACCCAGGCCACATATCTAAGTCTACAATTCCAGGTACAAAACTGTTGGTCACTTTATTTTGATCACGTCTTCACTAAACAATTGGTTTTGCTCATAACTCACAGTTTATGTGCATCACAGTGGTTATCTGTACAAAAATGTAAGTTGCAGGAATTGCCATAAGTTGCATTAATAATAAAATAATCTTTCCCCCAGCTCCTGTCTGCACAGAAACCACAAATCTAACCGAGATATTGAAACTACATTTTGATATTTTTTTAATTCTTTCATCACACACTGAAACAAAACTTTTTTCTACATTATGCTCTTTTTCCCTGATTTTGTGCTCTTCTTCCCAAATTTGTGTTGTAATACAACGGCTAGGCCTAAAGACTATGACCGAAATCATTGCCTACAGTCCATAGTGCAAACTAAACTTTCAAAAGATAGCATCACAGCAACTAGAACTCTGAATGATACTTCAGATAATATTATTCTCACTGTATCTTGCAGCAAGCAAATAAAAGTAGACTGTCAGTTACAGTATAATGAGTCTTTACCACCAATAAAGATGTCTGACCCAATGACTTGTGTTACAAGGATTCTAAACAGAAAAGGGCATTGACGACATGTTGTTTATCACCTATAGTAATTCAACATTTTGGACAATATAAAATGTTAAATTCTAAAGGACATTTCAAGATTTTCCTCTGTATCAGATAAAAAGCAGCAATTTACCTCAGCAGCCTAAATGGATAAATTTACCTCAGCAACTAAACTTGCCTCAAATATCTTTCAGTTAAAATCAATGATGTTGTTAAAAATGAGACTGAAGTCCTACCCAGGTTAAATTGGCTCAAAACAAACAATTCCTCAGGTATAGATGGCATTTGTTCAAACTGCTGACAGCGACTAGCATTAAGAGATTTGTGAGTTGCTTACAGTGAGTATGATAGTGTGGGGGAGTCGGTGGACATTGGGTGGTTATGTGTAGATGAGAAACAGACTCTTGTAGTACGTACGTTCAAAAAGGGGGACAAAACAGGCAAATACGGGTCAATTAGTGTTACTTCTATTCCATATAAACAGTAATTTATAATCAGGGTTAAATTTGAGGATTATATGTACAGCAATAACCTAGATAGCAACAGTTAGCGTGGATTCAGATGGGAAAAATTCTGCCTAACCAACCATCCTGATTTCTTAGTGAAAATGATAATGAGACAACAGTAGGCTCTATAGTACAGCATACCCTGGATTCAGTGGTTGCACATTTGCCTCTGAGTTAGAAGATTGTGCGATTAAGCCCCAAGATATAAAAGATCTCTTGTCACTGTTCAGAGAAGAGCAGTGGAGTTCTCCTGGAGTCCTGTCTAATATCTATCCTTCAACCGACGCACATTATCGGGTCATTTAGCTCAATGTTTATTTGTGAAAATTGACTGCTACATTGCTCTATATTATAGCAAGAAACACTTTAAAAATTCTTCATTATCTGTGAAGCACTTCAGGTATCCTGAGGTCGTGAAAAGTGCAAAAAAGTGCAACTTCACTTTGAAATTTAAAAGGCTTTTGATAAAGTTCCACATAGAGGACTATTAATTATAGTAACAGCTGTGGGTATTCAGGGTAAACTCTGGGAATGGACAGTCACTGATTGAAGGGTAGGAAAGAATGAGTATGATTAGAGGAGTTATATCAAGGGGAGGGAAGTACCATGTAAAGTATCTCAGGGCTTGGTGCAGGTATCACTACTCTTTCCAATTTACATCAATGATCTGGCTTCAGAAGCTCTAAGCAAAGTGGTCAAATTTGCAAATGGTGCTAAATTAGGAAAAAGAGGCAGAAAAGTTGGACAAGATAAATGATTGGGTAAGACAATTACAAATGAAACAATTCTTGCACCCACCAACTCCCCCCCAAATAAGTGTGTAACCAATGAATGGCACAGGTAACACAGACTGCAAGCTTGACACATGATAATCAGCAGGTTGCATGAATATTATGTGCTGTCAGAGGCAATACTAACAGACAGGTGCAGTGCACACCCAAACATTGTGTGCCTTTTTAATGTAGGTCAGGGGGCAGAGAATGACTTAGCTAAAACTCTGGCGTCATAGTCCTGTTCTTATCTACACAGCCCAACCAAACTACACTTTGATTGCAACCCAGTAGCTGACTAACATGTTACATAAAACCACACCTATGCTTGTCCATACACACACCTATTAATAAATATTATCAAAATGGTAATAAAATTTGATGGAAAGGAGAAATAACCTGGGAAGAGAAAGGTATACATACTTATCTAAACCAATAATAATGCACTTCAGGATCTAATGCATAGAACAATTTTAACAAGTTTACATTAAAAGACACTGCATCCAACAAAAAGTGTTTTTTAAAAAGTACACAATAACACAATAATTAATGACTTGGATGACAGAAATGAATGTACCATCGCCAAGTTTGCAGATGACACAAAAATAGATGGGAAGGCAAGTGTTGAGGTTGACACAAAGAGTCAACAGAGGTACAGAGACAGGTTAAGTGAGTGGCAAAAACTTGACAGGTGGAATATAATGTGGGGAAAATGTGAGGTTATGCACTTTGACAGGAAGAATAAAGGAGATGAATGTTATTTAAATGGAGTAAGACTGCAGAAAGCTGCAGCACAGAGGGATTTGGGGGTCCTTGTGCATGAATCACAAAAAGCTAGCATACAAGTTCAGCAGGTAATAGGGAAGACAAATGGAATATTGACCATAATTTCAAAGAGAATGGAGTATAAAAATAGGGAAGTCTTGCTAAAATTATACAAGGCACTAGTTAGACTACACCTAGAATACTGTGAATAATTTTCATCCCCTTATCAAAGGAAAGATTTACTGGCATTGGAGGCAGTCCAGAGAAGGTTCACTAGGTTGACCCCGGGTCTGGAGGGATTTTCTTTTGAGGAGAGGTTGAGTAGGTTGGGCCTGTACTCATTGAAGTTTACAAGAATGAGAGGTGACCTTATTGAAACATATAAGATCCTTAGGGAGCTTGACAGGGTAGATGCTGAGAGGTTGTTTCCCCTTGTGGAAGAGCCTAGGACCAGAGGTCATGATTTCAGAGTAAGGGGTCACCCATTTAAGACAGAGATGAAGAGGAATTTCTTCTCTCAGAGGATAGTGTATCTGTGGAATTCTTTACTGCATAAGGCTGTAGAGGCTGGGTCGTTAGGAATATTCAAGGCTGAGAGAGCCAGGTTTTTAATCAGTAAAGGAATCAAGGGTTATGGGGAAAAGGCATGAAAGTGAAGTTAAGAATCATCAGATCAGCCATGATCTCATTGAATGGTGGAGCAGACTCAATGGGCCGAAGGGCCTTCTTGTGCTGCTACGCCTTATGGCCTTATAACATAACTAGTATAAAATGAAACATCGTGATTTTTGTTACTTCTCCCTTCCAAAAACACATAAAAGGTCCTTCCTCAGTGACTGTCTCTGTCTCCGACTTACCCCACGTGAATTTCAACTGAAGTTCTATCCCTCATGTTTCAAACCCACCCAGGACTACAGGTATCTCCAGGACATAGAACACTCCTCGGACTGCCGTTCTCGTCGCAAGCTGAGATCCACACTCAGTGCCATGCGCCACCATTTGAACACACTCAACTTCTCCCTCCAGCAGCACCGCTGCATCCTATTTCTAAGCTACGCGTGCCCCCAGTTTCATTTTATTCTTTGTCTCATCCGACGCCTCGACAAGAAACTTTGTCTCTTTCTTTCAGGTGCAAAGGAACACAAGCTCCAACAACTCATTGACACCAACACCCATCCAGGACCCTCCACCCCTGCCTATCCCTCTGTCCCTATCCCGTCTTCCGATCCCAACCCTGGTCATGTATTCACCATACCCCCTGACCTTCCCTCTCCGATGCTGAATGTTCAGTGCTCAGCAAAGGACTTAGTTTCATACCCTTGCGCCCTCATCTCAATGAATTTCGGGCTCAGCACGATGCTGAACTCTTCTTCCGCCGTCTTTGTCTCCAGGCTCACTTCTTTGGGCAGGAGTCCTCTCCCCGTTCAACGGATCCTTTTATCCGCCTCCAATATTCTCCCTCCAGCTGGACCCCTCCCTCTGGATTCTTACCTTCTCTTGATCTTTTCATTGAGAACTGTCGGCGTGACGTCAGTCGTCTCAATTGCTCTCTCCTCTCACCCACTCTAACCTGTCTCTCTCTGAACTTGCTGCACTCCATTCTCTCAGGTCCAACCCTGACATTGTCATCAAACCTGCTGACAAGGATGGTGCTGTTGTTGTCTGGCGCACTGACCTCTACCTTGCAGAGGCTGAGTGTCAACTCGCAGACACTTCCTCCTACTTCCCCCTGGACTATGACCCCACCACTGAACATCAAGCTATTGTTTCCAGGACTGTTACTGGCCTCATCTCCTCTGAAGATCTTCCTTCCATAGTTTCCAACCTCATAGTCTCCCAACCTCAGACAGCCGCTTCTATCTCCTACCCAAAATCCAAAAACAGGATTGTCCCGGCAGACCGATCATGTCAGCCTGTTCCTGCCCCACAGAACTCATTTCTTGCTATCTTGACTCCATTCTCTCTCCCCTTGTCCAGTCCCTTCCCACATACCTCTGACACCCTACATCATATCAACAATTTCCAGTTCCCTAGCCCCAACCACCTCCTCTTCACCATGGTCGTCCAATCTCTCTACATCCCCCATTGGGATGGTCTGATCGCTCTCCGTTTCTTCCTCGAACAGAGGCCCGAACAATCCCCATCCGCCACTACTCTCCTCCGTCTGGCTGAACTTGCTCTCACACTGAACAATTTCTCCTTCAACTCCTCTCACTTCCTCCAAATAAAAGGTGTGGTTAAGGGTACCCACATGGGCCCCAGCTATGCCTGTCTCTTTATGGGGTATGTGGAACATTCTTTGTTCCAGTCCTACTCAGGCCCCCTCCCACAACTCTTTCTCCAGTACATCGATGATTGCTTCGGTGCTGCTTCATGCTCCCGTCTGGACCTAGAAAAATTTATTAATTTTGATTCCAATTTCCACCCCTCCATCATTTTCACATGGTCCATCTCTGACACTTCCCTTCCCTTCCTTGACCTCTCTGTCTCAATCTCTGGTGATAGACTGTCCACCAATATTCATTACAAGCCTACCGACTCCCACAGCTACCTCGACTACAGCTCCTCACACCCCACTTCCTGTAAGAAGGCCATCCCATTCTCTCAGTTTCTTTGTCTCTGTGGCATCTGTTCTGATGATGCCACTTTCAAAAACAGTTCCTCTGACATGTCTTTCTTTTTCCTTGACTGAGGTTTTCCACCCACGGTGGTTGACAGGGCCTTCAACCGTGTCCGACCCATCTTCCGCGCATCCGCCCTCACACCTTCCTCTCCCTCCCAGAACCATGATAGGGTCCCCCTTGTCCTCACTTATCACCCCACCTCCACATTCAAAGGATCATCCTCCACCATTTCCGCCAACTCCAGCATGATGGCACCACCAAACATATCTTTCCTTCACTCCCCCTGGCGGCATTCCACAGGGATCATTCCCTCCGGGACACCCTGGTCCACTTCTCCATCACCCCCTACACCTCAAACCCCTCCCATGGCACCTTCCCATGCAACCTCAGAAGGTGCAACACCTGCCCCTTTACTTCCCCTCTCCTCACCGTCCAGGGCCCAAACACTTCTTTCAGATGAAGCAGCATTTCACTTGCACTTCCCTCAATTTAGTCTACTGCATTCGCTGCTCCCAATGCAGTTTCCTCTACATTGGAGAGACAAAACACAGACTGGATGAGCACTTTGTGGAACACCTTCGATCTGTCCGCAAGCATGACCCAGACCTCCCTGTTGCTTGCCATTTCAACACTCCACCCTGCTCTCATGCCCACATGTCCGTCCTTGGCCTGCTGCATTGTTCCAGTGAAGCTCAACGCAAACTGGAGGAACAGCACCTCATCTTCCAACTAGGCACTTTACAGCCTTCTGGACTGAATATTGAGTTCAACAATTTTAGATCATGAACTCTCTCCTCCATCCCCTCCCCCTTTTCCGATACCCCTTTTTTCCAATAATTTATATGGATTTTTCTTTTCCCACCTATTTCCATTATTTTTAAATGTATTTCCATTCATTGTTTTATCTCTACCTTTTAGCCTATTTCGATCTCATCCCCCAACCCCACAGGGCTATGTGTACCTTTATTATCACATCCCTTAGATAATATCACCAGCTTCAACACCTCTTTGTCCTTTTGTCTATGACATCTCTTGGTTATCTCCATCTATCACTGGCTCTCTATCCAGCTTTACCTGTCCCACAACCGCCCCCCCACCCCCACCACCCCCCTCCCACTTAAACCAGCTTATATTTCACCTCTTTTTTATTTTTCCTTAGTTCTGTTGAAGAGTCATATGGACTCGAAACATTAACTGGGTTCCTCTCTGCAGATACTGACAGACCTGCTGAATTTTTCCAGGTATTTTTGTTTTTGTTTTGGATTTCCAGCAGCTGCAGTTTTTTTGCTTTTATAAAAGGTTTGGTGTACCCTATGCTGCTTTAAATGGTAAAGGGTATAAAAGTTCAGAATAAACTCTGCAGTATTACAGAGCAACAGTGATAGCTTATGTAAAATCTATTCAATTATGTCAGCCAAAATGCCAAATTAACTTATGCAAAAGCCAATTAGCAATTTAACACTTATTACAAAAGGGTCATATTCTTTTATTAATCGTATGTAAATGAAACATTGACTGTTGCTTTGACTTAATGTACTCACATCTGTTAATGTGGTGATCAGAGTCATTATCACATTAGCACATACAAGCACTTTTCTTGAACATAGCGTCTAATGAACAATATGTGGCAGAGATGGAGTAGACACCCATCTAATGTTCTGTTGAAAGGTTGTCAACCTGAAACATTAACTATTTCTCTCTGCACAGATGTGGCCTGACGTGCTGAGTGTTTCCAGAATTTTCTGGGTTTTTTACACATTTAATGTTACTGTCCTGTTATGGTGCTAGTACTCAGCTCTCAAAGGCTATAATTAGAATATAAGAATTTAAGTATTGGAGCAGGAGTAGGCCATATAGCACATCAAAACTGTTCAGCCATTCAATAAAAGCATGGCTGATCTACCTCAGCTCCACCCTCTGGGCCAATCCCCACATCCCTTGATTCCTTTAGAAAGCTATCTAATACTATAAAATAGTCTGCTTGTTCTTCCTCCCAAAAATGTATCACCACACATTTCTCTAAATTAATTTTCATCTGACATATATCTCCAAATCTAATAACCTGTATATATCCTCCATGAATTTTTACAGTTATCTACACAGGGAACCATAGTCCCAATTTTGCTCTCAGCTACAGGTTTTGATACTATGCCATCATAGCCAAGACCAGAACATTTATGTGTATACTGAGAAGAACAACTGTTTTAATACTGAGATAAAAACAAAAAAACTGCGGATGCTGGAAATCCAAAACAAAAACAGAATTACCTGGAAAAACTCAGCAGGTCTGGCAGCATCGGCGGAGAAGAAAAGAGTTGACGTTTCGAGTCCTCATGACCCTTCGACAGAACTTGAGTTCGAGTCCAAGAAAGAGTTGAAATATAAGCTGGTTTAAGGTGTGTGGTGGGGGGGAGAGAGAGAGAGAGAGAGAAGTGGCCACTTCTCTCTCTCTCTTTCTCTCCCCCCCCACCCCCCCCCCACACACCTTAAACCAGCTTATATTTCAACTTTTTCTTGGACTCGAACTCAAGTTCTGTCGAGGGGTCATGAGGACTCGAAACGTCAACTCTTTTCTTCTCCGCCGATGCTGCCAGACCTGCTGAGTTTTTCCGGGTAATTCTGTTTTTGTTTTGTTTTAATACTGACCCTGAGGAAACAATTATTTACATCCCTCTGGTTATTCGCTATCATAGAGTTAGATATCGGACACTCTGACCAAACCCTTAAACATGAGACACTTATGTGGGTGACTAGCCCTGCTCTATCTGAGATAAGATAAGCCAAGATTCAAATGTGTAAGAGTGTGAAAGCCCCGTGGAACATGGAAAACATTGGGCCAGCATTTATTGTAAAAATAATGGTGAGACTAATGGCACTCACTGTTAATTATGCACAAATTTACTACAGCTTCCAATGAGCGCATGTGCAGTTGAGCACATGAATCCAGAAGTTGTTGTTGAAGATGTACCACTCTCCCAAAAGCTTTGCAAAAACAGCACCTCTCTGTCTGGCTCCTCATTGAAATGTATTGAACAATATGGGCTAAACTCACACTGAAAGTTGACTTAAATATCTCAATCTATTTATCTGTTTTAATTTTTGATAAATCTTAATTATTTATAAAAGACTTCTCTGGCATTGAAATTACCTTCAACAAATGTGGAGACTCATTCCTTCAGTGTTTAATTGTTGTTGGGGATTTGGAAAAAATGTACCTTTTTAAATTTTTATTCTCTCTCTTTTAATGCAATTTTTCATTCCCACTTTTTATTTTGCAATCTGTACCCGATTTGACAGTGAATTCAGTATTCTAATTTACAATTCCTGGTTCAGATTCTGCACCGCTCATTGAAGAACTGTCAATCTGATTCAATAAGGAGATATGTAGCTGCTTGCCCTGTTCACCCAGGGCTCAGATGCCCTGCAGAGACTGCCATGCCATTTCGATCTTCTAATTACAGCAACTTCCAGTGCAAAAGTTCATGAAAATTAAATGGACAAGGGCAAGTCTTAAAAATAGCGGGCAGTGTTCATTTGCTGGATAAAGTAAATGTCAGTGAGAAACAAAAGCACGGTGGTGAATTAAATCCACAAATGAGAGTGTGTTACTGTGAGGAATGAGGCAAATTGCCTTGGGCAACAAGAGCGGTACACTGAGTCATAGTGAAAAATGAGTGTTGTACAAATGTTACTGAGTTGTTGCCGGTAATGAGGACCTCAACAAGTCTAAGTGAGAAACTACTTTATTTCAGAGAAAGTAGCCTATCATTGCTAAATTTTAAAAATGAGAAACAAAGCAGTTGTGCCTGCTGAAAAATAATAGTATAACAATTAATCAGGAAAAGTAAAGACTCTAAAATGAATAGTTGAAATAAAATCATTAGGATGTGTTGCCTCCAAAATGATTACTATGCTAAATAACAGCAACATAATAACAACAAGCAGCCCAGAGCACTGAAGCATCAGTGCACCACTATAACACAGAGTGAAGGGACCCTGGCCTATGACAAGGATGTAATAGTGTTAATGATGCATTTCAACATTCTAGGGCCAAATTTTCTTGGCTGTTCGGGCACAGTCAAGGTATTACCTTCAAAAAATAATTGGTTCGGGCACAGTCAAGGTATATTGCATCAAAAGGGAAAGGTAGGGCAAACAATTTCAGACCTCCCTGGATGTAAAAGGAGATTGCAATTAAGATAAAGAAGAAAAAAGTGTGCCTATGGCAGGTGTCAGGTAGAAAATACAATTGAGAACGAAGAGGAATACAGAAGGCTCAGAGGGGAGGTGAAAAAGTGTATTAGAGAAGTGAAGAGGGATTATGAGAAAAGACTGGCATCCAACATAAAGGAGAATCCCAAAGTCTTCTACAGGCATAGTAAAAGGGTGGTAAAAGGAGGAGTAGGGCCGATTAGGACCTAAAAGGAAATTTACACATGGACGAAAGGGCCATGGCTGAAGTATTAAATGAATACTTTGCATCCATCTTTACCAAGGAGGTTGATGGTACCCATGCCACGGTGACGGACGAGAAAACTCTTTCACTAGAAGGGTTCAAAATTGATAAGGAGCAAGTTTTGAATAGGTTGTCGGTACTTCAAATTGACAAGGTACTGGGACAAGAGGAGATGCATCCAAGGATATTGAAGGAAGTGAGAATAGAAATTGCAGAGGCACTTGCCATCATTTTTCAGTCTTCCCTAGGCTCAGGGGTGGTGCCAGAGGACTGGAGAATTGCAAAAATTATGCCCTTGTTCAAAAAAGGTTGTAAGGATTAGCCCAGCAATTACAGACCAGTCAGTTTAACTTCAGTGGTGGACAAGATTCTAGAAACAATTATTCAGGATAGAATTAGTAGTCATGTGGAAAAATATGGGTTGATAAGGAAGAGCCAGCTTGGATTTCTAAAGGGGAAATTGTATTTAACTTGCTGGAGTTTTTTGAAGAGCTAACAGAAAAGGTTGATGGGGTAATGCTGTTGATGTGGTGTACATGGACTTTCAAAAGGCATTTGATACAGCACCACACAGCAGACTTGAGAAAAGTTATTGCTTGTGGAATAAAAGGGACAGTAGCAACATGGATACAACATTGGCTGCAAAATAGGAAGCAGAGAGTAATGGTCAACAGGTATTTTTCAGGCTGGAGGAAGGTTTGTAGTGAATAAAGGCAAAATACTGCAGATGCTGGAAATCTGAAACAAAAACAAAAAGTGCTGGAAAACTCAAGCAGGGCTGACAGCACCTGTGGAGAGAAAGACAGAGTTAACATTTTGAGTCCGTACGACTCTTCTTCAGAACTGTAGTGGTGTTCCCCAGGGTATTGGGACCCTTGCTTTTCCTTGTGCGCAGGGGACAATTTCAAAGTTTGAGAATGATACAAAGCTCGGGAATGTTGTAAACTGTACGGATGACAGTGTAGAACTTCAAAAAGATAGACAAGCTGGTGGAGTGGGCAGAGAGGTGGCAGATGAAGTTCAAAGCAGAGAAGTGTGAGGTGATGCATTTTGGTAGTAAGAACATAGACAGGCAATATAAAATAAGAGGTGAAATTTTGAATGGGCGCAGGAGCAGAAAGACCTGGTGTATACGTGCATAGATCATTGAAGGTGGCAGGACAGGTGGAGAGAGCAGTTAATAAAGCATATAGTATCCTGGGCTTTATTAATAGGGGCATAGAGCACAAGAACAAGGAGGTGACACTGAATTGATATAAGACACTCATTAGACTGCAGCTTGAGTATTGTGTACAGTTCTGGGTGCCACATTATAGGAAGAATGTGAACACATTGAGAGAGTGCAGAAGAGATTTACAAGAATGGTTCCAGGGATGAGAAACTTCAGTTATGAAGTTGGATTGGAGAGGTCAGGACTCTTCTCCTTGGAGAGAAGGCAGCTAAGAGGAGATTTGATATTGATGTTCAAAAATCATGAGGGGGCTGGACAGAGTAGATAGGGAGAAGCTGTTCCTGCTTGTAAAAGGATCAATAGTGAGAGGGCACAGATTTAAAGTGATTTGCAAAAGAAGCAAATATGAAGTGGGAAAAAACTTTTTCACACAATGAGTGGTTTGGGTCTGGAATACATTGCCTGGAAGTGTAGAGGTAGGTTCAATTGTGGCATTCAAGAGGGAGAGGGCATTGTCTGAATAGAAACAATGTCCAGGGTTACAGGGAAAAGGCACTAGGTCATAATGCTCATTTTGAGAGTCGGTACAGACACAATGGGCCGAATGGCCTCCTTCTGTGCCATTAAAATTCTGTGATTCTGTGACTCACACAGGAACAGCTCAGCATAAGACCAGGACCTGGATACTTGGATATATTGGGCCCCAACCTGTGACTGGAAATCGCTCTTGGCCTTGTAAATGGTGGAGGAGTGTTAAAGCAACTGGGGCAAGTACAGAGGGTCAAATAAGGCGAACCCATCTCCACACAAATGAGTTTTCCTCCAATTAACCCCACAAACTATGACAGAGTCAGTACTGGAGAATACATTTATATATGATCCTGGCATAGCTGTGGATTTTCAGGTCCCTGTACCAATCTATAAAGTCTCTGGAATACCAGCGACAAAGCTACATGCATTCTTCTTCCTTAAGGAATTATCCAGTAGGGAAATAGGAAGAACTTAGAATCTTGAACTCACTAGCAGAGAAAACGTTTGGAGAAAATGGTTTGGTTGCATTCAAAAGGAAACTTCTTGAATATATGAGAGAAAATGGAATAGAAAGGTATGTTGAAAAGCTGCGATCAGGCAGGCAGAATGTGGGGTAGACTCAAGTGGTGTATAAGCACTAGCACGGGCTTGTTAGGCTGAATGGTCTGTTTCTGTGTTCTGAATTGTATCCAATTCTACGTAAATGTGGTGCTGTTGCCCTGAGCTCCATTACCTGTTGAACTGCAATTATTAGAGCAGGCATTAGCTATAGGAAAATCTTGCCTATTGAAAACCATGTACTTATGGCCTAGGTTGGATCATAATATTGATGGCAAGCTTAGCTAGTTAACATTGATGTTGCAATTGGAAAGTATAGGTCAATTTCACTAAACATTTTCCTGCTTTCAGCGAACACCACATAAAATGTATGAAGCACTCAACCAAGTTATGAGTTGTATGTGTTGCTATCCAAGCTAATAAAAGGAATAAAGAAGCCCCTAAAATAATCCAATATCATTAGAGATCAGAGTCTCTGTTCTGGGAAAAAAGCATCAAGCTGACTTGTTATTAGAAACAAGAACATCAGAAATGCTAACACAAATCATTGAAAGATGAAACATCACACAAAGTCACTGTAAGAAATGACAATGTTGGAGCAAATTATAACTCCCAAAATAATACTGACCCAAAGAATCATAGCACGTCCTTGCAAGAAACAAGTACATTGTGTGTGTCACAATAAATTGCTGTGAAAAAGTAGAGCACCTCAATAGCCCTTCAAAGTAATAGTTTTTGCAGTGAGGTCACAAGAGCACGGCAATCAATTTTATTTTTAAATTCTTTGTGACTTTTTAATGCTTGTCAGTTTGAGAGATGTCATAAAATCAGTGTAGACGAGGGGATATTCAGCTTCAAAGCTTATACATAAAGTTCCTACAACATGAATTCCAGTGCATCAAAATTCCAGCTCAAAAAATAGCCACTGTAGATGCCCTCAAAGGGTGCTCCTCCTCCTGCCATTGCTGTTCAATGTTGAAATGTAGCTTCAGGTCTCCGTCTGGCTGTGTCATTCACTACCCATGCTGTGTGTGTGGCCATTTTAGCTAAACAGCTTTTTAACTGCAGGGACCTGCCCCAATTTCCCTCACCCTCTGCAGAGGAAATTCAGTCAGGGCAAGATTCTCACTGAAATCTAGACACTGAAGCCACCAAAAGGAACATGCAATCTGGTACAGTGGAATCATGTGGGTTGGTTGCAGGCCCACAGCATCATTTTACATAGAGATTTTCCTGATATTGTCTGTATCTTCTAACTCAGCTTGGGATGGAAGTTAGAGAGGTAGATGGAATTAAGGACAGAAGCTACAAATAGTTCAACAGGATGGCCTTTGTTTTTCTAAGATTTAGCTGGTGGTAGTGTTAATTCATTCTGAAGACAGTTGAAGCAGGAAACCAGATGCCAGTCTTTTACTTAACACTAGATTTATTTACAGAATGCAACATTGTAAATGTCTGCCTCCTCCCTAAACAATATCAATGTCCCAGATGTCTCTCTTTATAGCTTCTCTTAAAGAACAAATGATCAAATAATAATAATCAAAGGGGGTGACAGCCCTTGGTGAAGCACTGTAACTAAAACAAAACTTAACTAACTAAACCAAAATATCATTCTCAGGGGTGATGATGTTCTCACAATGCCCACCGATTGCCGAAGGCCTCAAGTGTACCAGTGGACACCGCATGTTCCTTCCCTAGGGCCACCCAGCAAGTCTCTCGTTATACTCTTTTTAGAAACAGAAATCAATAACTTAAATTAAAAATCAATAAATCGGAGGGGGTAAACAGCCCCTGATGGGGCTCTATAACAAAAATCAAAATGTCAAAGGAAACCTAACTGACGAAACCAAAATATTATTTCCATGGGTGACGATGCACCCCAGCCCCCGCAGTGCCCACTGATCACAGAAGGCCTCTAGCGTACCAATGGATACCGCATGCTCCCTCCCCAGGGCCACCTGGAAAGTCTCTCTTCATATTTGCTCAAGGTACCTCAATGCCCTCCACCTGTATGTCCTTAACCTTAATAATACAATTAACAGATTCTCCTCTTTTCTTTAAATCAACACTTTATAACACAAACAATAATTCAAAACAACTCACAGAGAAAAAAACATTTTCCATATTCTGTATTCCACATCATAATACAAGACAACCCTTTTCCAGGACCTCCAATAGTCACTTTGTTTTACAAAAAGGAATGCTTGCACAATCTTACAATTGATGACTTGCTTCGACCCATTTTATCTTGGATATTTATTTTCTTTCTAGCATCTCTTTCACATGAACAAGGTCAACCCTTAACCTTTTCTGTCACACTTTTTGTCGAATGTATGTATCCCATAGGGAACAATTATCCATGTAACATTCAAAGGACAAACCATTCTCAGAAGGTCCCTTGTATAGAATTTCCACTAAAATATTTGATAAAAGCCCATATCTATCGCTTCTACAAGAGCCAGTGTTTCCACAAATAAAGTACTATTAACCCTCCTTTTTATTTTCTTAGCTTCCCAAGCCAAGGGATAACATTTTCCATTTTCACCAACCAAGAAAATTATAAATCCAACTGTACTCAAATACCCATCCAGAAGATTGGCATGAGAAGCTTCACTAAAACATGACTAATTTCATTTCCTTCGGGTCTCCACGACTGCAAACTTGAGTATGAGTTTCTCCATATTTAATTTTTTTAATGTTGTATTTACTCTTAAAAGATCCTCAAGTGCAGCATGTTTCAGCACAGTAATTTGCTCCAATATATTAGAACTAGCATCCAGTCTTGTCTGAGTGCATAGCCGATTCAACTGTCCAAACTTCCTTAACTGTTCTGTTCTTCTTTAGATGAAAAATCATCTATGATGACCTAGCAGGATTTATCAGGATACAAGTAACACTTTCTAGATAAGATTGTTGATTCAAGATTACTCCAGACTATTCTGCTTAATGTCTAAGCCTATATATTTAAAGGACCCCAATTCCTGACTTCCAATCTTAAATTTACCTTTAATCTTATTTATAAGAAATTGCTCAATTACCACAGAATCTTCCCATAGAAAATTATCAACATTCATCATAAAGATGCATGGGAGTTTCCCTTTGTGATACCAGTACAACATTGCTGGATCAGCTTTCAGTTGAGTCCAGCCTACTTTCAGCAAGACAAATCTAACTGAGAAATACCATACCCTAGATGAATCATTTACCCTATAAATGCCTTTGTTTAATTTCCACACATTTCCTTCTAAATCGCTTACTTCTTTATAATGATTTCAAATTTTTTTAAAATTTTTTCTCAGAAATGCAGCTTTTATTTCAATCAACCTATATTGCTGTAAATATGTGACCAACAGAGCTAAGAAAATTTTTTAGGATTACTGTTCCCACCATGGGAGAGTCCACCAGGTCTAACATCTTGATCTACAAATCACTTTTCAAAACCCAGAGCTACTAGTCATGCTTTAGCCATATTTTCCCACAAGCAAGTACTTTTCTACCATACATATCCATCTATATGAAAAGGCTGGCTGTCCCCTTTTTTGGCACTTCAGGATAGACACCAAATTCCTGCCAACTAACCAACTCTTTTTGTTTTGTCCCTCTTATTAATTTATCTATTTTGTTGACAGCCACCAATACTTCTCAGTCATAAGGATTTTTACTTCTAGTAGTGTTTCTAGCCTGTTGTTATGTAGTCCTTGCTCTATTGCATAATCTAGTCAAGCTACTGCCTTTACTGCCCTCCTATCTTTTTCTGGTCTACTGCTAAAGGACCTCTCCCTCCCACAATCAGAGGTTCTATCGCCGATAGGTGATGGTTTTCGAATGCAAGATCCATTATAAGAACTCGCATTGTGTTTTCTTGCTTTCAACTCATTCACCCCATTCTGCCATTCCATAGATCCTACTTCTTGTCCATTATTTTAGATATTTAGCTAATATTTGAATTTGCCAGTCGATTTCCGTGTCCTCTCTACAATAGTTGCATCCCTCCATTCACTGGATCCTACTGGGAAGTACATCACCCAAGTACCGACTCTAGACAATTGTCCTATCAATATAATAGCCCTGTCCTGTGCATCACTATCATTCTGCCCATTGCCAACCAGCCCCTTATCTACCATATTCTGTTCCCCACAACTGTCAAAAAACGAGTATGTGAGGGTGCCTCTTTGCCTATTAACTGCTCAGATTCTGAAAGTTTGTAATTAATCCCAATTAACCATGATGATTGGACCTTAACTACCATGTTGGAGCACCACTTTTACCATCATAACTTATCACCTTGCCTGGGCCTTTCCACTTTTTAAGACCCTCTGTTTTACAGTATACTAAATCCCCAGGATTAAAGTTTATCTCACACAATATTATGCGATGCTTTAGAACTCTGAATTTTCTCCAGGGCATCAGCCTTGAAGAATGCTCTTCTCCAGGCATGTAAATCATTCAAGTGTGCAGAAAAAAATATAACTAACTGTAGTCCCTTCTAGGACAGAGGGACTATCACACAGCACAAATGGTAATTTGGGATTCCTCCACAGACTAATTGATAAGGATTACACCCTACAACTAACTGAAGCAAATTCTTTGCATGGACTGCCCATACCAGGGCAGTTGTTCACTCACAGGTTGCGTGATTAGTGAAGATCTTATGGAGCATCTCAATGATTATTGTGTGATTTCTTAGGCTCCACTGCTGAAAGGTCTTTTAGCTGCAGTATTTATGACCACAATGTTCATATTTTCACACAAGTCTCTAAACTCGTCGTAAAGCAAATTGTCAGTCAGAAATTTAGTCAGGGCTCCAAACAGCAGCAGAATTGTATTCAGCCACAATCTGTAACCCACAATCTGCAAGCTCATGGCCTGGCATATCACCCACTCTCCCATTACCATCAATCTGGGGGATCAATCCAATGAAGAGTGCAGGGGAGCATGCTGAGAGCAGCACCAGGCATACCTAAAAATGAAGTGTCAGCTTGGTGAAGCTACAGCACAGGACTACTTACATGTCAAGTAGCGGGAGCTGCATGCTACATACAGAACTAAGTGATCCCACAACCAATGGATCTGATCTAAGCTCTGCTCCTGCCAAATCCAGTCATGAATGGTGGTGGACAATTAAACAACAATTAAACAAAGAGGAGACTCTACAAATATCCCCATCCTCAATGATGGGAGTGCTCAGCACATCAGTGCCAAAGATAAGGCTAAGGCAATTACAACCATCTTCAGCCATAAGTGCCAAGTGGGTGATCCATCTCAGCCTCCTTGAGTGGTCCCCAACATCACAGATGCCAATCTTCAGCCAATCTGGTTCACTCTACGTTATATCAAGAAACAGCTGAAGGCACTGGATACCGCAGAGGCTATGGGCCCTCACAACATTCCAGCAATAATACTGAAGGCTTATGCTCCAGAATTACTGCATCCTTAGCCAACCTGTTCCAGTACAGCTACGACACCAACATTTACCCAGACAATGTGAAAAATTGCCCACATATGTCCTGCCCACAAAAAGCAAGACAAATCCAACCCCATCAAGGTGGCATTTAACTGAGTGTAACATCAAGGAACCCTAACAAAACTGGAGTCATTGGGAATCAGAGGAAAACTCTCAAGTGTTTGGAGTCATACCTAGCACAAAGGAAGATGGTTGTGGCTGTTGGGGGTCAAACATCTCAGTCCCAAAACATTGCTGAAGGAATTCCTCAGGGTGGTGTCCTAGGCCCAACCACCTTCAGCTACTTCATCAATGGCCTTCCCTCCATCATAGGATGAGAAGTGGGGATGTTCATTGGTGATTGCACAATGTTCAAGACCATTCGTGACTGCTTAGATACTAAAGCAGTCCGTGTTTATATGCACCAAGGCTTGGAAAATATTCAAGCCTGGGCTGATAAGTGGCAAGTAACAAACAAGTAACATGTGGACAAGTGCCAGGCAATGACCATCTCCAAGAAAAGAGTATCTAACCATCTCCCCTTGACATTCAATGGCATTGCCATTGCTGAATCCCCCTCTCATCAACATCCTCGGGGTTATCATTGGCCGGAGACTAAACTGGAACAATACAGTGGCTACAAGAGCAGGTCAGAGGTGGGAATTCTGAGCGAGTAAATCATCTCCTGACTCCCCAAAGCCTGTCCGCCATCTACAAGGTAGAAGTCAGGAGTGTGATGGAATACTCTTCACATGCCCAGATGAATGCAGCTCCAGCAAAACTCAAGAAGCTTGACACCATCCAGGACAAAGCAACCCACTTGATTGGCACTCCATCCACCACCTTCAACATTCACTCCTTCCATCACTGACAGTGTGTACCATCTACAAGATGCACTGCAGCGACTCACCAAGCCTCCTTCAACAGCTCCTTCCAAACCTACCACTTCTACCACCTAGAAGGACAAAGGCAACAGATGCATGGGAACACCACCACCTGGAAGTTCCCCTCTAAGCCACACACCATCCTGGCTTGGAACTATATCGCTGTCTGTCACTGGGTCAATACCCTGGCACCCCACGGCAGCACCGTGGGTGTAGCTACACCACATGGACTGCAGTGGTTCAAGAAGGTGGCTCACCACCACCTAGGGATGGAGAATAAATACTGACCTAGCCAGTGACACTTGCATGTAGAAATAAAAATACAAAAAAAGTCATGTTTTGTTAAGGGGATGTAGTAATGCCCCAATTGGGTAAACTGTAAATCCATCAGCTTTTCAAAAACAATTGCTTTATCATGTTCTATTCAGCTTCATTGATGCCTTTTTCATGGAAGTCTTGCTCCACAGCATGGGTATCTCACTAGAGACATCATTACTAATAATTTCATGCCTTACTTCAGCTATTTTGCATGGAATTATCACTCTTTTTAGTGACCTCATTGTGTTGTCATCCCTGAATCAAACAGAACTTTCAAACTGTCTAATCTTACTTTGATTCCCAACTACTGAGTGAATCTAAATAACATTTTAACCAATCCATTTCACAACCTGTCGAGGTGCAACCATTATCTAACACAACATAATTAAAGGAAGCCAGGAACTATACACTCATTACTGGACTGAAGCTTCCTGGGAGCTATGCAATTCCCTCAGACAGATCATTATCATCATCTTCAATTCTGAATTCTATATGTCATGCATTGCTTCAAACACCCTTCTGTTCCACTTTGGGCAGTCCATCAGTTAATGATATTTTGGAACACTTGCTCCAGTCCATATTTGGATCTGCTAAAATTGCCTTCATCCTCGTTCCTTCTGTCTGCAACTCTTCCGCTGAAGTGATGCCTGTTCTATGTATCTGAAGGGTCTCGAAATGCCTAATCAGAGAGTCCTCCATCTTTTGTGACATCACGGAATGTCTGATTTGTGCCATCAAGGTTGCATGAAATGACTGCTTCTCAAGGAATTTTTTTTCAAAGCAACAGACATCTGATCTCTAAGGATCAAAAACAAAAATCACTGAAAAAACTCAGCAGGTCTGACAGCATCTGTGGAGAGGAAAACAGAGTTAATGTTTCGAGTCCATACGACTCTTCATCAGAACTAAAGAGAAATAGAAATGTGGTGAAATATATGCTGTTTAAGGGGGGGTGGGACAGGTGGAGCTGGATAGAGTCCCAGTAATAGATGGAGGCAAAGGAGAGGTTACCAAAGATGTCATAAACAAAAGGTCAAAGGGGTGTTAACAGTGGTGATGTTAACTAAGGAATGTGCTAATGGTGACATTAAGGGTAGAAAGCAGAATGAGCAAGTGACAAATGGCCCTAGTGGGGTAGTTCATCAAAACAGGCTAAAAGGTAGAGATAAAACAATGGATGGAAATAAATTTTAAAAATAATAATAGAAATAGGTGGGGGGGGGAATATATATATAAAAATGTATAATAATTATTAGAAAAAGGGGGATAAAAAAGGGGGTGAGGATGGAGGAGAGAGTTCATGATCTGAAGTTGTTGAACTCAATGTTAAGTCCAGAAGGGTGTAAAGTTCCTAGTCGGAAGATGAGATGCTGTTCCTCCAGTTTGCATTGAGCTTCACTGGAACATCGCAGCAGGCCAAGGACGGACATGTGGGCATGAGAGTAGGGTGGTGTGTTGAAAGGGCAAGGGACAGGAAGGACTGGGGTATGCTTGCGGACAGATCGAAGGTGTTCCGCAAAGCGGTCACCCGGTCTGCGTTTGGTCTCTCCAATGTAGAGACGACTGCATTGGGAGCAGCAAATGCAGTAGACTAAATTGAGTGCTACTTCACTTGAAAGGAGTGTTTGGGCCCTTGGACAGTGAGGAGAGGGGGGGAAGTAAAGGGACAGGTGTTGCACCTTCTGCAGTTGCATGGGAAGGTGACATGGGAGGGGATTGAGGGGTAGGGGGTGATGGAGTGGACCAAGGTGTCCCAGAGGGAACGGTCCCTATGGAATGCCAACATGGGGGCGGTGGTGGTGAAGGAAAGATGTGTTTGGTGTTGGCATTATGCTGGAGTTGGTGGAAATGGCGAAGGATGAGGCTGGTGGGGTGATAAGTAAGGACAAGGGGGAACCTATCATGGTTCTGGTAGGGAGAGGAAGGTGTGAGGGTGGATGTGCGGGAGATGAGCCGGACACAGTTGACAGCCCTGTCAACCACCGTGGGTGGAAAATCTCGGTTAAGGAAGAAGGAAGACATGTCAGAAGAACCGTTTTGGAAAGTGGCATCATCGGAACAGATGCAACGGAGGTGAAGGAACTGAGAGAATGGAATGGAGTCCTTACAGGAAGCGGGGTGTGAGGAGCTGTAGTCGAGGTATCTGTGGGAGTCGGTGGGCTTGTAATGAATATTATTAGATAGTTTATCACCAGCAATTGAGACAGAGTGGTCAAGGAAGGGAAGGGAAGCATCAGTGATGGACCATGTGAAAGTGACAGAGGGGTGGAAATTGGAAGCAAAGTTAATACATTTTTCCAGGTCGAGACAAGAGCATGAAGCAGCACCAAAGCAGTCATCGATGTACCAGAGAAAGAGTTGTAGGAGGGGGCCTGAGTAGGACTGGAACAAGGAATGTTCCACACACCCCATAAAGAGACAGGCATAACTGGGGCCCATGTGGGTACCCATGGCCACACCTTTTATTTGGAGGAAGTGAGACAAGTTTAAGGAGAAATTGTTCAGTGAGAGAACAAGTTCAGCCAGACAGAGGAGAGTGGTGGTGGTGGATGGGGATTGTTCGGGCCTCTGCTCCTCTCACCCACTCTAACCTGTTTCTGCAATCTTTTAAAGTCCATGATATATTCATCCATCAAATGACCTTCTTTCAAAATTCATCAAAGTCTGACCATGCCTCATAGGCATTCAATAGATCATCTTTCTTGTAAATTTCATCCATGAAGCTTAATAGAAGATCCAAACTTTCATCAGTATTCAACTGACGGACATCCAGCTCACAAAACACTTTGTCACTTTCTAACAAAAGTAAAATCAGGAATAATATCAAGGCCATACCTTGTTTTCTCACTGGTAATGACATAACCAATGAGCACAAATCCATCTCATTTTTACACTAGTCATAAGATTCGGATTCAGGGAATATTGATGGGTAATCATGCACTGACAATTTGAACTTGCTTTCAGCCATTCTTCACAAAAGTAACTCAGATTACGATCTTCTGTCTGAAAATAATTTCTTAGTTTCCAATTTGTTCCTTTAGGCAGCCTTTCTGTGCTACCATTCATTCTGAAGCCAGTTGGTGAAAAAGGAAACCAGATGCCAATCTTTTACTTAATACTAGATTTATTTACAGAATACATTACAAATATCTACCTCCTCTCTAACTAACACAATGTCCAAGCAGTTTTTAATATTTATAGTAAAGCAAAAAACTGCAGATGCTGGAAATCCAAAACAAAAACAAAAATACCTGGAAAAACTCAGCAGGTCTGGCAGCATCTGTGGAGAGGAGCACAGTTAATGTTTCAAGTCCGAATGACCCTTCAACAGTTAACGTTTCGTTAACTGTTCTGTTGAAGGGTCATTCAGACTCGAAACGTTAACTGTGTTCCTCTCCACAGATGCTGCCAGACCTGCTGAGTCTCTATTTAAATAGATCTGTCGAGAATCTCTATTTGCAGCTGGTATATTTAGTGACCGCCTTGGTGCCCTCGGAGACGGCGTGTTTGGCCAGTTCCCCCGGCAACAGGAGGCGGACGGTGGTCCGGATCTCCCGGGAGGAGATGGTGTGCCGTTTGCTGTAGCGGATCAGGCGGGAAGCCTCGCAGGCGATGCGCTCGAAGATGTCGTTGACAAACGAGTTGATGACACTCATGGCTTAAGAGGAGATGCCGGTGTCCGGGTGGACCTGCTTCAGCACCTTGTAGATATAGATGCTGTAGCTCTCCTTCCTGCTTTTCTTGCGCTTCTTCTCACCTTTGCCGCATTTCTTGGTGGCAGTTTTCTTTGGCCCCTTTTTGGGGGCCATGCCCTTCGCCGCCGCTTCAGGCATTTACTTAATCATTCAATGTCCTCCACCTGTACACCCTTAACCTTAATAATACAATTAACATACAATTAACAGAACCTAATATCAAACAGGCAATTTGTGAGTATAGCAACACTCTTTGAGCCAATGGACAAGTGATCCATAACTTCTGTGGTATTGCAGAAGCTAGTAGGTTGATCTCCATGCTGGATTTGTCCATTGAGGTAAGTCATGTTTCTATTATATCTATTGTTCGATTGTTGACTGTTAATTTAAATTTTATCAGTTCCATGTGAGTCCAGTTACTTCCTTGCCCACTCACCATCCCCATCTCATTTACTTGATTCATGATAGCCATCTCTCTGTCTTTCACTCGTCTTATAGATTATATTCCTGCCTGTCATTTCTAAACCAGTTTGCTTTATCTTGGTCACAGTTCCAATTACTTATGAAAATTGTATCATATTGCTATACCATTGACAATGTATTTTTACATCATCTATCTTGGCAACCAGTGCAATGGAATGATATTTCTTGTTATTAAGTTTCAAGGTGATCCTCATGTATATGTCCTTCTGTACCTCTACACGATTTCTGCTTACATTGCTACCCCTGTGTGGGCCACTGCCAATAGGTCTCCATCTATTATTTTCAGTAGCTTTCCTAACTGCATAGCTCCAGTTCCACATCAGCAATTCACTGTCCATTGAGTTTTATCTTTGTGATAAACATCACCATCTTTCTTAGCAATTAATCCCTATGACTACATCTCCCTATGTCTGACATGTTTGACTTTTTACCTAGTAAGTGTACTGCTTGGATTTTAATGTTCATCCTGCTAAGAGGTACAGGAGTTAAAGTTCCACCTACTGTTAAAACTACCCACAGAATATTCTCTGGCCGCCTTTTCTTTTAGAAAATGTCTTTAATTTCAAACCAACCAATCATATCTTCTTTTTGTCTATGATGGAGAATAAGAAAAACATTGAAGTAAAAATTGGACATGATTCTGCCCATCTTCTGGGAAGAAAACAGGAGCAAAGTTATCCAATTTTAGGCATCAAATTCCCACATCTGAACAGGTCAGGAAACACCACTGAACACCATTTTGGTTTGGGAACTCTCCAGGCATTCCTATTTGAGCTAAACAGGCCTTAGCCTCTCACATATGCTAAGGAGAGTCTAACACATGTTTAATGGCCTCTTCCTGAAATTTAGCTGCACTGAGTAGAGCAGGCACCAGGTCTGCTTCACTCAGTAGGAATAGATACAACATAACAAATAGATACAACATAACAAATGGCCACTGCCAAGAAGTTACAATGTACTTCATGAAAACATTATGTGGGACCAGAAGGATCAGGAGTACTCCTCTAACTTCACAGCTCTCCCGTGAGCTGCTGCCAGCCCCTTGCTCACTCTCCTTCCTGCCCTCATCCGTCCCCCATTGCTTACCAGAAGGGCTGCTCCTAATGTCACAGTGGCTATATAAACAAACATACAAATTAGGAACAGGCCTAGGCCATTTAGCCCCTCAAGATTCTTCTACAATTTGATAAAATCATGGCTAAGCTGATTGTGGTGTCAGCTCCACTTTCCTGCCTACCCCAAGATCCGATTATAACCATGGCCTTAATTTTACTCTCCCCTGCAAGCAGGATTTAAGCAGGGCAGGGCCGCTTGGGGGAGGGTGAAATAGAAAGAATGGGCTTTCCACTGGATGCCCACCCATCCAACCTCTCAGCGATTTTATGCTGGGGTGGACGAGGCCCCGGACAGGCCAACCTTGCTTGGCCCAATTGAGGCTCATAAGTGGCCAATTGTTGCCTATTCGTGTAAGTCATGTTTATATTAGAGTCATAGAGGCCTACAGCACAGAAAAAGATCCTTCAGTCCATCGAGTCTATGCCAGTCAAACAAGTACCTAACCATCCTATTCCCATTTTCCAGCACTAGGCCCATAGCCTTGTATGCCATGGCATCGCAAGTGCACATCCAAATACTTCTTAAATGTTATGAGGGTTTCTGCCTCTACCACCCTTTCAGGCAGTGAGTTCCAGATTCCCATCACCCTCTAGGTGAAAAAATTCTTCCTCACATCCCCTCCAAACCTCCTGCCCCTTACCTTAAATCTATGCCCCTGGTTATTGATCCCTCCACCAAGGGGAAAAGTTCCTTCCTGTCTACCCTATCTATGCCTCTCATAATTTTATATACCTCAATCATGTCCCCCCTCAATCTCCTCTGCTCCAGGGAAAATAACTCCAGTCTATCCAATCTCTCCTCATAACTAAAACTCTCCAGCCCAGGCAACATCCTGGTAAATGTCCTCTGCACTCTCTCTAGTGCAATACATCCTTCCTATAATGCGGATTCCAGAACTGCTCGCAATACTCTAGCTGTGGCCTAACAAGCATTTTATACAGTTCCAGCATAACCTCCCTGCTCTTATATTCTATGCCTTGGCTAATAAAGGCAAGTATCCCATATGCCTTCTTAACCACCTTATCTACATGTCCCGCTACCTTAAGGGACCAGTGGACATGTACACCAAAGTCCCTCTGATCCTGGGTACTTCCCAGGGTCCTACCATTCATTGTGTATTCCTGTGCCTTGTTTGTCCTGCCAAGCGCATCACCTCACACTTATCCAAATTAAATTCCATTTGCCACTGATCAGCCCACCTGACCAGCCTGTCTATAACCTCCCGTAATCTAAGGCTATCCTCCTCACTATTTACCACCCCACCAATATTCGTGTCATCCAAGAGTTTACTGATCAACCCTCCTACGGGCCTATTATGCCTATTGTTCCGTTATTGATTATTACTATAAATTTTATCAGTTCCACATGAGGCCGGTTACTTCCCTACCCTCTCACCATCCCCATCTCATTTACTTGATTCATGATAGCCATCTCTCTGTCTTTCACTCGTCTTATAGATTATATTCCTGCCTGTCATTTCTAAACCAGTTTGCTTTATCTTGGTCACAGTTCCAATTACTTATGACAATTGTATCATATTGCTATACCATTGACAATGTATTTTTACATCATCTATCTTGGCAACCAGTGGAAATGTGCAATGGAATGATATTCCTTGTTACTAAATTTCAAGGTGATCCTCATGTACATGTCCTTGTGTACCCCTGCACAATTTCTGCTTACGTTGCTGCCCCTGTGTGGGCCACTGCCAATGTGTCTCCATCTATTCTTCTCATTGACTCTTCCACTCAATTTTTAGGCTGGCGGGAGGATTTCTGAATGTGGGGGAAGCCCAAAAATAATCGGGTTTAGGCCTCGGACAAAAAGTAGGGTGGTGGGGGGCACCTACATCTGAAGCCCCCTTCTAAATTCAAGTGTCCCACCACCGCTGTACCTCTTCCGACTCCCCAGTCACCCACTATCCATCACCCTCAGGTCTTCCCTACCCTCTCCACCCTGAGACCCTGAAAACTTACCTTTCATTCCGGTCCCGGGACTTAAGCCCCAACATCTTCAGGGAGTTCCTCTTCCGTCCACTTTGCTTCTGTCGCTACAGAAACTGGAGAGCTGCCAACCAATCAGATTGTACAATTTATATTGATTCCCTGGAGGCAGGCAGTGCCGTGTAGCCGATACCTGTGCAGCCTGCTCCGCATTCTTCAGTGATATCAAAGGGGAATGCCACACGGGCTGCACAGGTAGTGACCAGCAATGTTATCTGTCCACAGGGAATCGACATAAGTCTGTTTAGCTCTGCCTGAAGTGGTGCTACGTGAACAAAATCTTCCTCCCAAATGATTTCACTTTTCACCTTACACAAGGCTACACCTGAAACACTATTTCATCAGTCCTCACCTCACATGCTGACTGACCTGCTGAGTTTTCCAGCATTTTCTATTTTCTTTTTAGCTGTAGAATAAAGCTGTTTTGACACTACCTTGACAAATATACTTTAATTACATCTCATTGAGCATCACAGTTGCAGTTCTATTCCTTGCAGGCAACGTAGAGAAGACTTTCATTCCATCAGTCTAGCTAGACTTGTAATTAGGTCCTAGGAGTGGAAAACATTCTGCTAATGTGTTTCAATACCCAATGGCCCATGATGAGTCAATTTTATAAATGAACTGAATAGCTACTACAATTTGAAATGTTATGGTGTTTTCTGCGAGAAGCCAAAAGACGGTGCCGAATAGCTATGTGAACTATCAGCAACAAGGTTAATAACTGTTAAAACCAGGCAGTGTGATGAATTACTGCAAAGAGTGAGGGGGTCATGACAATTCAGTGTGAGCAGCCAGAGTTATAAAATGAGTAAGTGTAGAACTGTACATCATTACTTTCTACATCAAAGTGGAATGTCAAAATTAATCATTGGTTCTGTGTAAGAAACAGCTTGAATCATTTGAGAAGGAATGCAAAATGGACACCCATCCATGTGTGAGATGTCAGCTTTGTTCAGTTCATAGCACTCTTCCCTCTGAATCAGAAGGACACGGATCAAAGCCCAATTCAGCATATAATCTAGTCTGATACTTCGGACTTGTAGTGCTTTGTTATATATAGAAATACAAAGAAGTTACAACATGGAAATGGGCTTTTTGACCCAACCAATTGGCATCAACATTTACATTTCATTTGAGTAAATAGTCCTAATCACATTTCCTTTTCATTTTATCTCCATTTTCATCTCCATTCCAGTTTAATCTAGATTGTTCCTATTGCTTTTACCACAACCACTACCCTGGAAATGAATTTCACAGCCTCAGAACTCTGCATAAAAATGTTTCTCTTGTTCACTGTTCTAACTCTTACTTTATCTCCTACCTACGGCCCCTATTTCTGGACTCCTCAACTATTAAATACTGTCTCTGTCCCATTATCTTGTCTTATCTGTCATAATTGTAAACACTGTAATGAAGCAGCAGATGGTGTGCCAGGCAGATCAAATCCATGAGGGAAACTTGATCACGTGGTCACAATGGTTTTGAAATTTGTATTTTATTTCGAGATGCATGCCCTGCATTCAGTAGTAATAAGTCCACCCTGACTTATTTTTTAGAAAACTAAATTAAACATTTATTAACAAAAGAAAAGATTTCAAGTACATACACAGGTCTACAAATTACTACAAATAATAACTCCTGAAACCCCTAATTAATCTGATTTCCAGTTATACCCCCGTTAAGGCAACAGTAAAAAAAATAGATTTAAATAGATCCAGGCAAGTCAACACAATACCCTGGACAGTGGAATTCAAAGTGGCTTTTCCCAGCTTTGGTTTCTGTAGACAGCAGCTTAATGCACAAATACTGGAGACTTTTCACACTTCTGGTTGATCTTACAAGACTTACCTGACACATAGCCTCAAATCCTTTACACATGTTTCTCCATTTTAATGCAAATTCCATTGTTCCTATGTGTCTTTGGAAGTCTGCTTTTTAAAAAATATAAATCATTACAAATCATTGTGCTAATACTTGGGAAAAATAAACATACTGCTTGGCCTAGTTTCTCTTGTTAGGTGTAACATCCTACCATCTCTTTGAAATTCAAACTATCCTGACTTATCTAAAAATGCAAATTCTCCTCACCTCACATTCTAAAACTTCAGCCATGTGTACATATTTAGCACTTCAACCAGCTTTTTTTGATGAGTCAAAGCCTACAGACCAGCTATCTCCAATTCAATTAAATCACACACACACACACACACGCACACACACATAGAAGCTATCCAAACCCCACTATTAACCTATTTTTACAATAAATCATAATAATATTGAGAATTATTATATTTTTGTAACAACACTTCCAGCACATCACCCGATATCTGTGCTGCTCCAACAGAATAGGCCCTGATGTTTCAAATCTTTCTTCGTGGTTGTATTTCCTCATACCCAGCGACATCCAGATGAATATGCATTTACCCCATCTGAGTATCTTTCCTAAAATGTGGAACTGGGCTAGAACTTCCATGGATCCTAACAAAGAGATGGAAACATGGAGCTGGATTTATTCACTGCCTGCTCACCGTCCCACCAACCTGACTAGAAAGTTGGGTAGGAGCCCACCCGCCAAAAATCTGGCTGCCCTGCAGCCATTTTACACTTGGAGGGACATTAATTGGCTCAAGGTGAAATTTCCACCCTATGCTCTCTCCCCAGTCCTGTTGCATGGAACCCTTTGCTGAGTCCATCAGGAAAGATCCAGGCATAAGAGGAGTGACAATCCAAGTTCTTCTGCTTGGATCTGCTGTTGGTACGCAGCTTGATTAACATCTGTGACCAGTTCAAACCGGCCTTGGGAGCTAAGGTAAATCGTGGCAAGAGCGAGGCCATGTTCTTTGGGAACTGAGCTGACCAATCCTTTGTCCCCTTCGCTCTCAAGTCAGACTGCCTGAAGGTGCTGGGTATATGGTTTAGAGGGACCAGGGCATGTATTAGAAACTGGAAGGAGCGAGTGGCTATGTTGAAAAGAAAACTGGGCATGTGGGAGCGACGTTCCCTCTACATTACAGGTAAGAACCTGGTCATGAGGTGTGAGGCACTCTCGGTGTTGAAGTACATGGCGCAGGTATGGCCCATTCCTCACTCCTGCACGATGGCGATCACCCGAGCCATCTTCCACCTTATCTGGAGGTTGAAAATAATCGGCGTTCACAGGGAGACAACGTACAAGCCTCTAAATGAAGGGGGAAAATGCGCGTCCAAAATCACCCTCATCCTGATGGCCATCTTTGTGTGCAGCTGCATCAAGCTGTGCATAGCCCCTTGGTACACAAACACCAAGTGTCACTACGTGCTGAGGTTCTACCTGTCCCCAGTGTTGTGAAGGATGGGTCTGGCCACGCTGCTGTGGAATGCTCCAAGTAGTTGGACCGTGCCATACCACCTGTCCCTCATGGAAAAAGTTATGCAGAGAAACACCTTTGATCACAAGTCCATCAGGCCATGGTTGGCACACAACGTCCTAGAGGCCCTGCAGGAAAAAGAGGTGATGGATCCTGTCGGATGGTTCCCCGAACAGACTATCAAAGTCATTTGGCAGAATGCCTCATCGCCAGAACTTTCTAACAAGCACCAATATATAGCTTGGCTGGTGGTGAGAAAGGCTCTCCCCATTGGATCCTTCCTACACGACAGGAGTCTCACCCCCTCTGCATGTTGCCCTTGAGTTGACTGTGGTGCGGAAGAGACTATTGTTCACCTCCTTGTGGAATGTGCCTTTGCAAAGAAGGTCTGGAGAGAGATGCAGTGGTTTTTGGCTAGGTTCATCCTGAGCAGTTCTGTGACACAAGACTGTTCCCAGGGACACACGCCGAGACAAACTTCAACTGCAGCTGGAAGATCATCAACTAGGTGAAGAGACTCTTTGGTCTGTCCAAAACTTGTTGGTCTTCCAGCGCAAAGTGTTGTCCCTGACCAAGTGTTGCAGACTGGCACATTCCGAAGTCCAGAACTACATGCTGAGGGATGCACTAAAGCTTTGTGCAGCCATCGCAAAGACGCAAGGGGAAAGGTCACTGTGTAAGGCCTTTCAGCCATCATGGACTGAGGAACTGGGAACTGTATAGACCGCTCGGACTGTATAGCTCACATTGAATGTATGCAGTGAATACTACATGTATCACAAATGAATTGAAGCATCTCAGAGTGCAATATGATCTATGTGGACAACATAAATCCATTGGACTGTCTGACTGTCTGCAATGACTATTATGAAATGTCTGTAATGCTCCTTGATTGTATTGAAGCACCTCAGGGTGCGACATGGTCTATGTGGAAAACTTGAATATGATTGCACTTTTTGTGATGGCCATTTTGAAAAGTTTTGTAATGTTCTTTCAGATATTTTACGAATAGAGTATATCCTTGCCAAAAAAAAAGGAAATTTCGGCCCCTATCTGGGGAATAAGTCCTGCCTTAGAGAGCTGTTGGCCAATCCAATCAGCTGGCAGCTCTATAATTCCAGTAGCTTTAGGTTTGAGTGGTGGCCACTGCTGGGACTACAGCCAATCTCCGAAGGAGAGGTGGTCTTGGAGGGCGGAATTCATATAGGTCCGGGGTTTTCGCAGGACCTGGCTTACCGACCTCAGTGAGGAGGTGGGGGGGCCAGTTTTGAGAGGCCGGGGGAGAGGGTTAAAGGGGGGGCTATGACCTTTGGGGGGGTGGTGGTGGTGCCTTAACGGGCAAAGGTGACACCCAAAGAAGGTCCCTTCCTTTGCCCAGCACCAACCTGCGCAATAAAAGTTGCTGCGCTACCCACCATAGAATGAGACACTTAAGCAGCCACCAATAGGTCCAAAGACAGGCAGGCTGGCTGTCCAACATCTCCATTACACCCACATAAAATAGGAGATAAGTCAGGGGTGGGCAGGAAGGTGACAGAAAAGCCACGTGCTGCACTTTACAAGCATCTCCCAACTTCAAACACACCGGCGACACTAGGGGGGAGGGGCGTGTAAAATGCAGCCCATTGGGATGTTAGACTTCCACCTGCTACTTTTCCCCACATGTGACCCCATTCCTTATCATAGCTACAGAGTGATTTATATATTTGGGGTGGCCACTGCCAGACGGTGCCATCGCAGGAGGGAGGAATCTTCCTCCTTTCGTTTATTGGGCTAAAGTTAAAAATGTAAAAAAAATTCTCACCTTCACAGAAAAGAGAAGAGCAACATTTTGGTCCTTCAGGATGTGCCGAATGGAACACATGAATGCTCTCATTGGATATGGAATCTGCTAGGCCTAAGCAGTGGTGAGCTGGACAGAATTCCCAGGGTAGTCCAGGCACTACCCAAAACAAGCAGTAAAACCATTGCTAGGAAGTAGGGACTGGTACCTTCTTCTTAGAGCAAATGGGGTAAAAACATTGTGAATTCAGATTCTACAATAGATTCTGGCTTGATGTGTAATGTCAAGAATCATGCTCTGTCATATTATGCCCCTGTTCCTGCTCAAAATTACACAAAATTCCAGCCATTAAATATAAGCTGGCCAATTACCATCCTATCAACCTCCTCCCAAACATCAGTAAAGTAGTGAAAGGAGTAATCAACATTGTGAGATTGTCACATATATCAACACCTTAGCTAACAAGTCGGACAGAGGCAAGGTTGCAAGTGGTTCATATCCTGATTCCGCAAATCTTCTCCACCATTCCCAAGCCAGGAGTGTAATGGAATACTTGGCATTCACCTGGACCGGTTCAACTACAGCAACACTCGAAGCCTGATAATACCCAGGACAGGGCACTCTGCTCAATCTATGACCCTGTCATTGGACTCAATCACTAGCGATACATTGTAGCTGCAGCAACTACCAGCTACAGGATGCACCACAGAAAATCTCTCAAGTTATTTCAGCAGCACATCATATTTATAAGAACTCTATCACAAAGAAAGACAAGGATAGCAAAATATTCTGGGAACAATGGCATTTCTAAGTTCCCCTCCAAGTCACACATCATCCTGACTTCACAGAATCACAGAATATCAGAATCACAGAATCATAGAATCACTGTGCAGAAGAGGCCTTTCGGCCCATCGAGTCTGCACTGACATGTGAGAAAACCTGACCTACCTACATAATCCCATTTACCAGCACTTGTCCCATAGCCTTGAATGTTATGACACGCCAAGTGCTCATCCAGCTACTTTATAAAGGATGTGAGGCAACCCGCCTCCACCACCCTTCCAGGCAGTACATTCCAGACCATCACCACCCTCTGAGTAAAAAAGCTTTTCCTCACATCCCCCCTAAACCTCCTGCCCCTCACCTTGAACTTATGCCCCCTTGTGACTGACCCTTCAACTAAGAGGAACAACTACTCCCTATCCACCCTGTCCATGCCCCTCATAATCTTGTACACCTCGATCAGGTCGCCCCTCAGTCTTCTCTGCTCCAACGAAAACAACCCAGTCTATCCAACCTCTCTTCATAACTTAAATGTTTCATCCCAGGCAACAGCCTGGTGAATCTCCTCTGCACCCCCTCTAGTGTAATCACATCCTTCCTTTAAAGTGGCAACCAGAACTGCACACAGTACTCCAGCTGTGGCCTCACTAAGGTTCTATATAACTCCAACATGACCTCTCTACTTTTGTAATCTATGCCTCGATTGATAAAGGCAAGTGTCCCATATGCCTTTTTCACCACCCCCCCAAACCTGCCCCTCTGCCTTCAGAGATCTATGAACACACACGCCAAGGTCCCTTTGTTCCTCAGAACTTCCTAGTGCAATGCCGTTCATTGAATACTTCCTTGAAATTACTCCTTCCAAAGTGTATCACCTCACACTTTTCAGGGTTAAAATCCATCTGCCACTTATCTGCCCATTTGACCATCCTGTCTATATCTTCCTGTAGCCCAAGACACTCAACCTCACTGTTAACCACCCAGCCAAGTTTTGTGTCATCCGCAAACTTACTAATCCTCCCCCCAACATAGTCATCTATGTCATCTATATAAATGACAAATAATAGGGGACCCAGCACAGATCCCTGTGGTACGCCACTGGACACTGGCTTCCAGTCACTAAAGCATCCTTCTGTCATCACTCTCTGCCTCCTATAACAATGCCAATTTTGAATCCACCTTATCAAATTACCCTGTATCCCATTTGCATTTGCCTTCTTTATAAGTCTCCTATGTGGGACCTTGTCAAAGGCTTTGCTGAAATCCATATAAACTACATCAACTGCACTACCCTCATCTACACACCTGGTCACCTCCTCCAAAAATTCAATCAAATTTGTTAGTCATGACCTCCCTCTGACAAAGCCATGCTGACTATCCCTGATCAAACCTTGCCTCTCCAAGTGGAGATAGATACTCTCGTTCAGAAATTTCTCCAATAGTTTCCTTACTACTGACGTGAGACTCACTGGCCTATAGTTCCCTGGCTTATCTCTACAACCCTTCTTAAATAGCGGAACCACATTATTCTCCAGTCATTTGGTACTGCCCCCGTGGCCAGAGAGGAATTAAAAATTCGAGTCAGAGCCCCTGCAATCTCTTCCCTTGCCTCCCTCAGCAGTCTGGAACACAAATCATCCGGACCTGGAGATGTGTCCACTTTTTAGCCCGCCTACACCTCCAATACCTTGTCACTCCCAATATCAATTTGCTTAAGAACCTCGCAGTCTCTCTCCCAGAGCTCGATACCTTCATCCTCATTCTCTTGGGTGAAGATAGACTTGAAGTATTCATTCAACACTCTAGCGATGTCCCCTGGCTCCACCTATAGATTGCCCCCTTGGTCCCTTATGGGCCCTACTCTTTCCCTGGTTATCCTCTTCCAATTGATATACTTATAGAATATCTTGGGATTTTCCCTACTTTTACCAGCCAGAGCTTTCTCCTATCCCCTCTTTGCTCTCCTAATTGCTTTCTTAAGCTCCACCCTGCACTGTCTGTACTCCACTAATGCCTCTGCTGATTTGCTTCCCTTGTACTTGCTAAAAGTCTCTCTTTTCCTTCTCATCATAACCTGAATATCTCTGGTCATCCATGGTTCTCTGGGCTTGTTACTCCTTCCTATCACCATAGAGGGAACATGTTGAGCCTGTACCCTCCCCATTTGCGTGTTTATTACCTTTCCTTCCAGGTTGGTGGGTCAAATGCTGGAATCACCATAAGTGCTACAGCAGTTCCAGAGGGAAAAAAACCACATCATCTTTTCAGGAAAACCTGGCAATGGGTATTATTGTAGCTGTGCCATCATCACTACTTTCCAAGAGAAAATAATGAAACAATGATGATAAAATTCCATGACAAATTTCTAGCTTTTGTTTTTGAGAAAGTTGGCAACATTGAGATTTCCTCTATCTCTGAGCTTGAGTTCCTTTAACAAAAACAAAAAATGCTGGAAAAATTCAGCAGGTCTGACAGCATCTGTGGAGAGAAAAACAGAGTTAATGTTTCGAGTCCGTATGACTCTTCTTCAGAGTTAAAGGGAAGTAGAAATGTGGTGAAATATATACTGTTTAAGGGGGTTGGAACAGGTGAAGCTGGATAGAAGGCCAGCAATAAGTGGAGGCAAAGGAGAGATTGTGAAAGATGTTCGCAATCTCTCCTTTGCCTCCACCCACCACTGGCCTAATATCCAGCTTCACCTGTTCCACCCCCCCAAACAGTATATACTTCACCAAAATTCCAATTCCCTTTAGCTCTGAAGAAGAGTCATACAGACTCGAAATGTTAACTCTGTCTTTCTCTTCACAGATGCTGTCAGACCTGCTGAGTTTTTCTAGCACTTTTTGTTTTTGTTTCAGATTTCCAGCATCCGCAGTATTTTGCTTTTATCTTTGAGTTTCTTTACTTTGAGTTTGTTTGCGCTTTGTACTGTCTACAAACAACAGGAAACATGGCCACCATCAAACTGTCTTTCACCAGTGCTGTTTTGAATCTGACCAATCTCTCTTTTTGTCTGTCATGGTAGTGTGGCTGAGGGTTGGGAACTCACCAGTGGGATTAATTCCCTCTATGCACAGGTTTTAATACACCTGTTGGTACGTTCACATAAATTCTTGTCTGAACTATTTAAACACAAAGGTTAACCAGTTTAAAATAAAGAAGATTCCTGAAATTCCTGCTGTAACTTTGATGGAAGATCGTGAAACCCTCAGAAAAATGGTATGAATACCATTGTCAGTGATTAATGGCATTTCTCTGAGGTTTTTCCATTCTCCTGCTGTAGCTATGATAGAAGAATTTCAGAGTCAGTGAACACATTAACAGGTCTAGAAAAATTAACACATAGAGAGAACTAAATTTTGTTGCAGGGAATTGTGACTAAACAGGCAATTTGTCATTCCATGGTGTAAGCCATAAGCTTCACAGCACCATTGTTTTATTTTTTTAAGTGTTTCCTTGATAAACCAAACTTATGTGTAAAGTAAAATCACACTCTCAATATAATCTGTCCATTCTGACATTATCTCGGCCAAAAACCAAACACAGGAGAGAAAGAATGGAACTAGCCAGGAAAAGCTTTTTTAAAAGTAGCCAACTTTCAATAGAATGTATTTGCCACTAACCCTGAAATTAGATATCTTTTAATGTGGATCAGTTCCCATTATGGGAGAGATACTAAATGAGTACTTCTCATCAGTATTCACCAAAGAGAAGGACTTAGTGGTCGATTTGTCTAGGGAAGAGTGTGTAGATAGCCTGGATCATGTTGAGATCAAAAAAGAGGTGTTAGGCGTCTTGAAGAATATTAAGGTGGATAAGTCCCTAGAGCCAGATGGGATCTACCCCAGAGTACTGAGGGAGGCAAGGGAGGAGATTGCAGGGGCTTTAACAGAAATCTTTGTATCCTCACTGGTTATGGGTGAGGTCCCAGAGGACTGGAGAATGGCCAATGTTGATCCATTGTTTAAGAAGGGAAGCAGGGATAATCCAGGAAATTACAAGCTGGTGAGCCTTATGTCAGTGGTAGGGAAATTATTGGAGAAGATTCTTCGTAACAGGATTACTACCATTTGGAAGCAAATGGGCGTATTAGTGAGAGGCAGCATGGTTTTGTGAAGGGGAGGTCATGTCTCACTAACTTGATCAAGTTTTTCGAGGAAGTGACAAAGATGATCAACGATGGAAGGGCAGTGAATGTTAGCTATGTGGATTTCAGTAAAGCCTTTGACAAGGTCCCTCATGGCAGACTGGTACAGAAGGTAAAGTCGCACGGGATCAGAGGTAAGCTGGCAAGATGGATACAGAATTGGCTTGGTCATAGAAGAGAGAGGGTAGCAGTGGAAAGGTGCTTTTCTGAATGAAGAGCTGTGACTAGTGGTGTTCCGCAGGGATCAGTGCTGGGACCTTTTCTGTTAGTATATGTAAATGATTTGGAGGAAAATGTAACTGGGCTAATTAGTAACTTTGCAGATGACACTAAGGTTGGAGGAGTTGCAGTTGGGGAAGAGGATTGTTAAAGGATACAACGGGATATAGATCAGTTGGAGACTTGGGCGAAGAAATGGCAGATGAAGTTTAATTCAGACAAATGCGAGGGAATGCATTTTGGAAGGTCTAATACAGGTAGGAATTATACAGTGAATGGCAGAAACCTTAAGTGCATCGACGGGCAGAGGAAACTGGGTGTACAAGTCCACAGGTCACTGAAAATGGCAATGCAGGTGGGTAGATTGTTAGGAAGGCATATGGCATGCTTGCCTTCATCAGCAGGGGTATTGAGTATAAAAGCTGGAAAGTCATGCTGCAGCTGTATAGAACCTTGGTTAGGCCACACTTGGAGTATTGCATGCAATTCTGGACGCCACATTACCAGAAGGATATGGAGGCATTGGAGAGGGTGCAGAGGAGGTTTACCAGGATTCTGCCTGGTCTGGAGGTTATTAACTATGAGGAGAGGTTGGAGAAACTCGGATTGTTCTCAATAGAGCGACGGAGATTGAGGGGCGACTTGATAGAAGTTTACAAAATTATGAGTGGCATGGACAGAGTAGATAGTCAGAAGCTTTTTCCCAGGGTGAAAGAGTCAATTATCAGGAGACATAGATTTAAGGTGAGAGGAGAAAATTATAGAGGACATGTGCAGGGCAAGTTTTTTACGCAGAGGGTAGTGAGTGTCTGGAATTCGCTGCCAAAGGAGGTGGTGGAAGCAGGTACGACAGTGGTATTTAAGAGGCAGCTTGACAAATACATGAATAGGATGGAACTAGGGGGATACGGACCCCATAAGTCCATAATGTTTTAGTTTGACAGGCAATATGATCAGCACAGGCTTGGAGGGCCGAAGGGCCTGTTCCTCCGCTGTACTTTTCTTTGTTCTTTGTTCTTATGATATCAACCTTCTCATTGGCCTCAATATACCAGGGCCAAATCTTATGTTTGAGGGTCAGGTGCATGCTTAACCTGAGCAAATGTAAACTATCATCAAATGACTTTGGGCGTGCTTCCCGACTTCATCGCGCAAGTGCTCAATTTTGTGGTCAATGGGTGCATGCGTGAATCAGATCTGCACCTGCTGATATTTAAAGGACCAATTAAGGCCATTAATAAGCCAATAGGCAGCGATTTTATGCTGCCCGGGTGATTTTTAGCTCATCGCACGGGCAAAACACATGGACGGAAATCACGTTTTAATAATTGCCTCATTCACGGGTGAGATAAAAGGCCCCTGGAGCAGCAGCATTTCCTCTGTCATTGTCAGTCCTTTGCTGTGTGAGTACAGAGTTTCTTGGCATCTCGTTTGATGGTCAAGCCTGCCTTTCAGCATCTCAGTCCTCATCTTCCCTGGAAGGTTCCCCTGAGTATTGCAGCACAATTTTCCTTCATTTTGAAGGCACTGCTCCTCTGATCCCATCTAATGGGGAAAGTGTATTCTGCTGGTGGAAGCTTCTCTGAAGGGGAAGAGAGGGGCTGGAGGGAGAAGAGGCCAGTTGCAGGCAGCGCTCCAGGGACAAACCTTTAAGAGGAGAGTCATGGGCTCAGTTGGTGCAGGGCCAGCAGGGAAGTGAAGGCGGGAGGGCACGCTGAAGACACCACTACCCAGTGGCTAAAGTGTTCAGGCAGCAATCCAACTTCCTCCAGATGTCTGAGGTCCAGTGCCGCAGCAGACTCTGCCTCTCCAGGGGCATAGTGACAGCAATATGTCACATGATAGGTCCGGAAATAGCCTCCAACTGTGTGGGTGGACACCCCATGCCGGCAGCTTTGAAGGTCACCGTGGCCCTGAAATTCTATACCTCTGGTTCTTTTCAAGGCTCAGTGGGGGATCTGAACGGCGTTTCTCAATCAGCTGCACGCAGTTGTGTCAAGCTAGTGACTGATGCTATCTTTAGACATGTCTACACATTCATTACCTTCCAGACAGATGAGATGAGCCAGGCAGAGAGAGCACAAAGCTTTGCTGTGATGGCTGAGTTCCCCCACATCCAGGATGTAATAGATTGCACTCATATGGCCATCAAGACATCAGCAGGTGAGCCGTGAGCTTCTGTAAATAGAAAGGGGTTCCACTCAATGAATGTTCAGATCATCTGTGAGCACAGGACACAGATTCTCCAAGTTTGTGCCCATTACTCTGGGGACACATACAATGCTTACGTCTTGCGGCACTCACAGGTACCAAGGCTGTTTGTGGCTCCTGCACAAGTGGATGGATGGCTCTTGGGTGACAAGGGCTATCTCTTGAAGAGGTAGCTGATGACCCCACTCCATTACCCAAGTACTGAGGCCGAGGAGAGATACAACAGGAGTCATACCTCCACAAGGGAGGAGAGGACGATTGGGCTGCTAAAGATGCACGTCAAATGCCTGGACCAATTAGTGGGAGCATTACAGTATCCTCCAGAGTGTGTCTCCCTTATAGTCACCGCATTCTGCACCCTGCACAACCTGGCTTTGGCAAGGGGGACCCACTGGAGGCTGAGGAAAGCAAGGCAGCTCCACAGGCCATGGAAGATGACTCAAGTAATGGCTCAGAGGAAGACCCTGGGTGAGCGCAGAGTGAGGGCCTTGAGGCAGATGACAGGAACCCTCATAGAGGCAGGGACACCAGGGCTGCTTTGATCCAGCGAACATTCTGCTAGGCATCCAAAGCATCGATGCCTTGTCAAACCAATGGCACTGTCTCCTTTGCTAATAATCAATAAATGAAAACCCAACCCAGTACACCAGCTCCACAAAGTGCCATACTTTTACAAGCCTGTGCTGCATCTGGCACTAATTCATACCATCCAGCCAACTCAGCCCTTTTACATCAAATACATTTCATGTTACTTCATATGAACAAACAGAGAACAAACAAAGCGTCCATCTCTAACACAAACATCAAAATAAACAACACAAATAATGTCACCCGTGACATGCCCCTGCTGTGCTCACGGTGCCTTCACCTTACAGCTGCGGCTGCTGCTTCTTGGTGTACGCCCACCCACTTCGCTGACAGTGGCTTTGGGGGCAGCCTGCTGACTCTGCTGTCCTGGTGGCCCTGATGACCTTGGCGGTCATCCTCTGGCCACGGGAGCCTGAGCAGGCTCCACATAGGGGGGGTGTGTCCAGTCGCATGGCTGGGCATTCCTCAGTTGTTGGGTCATCATCAGATATAGCGGCCACTGGCAGAGGGGCCGATGAGCTGGTGCCCTCATCCAGAGCACCCTGAGAGAAGCCCACAGAGACTAGAGGCAGCTCATCTGCCAGCGTGAGGTGCGCTTGCACACCTCCCTGCTCACCATTGATGGATGGGGACCTAGCAGCGATACTAGGTATGTCATCTATCTCTCACACTGGCAGTGACCTCCTGAGGTCATTGCCTGTGTGAGGGCTTACAGGTCCGAGTGCAACCCCAGGAACCCCTGAGCCTGCTCCTGAAGCTGCCTCTCTATGAGAGTTGCCACTCTCTCCATGTAGGAAGCTGTGCGCTCGCTGTTTAGGGTCAACGCTGAACTCATGCTCCACATGGACTCCTCCGTGACAGTGACCATTGTACGTAGACCCTCATCGATCTCCACCAGTTCTCCCTGCTCAACCCACTGGACATCCAGCATCTTCCACCTAATGGATGACTCCAGAGGCTCATCATCTGCCTTGGACACAGCATGGTCCTAGTCTCCAGCTGTGCTCCCACTGTCGGCTGCCTCTCTGCCTCTGCCAGATCCTCATGTGAATGTGATGAGCCCACATCACTGTGCACTACCCGCAGAACCAAATAACTAATGCCCACTGATGTGTGAGTATCTGCATCGGTGCCTAGTTCAGAGAGACAGTGTGATGCTGGTGCAGATGTGATGTCTTCCTCGGAGCTCAATGGGGGATCCTCGAGGTCGCTGGTGGCTCCTGTGGATGGCATGTCTGTGGGAGGAAGGCAAAAGATCAATATATTCAATCATCGTAGTCACTACGTATGCTAGGTGGGCTGAGGAGACAATGGAGACCCGCTGCATGGTGCCATCTGCGTTGGAGCTTCAATGGACTTGCTGGCTACAACAGTTCAATTTCTGATGAGAGGGGCCCGTTATGTTTCCAGTACCCACCACACACGCGTCTGTCACCTGCACTCTTACCTTCATCTGACACCCCAGCCTCACCGCGACTGGAGGAGCGGCCTGGCCAGTGGCATTCCAGTTCCACTGTATGCTTTTGTGCTTCGTGAGGATGCACAGATTTGGCACTCCTCCACCTGTTCTGTTATGACAGCTCTTCTCCTGACAGGGAAAAATAGAAAACCTCATTATTGTTTCATCTCCTTGGTCCTTTCCTGGTTCGCCCCCGCCACCCCCCCACCACCCCCCACCTACCCACCCGCCCCCCCCCCCCCCCCCCCCACCCCCCCCACCCCCTCCCACTACCTGCCCTCCCGGGCATTAAGTGGGCCATGTCACTGTGGCACATCTCATCCTGAAATGCACTGAGGCCAGTCGTGCTGTCATCCCAGCCTTGGCAGGGCAGGCTCCAGTACCAGTTGGCATACACATTCTTAAACCCCTGAACATTCTGAGCACCCAACTAAAGTTCTCCGCACAGGTCTATGCCATCTCTACACTTATCCTTGCTGGCTTCAAAAGACCATTGAACTTCTTGTGGCACTGAAGCCATGTGCGGCACACCACATCGTGCCCACTGACCTGGACGGTGACCTCTGTCCAAACCTTCTTGGTCAGTTGAGGTGGCCTTCTCTTGTCATCCCTGGGCATTAGGATACGCTCCTAGGCGCTGATCTGAGAAACGGGGAGGCAGAGTGCCCACCCAACTTGCACCCACTGCCTTCCATGACCACCAAGTGCTGAGGCCATGACTACACACTAAGACATTTCTTCAATAGTTTCAAAAAAGTTTCCTCAGCCTCCCCCACAGTTCCTGGCAGTCTTTGGGGAGCTGCCTCTTCTGTTTTTGAACACCTCACTGGGTCCCCATTGGACCCAGCGCCAGTTTCATGTTTCACGCTGGGCAGGCCTAAATTGGCCACCCAGCAAAATATCACATTCACAGTGCTGGGTGGCCAATTTAGGCCTGCTCAGCGTGAAACGCGACTGCTGGGGGCAGGTTTTACATCCACCTCCAGCCGCACCGATGTCGGGGCACCCTTAGGGTAAAATTCAGGCCCAGATTTTGTTAGGCAAAATGTATTTATATATAAATTAATTTACTATTGAGTCTCAGCTTAAATATTATATTTATACTGTAGATGCTGATTATTGATTTTAACAAGTGCTAAGTAAAGCCTTTTTAAGGTGGCCATTCCTCTAACAGAGTAGACATTTTACTTGGCAAGATTTGAAGGGTGATTTGAACCCTACCTGCCTGGTAGATGCCAGGCAAGTGGTCTGTTAAAAGGCAGTGGGTTACTTACCCACCAGAGAGATGCTCAGATCTCACTGACGATAATATTTACTCAGGCTTCCGTATGGGCAGCAAATTCACTTACCCAAAGCCTTCTTTAAATATGCAGTTCAGGGTTCAGTGATGTCATCAGGCCCTGACTATGATTTTAACTCAGGCCTAAGGAGATAAGTTGGGAATGGGCATATCTCTGTATCTTTCCTGCAAGATTGGAGAAAGCAGATGAAAAGTTCCAAATAGGGAAGTTTTTCCTTGGCGAGTCCAGGAAGAGTTCTTGAGCTCCACAAGGAAATAATAACTCCCCCTACCCTGGATTCCTTTCTTTCCCTCTCTCAACACCCTCTCAGGGCTCCCTGCCCCACACCCACCCACATGCTGGTGAGAAGTCAAGGGCCAGGTGATTTTCCACATGTTAGCAGCCAATTCCCATCTCCTCTCACACGTTCCAGGTGGGATGTCGACCAACAGCATAGCAACAGACAGGGGTTAAAATAGCCACAGCTTCAATCTGTTTTGGAGGTCCTTTTGATCTGTGGACTCTCGGTGCGGTTCTTGGTTATGGGTATGCATGACCTATCTTCCCTTAGACAGACTGTAGTCATTCTCTGGTGTTTGTTTTAAACTACTTCATTAACACTATCTAAAAATAGGTTACAGAGTAGGTACATTACTCCTGAGTACAGTGTGTTCCAACCTCTCTCTCTGTCGAGTCTAGCACATGACTGACTGATGTCAGTGATACTTCATCATCTACATCACTCATAAGCATATCCATTCTGTTAGCCCTTGTGCTATGCCACCCCCTCAGTACACTATCTACTTCTTAACAACAATCTGAAACCATGTCTTTAACTATTTACATCGCGAGCTGTAATTTCCAAGTTCCCCAGCATTGAATGGGGGTGGTACCCCAAAGATGCATTGGAACTTCACAGGCAACGTTTGCATGACAATTGCCCAGAAGTGCATATTTCGCTTGGGTAATTACCCTGCACTAGGAATCATCCAAAAACGTGATTTAAATCGCAAGCTTTGGATGGTTCCAACTGGGTTACACCAATAATTACTCAGAAAAAGTTAGAAGAATTAAAACTTTTTCTAACTCCTGGGTACCTATTGTAAAGACCCAGACTGACCCCCCCAAGGGGCTCCCCCCACAGCTCCAACTCCCAGTGGACTCCCCCGAACCCCCAACCTCCCACCACCTCCCCACCCCGCATGGGATTTCGCCCACCTGTATGGGACTCCTCCCTCCCCCCACGGGCCTGACTCTCACTCTGACACCCATATGAGGCCCAATTCTCCCCACAACCCAACCACCAACCCCCCCACCAATTAAGAACCGGCATCCCCACCCACAGCCCGAGATCTGATTTCTCCACCAATATCCGACAGCCCTCCCTATGAACCCCCACTTTCCTGCCAAGGTCCAACAACTCCCCCAAACCCCTCCAGAAGACCAACTCTCTTCCATCACTGAGGTGCAATACCTCCACCGCCAAAGTCCCAAACCCCATCCTCCCTAACTTCAGTCCAACCCACCCCCGCAACAATGTCCAAACCCCAACAAGGCCCAAACCCCCCCAACATGGTCCCACCCCCCCCACCACCAACACCCACCCGAGACCCCAATGCCCCAGACCCTCACCCCAACCCAAGGCCCAATTCCCCCTGACCTCCAATCCTCCCCATGAAGTCTGCCCCCCCCCAACCCCTCCCTGTGGTCCTAACCCCTGATCTCCCTGAAGTGCCATCCCCCCAATGTCCCACCCCGAGGCCCAACCTCTACCCGACCTCTGATCCCTGCCCCAAATTCTGATCCCCCCACCCTCCAAATCCTATCCTCTTACCTTAGACACTTACCTTCTCCCTGGCCTGTCAAGGACCTTTACATTTCATGAGATCTTTAAACCTTCTTGGTTTACGGCACCTTGTGCCGTAAAAAAAGGCATAAAAAAATGGGGCGTGTCCTCCTTCACTTCAACGGAGCTGGACTTCGATGCTGGGCCTCATGGACATCGCTGCCTGGATCTTACCCCACCCGAGTTGGAAGTTTGAGCGAGACAGGCTCAGAAAAAAACCCACCCAAGTAATTGGGCACAGAGTGGCAATCCGACGCTGATTGCCGCTCCAAGGAAGTTACGGCCCGCATTTCTATAACTACTTTTTTACAACTACAGATTCTACTCAACTCCTGCTCCTACTCTTTCACCCCCCAACCCCCCTGCCCCCCCACCCCTGCTCCCCCACCCCCGCCTCACTCTGAACTTTCTATCCTATGTTTTAATGCACTCAACGAGTAATCTAATTCAGTGCATGTGTTCCTTAGAAAAAAAATCAAGAAATAAGTGACTCATTACATTTTCCTCAATGTCTTAGATTCAAGTAACTAGTTACTTATTCATCGTTCACTAACTCATTATTTATCTTTTAAAAGTCAAACAGGCACTAGTTGTTTATTTGCATTTCCTCATTTGTTACTCACAATGTGGACATTAGACATGGAGAGAAAAAGATAGTGAACTGGTCCCTTATGTCCCTGCCAACACCAAATGCTAATGACATCAATGGGTAAGCTAACATGGAGGCAATACCGAATCCAATAGTCAAAGGTTGCTGAAGTGATGCAACCACTGAAACATTCTCAGTTAATGATCATCGTAGCAGTGCTACTTCACTCCCTGATACTGAGAAATTGCGTAATTCTCAAAGATCTGATAATGCAATCAATGCACACTTTATAAACAAGGACACTCAGTAGAGTGCATACCTCTGCCACACTGCATTAAATCAATATTATTACAATTATGCAGTTCTTATTTGAGGCTTTTCCCTGCCTGGATGATGCTCTGCAACTGAAAAGCTGAAAAAATAAATATTTTTATTAAGGAATTCCATCTCACTGAGGAGGCTTCAGACCAATCCACATGCAACAACCTGCTCTGAAAACCATGCTCACTTTTTAACAGCTGTGAAAAATTCTACCACAGCAGCTGATACAATCTATAACATTCTAAAGCAATTAACAACATCCTAAATCAAACAATCCACAACATTCTAAAAAAAGATCAGTCCAGCTTATCTCCCAATGTTAACAGATCCTTTAAAAAATTCCAGGGTCTAGATCCAGATTCGGATCCGCATCTTCGCCAAAAAAAATCAGTTCTTCCTTGGGCCGTACCCCATCTGGGTACTAGGTTTCATTGAAATCTATCCACTAGTTTAAACAGACTAACAGGGTGAAAACATTATCTACACACACCTTCAGTAGCAGAAGTAATAAAAATGGACTTTGAAAAAATGATCAGCTGCAAAAAGGATCAATATCAATTGTTGTTTTAAAAATGAGCACATCGCCTAAAAAACACATGGGGGGATATTCTAATCCAAATAAAAATGAGTAGATTTGGGTCATGTGTTAAAGTGTTAAAAGCCTAAATTCCAACTGCAACATGCATCCAACGCTGTCACTTTCAGTTTAGATGCAGATGCAAATGAGTGCGGGCAGACAACCTGTTTTCAGGAGGCGGACTGGCACTTTAAATATTATAAAGAGGTTCTGTGACTCATTTTTACTCACCTTTTGAAATTTAATTCTGGTAGGCCAAGTTTCCCTGGCTTCAGGAAACCCGCCAGCTAAACCGAGGCAAGGGGCTGCTGGATAATGTGGTAAGTGCCTTTCCAATTCCCCCACACTTCTGATCTCCCCCCTCTGATCTCCCCCATGAGTCCTCCAACCTCCCCACCATAGGCCTCCAGGATCCCGCAAGGCACCTGACTGAACCATCTCCTAACCCAGCCAGGCCTACAACATCCCCCTAGAGATCTCCAAACTTCATCCATCCGGGTCTCCAATCTCTTCCTGAAGCCTCTGATCCTTGCCCCACCCCAACCTACCTCTCCAACCCCATTGGGTTCTGATGTCTGCCACTCAACCTCCCTGCTCCCCTGCGCCCCCCTGCCCCCAGGATCAGACCCCTCTCAGGGCCCCATGTTCAGATCCTCCCTCTGGTCAGGGCATGAACCTTCTTCGTCCTGCAGCCTCCTCTGGATTGGTCCATGCCCGACTGGAAGCCAAGCGAGTCAATCAGGCTGGCTTCTGGGTGGGGGATCAGACAGTGATGTCACGCACACACTGTGGAGTTAAAACTCTACAGCATGTGGGGATAGATTCCAGGTTTTCCACACTCCATGGGGTCCCCTGCTCTTGGTGAGTCAGGCAAGTTAAAAATACATTCCCCTACCCCACCCCAAGATTGGAACTAATTAATGCATTCCTACCCAGGCAGTAATATCATGAGCTGATTGAGTATCTGAATTCTAGCTTGTTGTTTGCCCACTAATAAAGAAGCTGCCAAACTCAATTTTGCTGTGGTTATGCTAATAGTAATTAATTGGAGGTGGCAAAGACTTAATTTTCACAAATAAATTCCTTTGATATATTGTATCTGCAGAGTGCAACTGGAAGGAACAGTAATGATTGCAGTGTTGTATGAAATTGTTAAATGCTGAAAGACCTGGAGAATTTGTGCTATGTTTGATGAAATGGAACAGAGCAATCACAAATGATACCACAGCACCTTAGAGCTTATGGTTATCCATTGGAAAAGCTAAAGATGTTCACAAGAACAGGCAAATATTAATTGTGATTACCTTTAATTAGAAAATTTGGGGAGCCTTTGTTGCAACCATGTACTTATTTTTGAAAGGCAAAATAAATATTTATGGGACAATCTAGCCACAGTCTGCACGAGTGACTTGGACCAGAATTAAACAAAAGACAAAGACGATATACGGGACAGCCCCCGAAATCCGACATGCGCTTAACCTGTGCTTGTTCCAAGTGATGTGGGCAGCGCACAAGTTTTGTGCTGCTTGCTAATTATGATTGTGATGTGCAGTCCAGCACTGACTGCGCTTCTCAGAGACTGCATGTCCAAGCAAGGGGCCTAAGTTCATAGCCTGCACTTCTCAAAAGCGAGGTATATTCTGGCTGCAGCCTGGCCTGAAAGTATCGAAGGAGGAGTTAAAAAACAGCAGGAATCTTCAACAATGGCACAACAGGCCAAAGATCATGCCCCAAGGTTCTCCGAGGCAGCACTGGGTCCTTGGTGCAGGGGGTGGAGAGAAGCAAAGAGGTCATCTTCCCTCAAGGGGCCAGGAGGCCCTCTAGAGAGATACTAAGAAGCCAATGCAAAAAGCTGTGGAGGTCAAGGCCAGCAGTCAAGCCCAGAAGAACTGGATGCAGTGCCACAAAAAGTTCAGTGGTTTCACATGAGTGGTCAAGGTCAGTGAATGTATTTTCACATCATGTCCTACTTACTGCACCACTAATCTCACATGCTGCTCCATTCACAACACTCCCTCCACTCACCAACCAATGATCTCTAGCAACTGCAACTCGTGCATCACATTCACAGCTTCAACTCACCCTCATACACTCAGCACTGCTGCAAGTCTCACACTTACATCTCACAGTTTGCCAGCTATTCAACTGTAGCAGGAACATCACCCAAACACATTGAACCACACTCACTGACACACTTCCCTCACTCCTCATAACTAGAGACAACAGCAGAAATCAGCGGGAAGACCTGGCTGAATGTCATCACAACCATGGAGGAGACAGTGTTGAAAATCATTGGAGTGGCTATGACTAAGGCAGTGGCAAGCATTCCCAGGTGTTCCCATCTAATCAATTTTCCTTCGTGACTCCTCACCCTCATTCTGTATTTTACAATCTATAGATGGTATAACTTTGCACCTCTTAGTTTTCCCTCCTTCCCCACACAGCTGTCCTTGTGTCTTTATGCTTTCAGATAGGAAGAAACTGACACCTGGCCAGACAACAATACAGGAAGCCAAAGTACTAAATGAAAACGGATTGATGAAAAAGAAACACTCACTCAATCCCACACTCAGAAGCCACCAGCTCAGATATAGGCACAATATATAGTTTAGAGTGTAGCATAGGGACGGGCTCTACACCTGGGCCTGAATTTCACACTTGGCGTGCGCGCTAAGTTGGCTGGCCCGGAAGTGGACATGAAATGTAGTTCCACCTGCGATCAGCCCCCAAATGCAATTTTATGCTGGCTGGCCAATTAATGGCCAGAAAGCATGAAATGCATGCTGAGAAAGCCTCAGCGCTGTTGATGGGGGGTGGGAAAAGGGTGGGCACCAACAAAAGTGAGGGTGCGGGTGGGCGCTTTCAGTGAGCTCCCTGAAGGCAGACAGCTGCTGCGGGGCTGTCTCTGGGAGCTGCAGACCGGACAGATTAAATGGTAAGAAGAAAATGCACTAAACTGTGTCTATTCAGCACACTCAAGCACCTGACAGCGGAACTCAAAAAACATCAGACCCCAGCTATCTTTGTTTATTATATTCCACCCCGGACATTTCATCCCGCCCTTGAAAATGGTTTAGTTAGAAACGGGCTGCCTGCCTGTCCATTTTGCCCATGTGACGAGCGCAAAATCACACAGGCAATGTAAAATCATGGACAATTGGGTTTTTAATGGCCTTAATTAGTCTTTTAATTGTTGGCGGACACGGCTCCAAATCCCGCATGCACGGGCCAACCTCAATATTGTTCACATGAGTGATCACATCAGGATGCACACCCAATGTCATTTTGCGCAATTTCATGTGCGTTCGGGTCAGGCACGCGCAACTGGCCAATCAATGTAAAATTCTGACCCTGATCAAGCTGAATTTTGTCGTTGCATTGCGGACAAAAGTCCGGAAAGCCATGTGTCGCCTCGATTGTTTATGGGAACCCCCAGCCATATTTACCTGTGTCAGGCAACTAATTAGTTGCTGTTGGTGCTACCCACCCTAGAAAAAGCAGCTGCCCAGCCCAATGAGCTGCCCACCAATCAAGGACCAGCAGCTCAGCAGTCTCAACAATGCTGGCCACTACTGAGACTGTACCTAGTGCTGGTGGAGAGTCCTTCATGCTGCTGAACACATGTTAATACATGGTTACATTTGTTAAGTTAAGCATGTTTAAGATCAGGCATTAACTAAAACAATGGGTTCCAAATTGGCAGAACAAATGTCAACTCAGCATTAGATGCTAACTGATGTCACAATCTGCCTCCGCTGCATACTTCTAGCACAAGCTCGTAACACCTGCGCTAATGACCTCACCAAGGTGCCATTCAGTGCGTGACGCACTAGAGGTTAGTGATAGTGCTGCGGCTACCATTGTGGTGCTGAAATAGCAACTGTAGTGCCAAAACTACTAGCACTATGGAGACTATGCTTGCAACCAAAAGATTTATGTTACGATGAAAATTATGGAATATTACAAAAACTAATAAAGAAAATAATGACAAAAAGAATATGAAAACACTTGCAGATGACATGAAGGATAACACCAAAGGTGTTTATAAATACATTAAGATAAAGGGAATGGTAAAGGAGGAAGTGAGGCCCATTAAACAGAGATTTAGATATAATATTAATCGAGAGCAAGGAAATGCTGGAATTTCTGAACAAATATGCTGTATTGGCCTTCAGAGTAAGCAAAAAGTGGACAGTATCAGAGATACAAAGAAGACTGAAGATAAGTAAAGGGGATTAGTTTAAATTAGGCATTAGTTTAAATAAGGATAGATAAGATAAAATAATTAGACTGGAAACAGACAAATCGCTAGGCTTAGCCAATTTTCAGAGCTTTTTAAAAGAAACGGGAAAAGCTGGGATTGCATTAGTTCTAATTTCCAAAGCTTTCTAGATTCAGAAAAATATATACCAGAGGATTGAAATTTGGCAAATGTTACACTCTTTTTCAGAAAAGGAAGAAGAAAACCGAGAAGCTACAGGCTGATAATTTTAGTGTCAGTAGTGGGAAAATTGCTAGAATCCATCATCAGAGACAGAGTAAGTGAGCATTTGGAAAAGTATAGGGTACATCCACCACTCCCACGCTCTCAGTAGGATCTGTACTCAAAGTGATTGTAAGTTGGAGACAGGACTATCACACCGTACTGCCAGTTGTCTGAGTAGCTCTCCTATCAAACAGTTATCAAAATTGGTAAAATTGCACCATTGTTTCTGAATTATATGGACACAAAGAGCACATTACCTGGTCATAATATGTGATATTTTAAAATATGGTTATGATACAACTAGCAAAATTACTGCACTGTCATTTAACTTAAGCTATAACATATATTCACCCATTTTTACGGCATTGGGAGTTTGAACAGAATATTTCCTTCTAGAATTAGAGAGGAGGGAAACTATGATCCAAATTATAAACTTTACTCCAAAAGGTCCCTTATGAAGACACGGGACATTACAACTGGAACTTTCATCCACAATCCTGGCAGAGAGTGATAGAAAATGTTGATCGTGAAGCTGACCATCTTGACGCTTTCTTGACAGGGATTTCCTTACCTTTGCCTCTGGTGGCATACAGCTGGCCATTTGCAAATGGTGGTGGGGTTATGGGGCCTGGGTCCCTGGAAAATGTCTGCCCCATTTACTGCTGCTTGGAGTTACCAAAGAGTGGGCGGTGCTAAGCCTCAGGCAACAGGTGGCAACATTACAAGGTTTCCCGAGTGGAAAGAGACAAAGCATTCTTGCAGCTTCCACTCTTTCCATTCTGCCCACCCTCCCTCCCTGCTGCACTGCCGACCCCTCCACTCCCCACAATCCCCAACTATCTTCTTTTGTAAGTCTAGATCTCCTCTGAGGCTTACCAGAATGTCAGCCTTCTCATCCTTGGGTCAGTTCTGCTCCTTTACCTTCCTAACCACCTCTTCCAATACAGCAGCAGTGATCTTGCTGCAACAGCACTGGGATTTTGCAACCAGGCAATACCCTGGTACCCTCTTAGTAGTTCCACCAGAAGCCTAGCATTCATGTAGAATGAACCCAACCCTGGGAAGTGGGTCAGGTTTCCAGCAACATCTGACAGACAGGTGAAAGTCACGCCCACCAGAACACTACCAACAGGAGGTTGATCCATGCCCAGCTCTCTGTCTAATTGCTTACCACTAACACCTTACCAGAAAAAACTTTAAAACAATTTTCAATTCATCTTTCTCCAGTCTTAGCTCAAGCCAGGTGAGAAATTTCATTGGAGACAACATAGAGCTAGAGCTATCTATATTCAATTGGCTTTCCATATTAATAATTGTTTGGCACAATATATAATTTTCTTTGTATTTATATCAACTACCATGCACACCATTAAAAAAAGTAACCAGACTATTACGTAAATGAATTCCATTTACCTTTTAGCTGTCTGGGATCCTACTCTCTCCTGCCAGCAACTTTTAAAGTCATTTTGAAACAGAACTTTTGAAAAATTATATTCTGAAGTCTTAAAAATTGCTATTTGCTCTTTACACTTGGATTTGGCAATTGACCATAATCTAATCATCATTGCTGTTTGGGGTTTACAGCATAACCTTCTGTGCTTATCAACTTAATTAAAAAACTATTCATGTAAACACCAAAACAAAAACAGAAAATGCTGGAAAAACTCAGCAGGTCTGACAGCATCTGTGGAGAGGGAAACAGATTAATGTTTCCAGTCCTTATGACTTTTCCTCAGGGCTAAAGAGAAGCAGAAATGTGATGGATTTTATACTGTTTAAGGGGAAAGGAGCAGGTGAAGCAAGATAGAAGATCAGGGATAGGTGGGGACTAAGGAGAGATTGACAAAGATGTCATGGACATAAGACAAAAGGAGTGTTAATGGTAGTGTTGAAGACTAAAGAAGATGCTGATGCCGATGTAAATGTAAGAAAGCAGAATGTGTTAATGGCAGAACAAGGTCAGCACTCTGTGAAAGAACAACATAGAGCAAGTGACAGAGGGCCCTGTGGGGGAGGGGGTGGCGGGGAGAGGTAGCTGGGGGAAAAAGATTTTTAAAAATGACTAAATTAATAAAATTAAATAAATAAACATTTTTTTAAAAATTAAAATGTTAAATTAAATTTCAAAAAGGGATAAAAAAAGAGGGGTGAAGATAGAGGAGAGACTTCATGATCTGAAGTTGTTGAACTCAATGTTAAGTCTGGAAGGCTGTAAAGTGCCTAGTCGGAAGATGAGGTGCTGTTCTCCAGTTTGCGTTGAGCTTCACTGGGACATTGCAGCAGGCCAAGGTCGGACATGTGGGCATGGGAGCAGGGTGGTGTGTTGAAATGGCAAGCGACAGGGAAGTCTGGGTCATGCTTGTGGACTGAGGAAGGTGTTCCTCAAAATGGTCACCCGGTCTGCGTTTGGTCTCCCCAATGTAGAGGAGACCACATTGGGAGCAGCAAATTCAATAGACCAAATTGAAGGAGGTACAAGTGAAGCATTGCCTCACCTGAAAGGAGTGTTTGGGCCCCTGGACAGTGAGGAGGGAGCAGGTAAATGGGCAACTATTGAACCTTCTACGATTGCACGGGAAGGGGATGAGGCATTGGGGACGATGGAGAAGTGGACCAGCATGTCACGGGGGAACAGTCCCTACAGAATGCTGATGGGGGGGGCGGGGGGATGAGGGGAAAATGTGTTTGGTGGTGGCATCATGCTGGAGTTGACAAAAATGGCGGAGGCTGATCCTTTGAATGTGGAGGTTGGTGGGGTGAAGAGTGAGGACAAGGGGAACTCTATCATGGTTCCGAGAGGGAGGGAAAGGGGTGAAGGCAGAGGTGCGGGAGATGGGTCAGGCATGATTGGGGGCCCTGTTAACCACAGTGGGGGGGAAACCTCGGTTAAGGAGGAAGGAAGACATGTCAGAAGCATCGTTTTGGAAGGTAGCATCATCAGAACAGATGCGACGAAGGCAAAGGAACAGAGAGAATGTGATGGAATCCTTACAGGAAGCAGGGGGTGAGGTGCTGTAGTCAAGGGAGTTGATAGGCTTGTAATGAACATTGGTAGACTGTCTATCACCAGAAATGGAGTTCGAGAGATCAAGGAAGTGAAGGGATATGTCGGACATGGACCATGTGAAGGTGGCAATTGGAAGCAAAATCAATACATTTTTCCAGGTCCAGATGAGAGCATGAAGTAGCATCGATACAGTGCAGGGAGAAAAGGCAGGAGATTGGACTAAGTTAAAATGCTCAGAGAGCAGGTGCAGACACAATGGGCTGAATGGCCTCCTTCTGCACCGAAACAGTTCTGTGATTCTGTGATTCATCGATGTACCAAAAACAGAGTTGTGGGAGGGAGCCTGAGGAGGACTGGAACAAGGAATGTTCCACGTACCCCACAAAAAGACAGGCATAACTGGGGCCCATACGGGTACCCATTGCCACACCTTTTATTTGGAGGAAGTGAGACAAATACTGGTTTGGTTCCATCCAGAAACTGATTATGGAATATAGGCTTCGCTGAATTGGACTTATACAGGAATGGAGATATAACACTTCATCCTAGTCTTTTCTCAATTCAATATTCAACCTACATTTTGTTTTTTTCATCTTTAAGTTCCTGTGCTAAGTATATTGACAGGGCAAATATCGAGCCTGCCTCCAGATATTTGTCAATGCTTTTCTGTAAAGTTCATTCGTGACTACATTTCTAGGCTATTTCATTGGCTGTAAAGTACTTTGAGATGTCAATTGTAAAAAACCCTATATAAATGCAAGCCTCTTTTTGAAGACACAGAGACATAGTGGTCATACCCTCTGCACTGTGTAGATGACACAAATGCTTCAGATAAATGAGTTTGCAAGTGCACAAAGATGAACACCAGTACTTTCCGGCCCCAATGGCATTGGGCATCATGGCAGGCAGGTGGGAGCAATATGGCAAGACCAAAAATTGGTTTTATACTGTCATGAAACAAGATTGCGATCATCCACTCCAAACCTCAATGACGGACCATGTTTCCTGCTGCTGCACATCGGGAACATTAGTTTAATACATTTGCATCTAATTATAAGCTTCGCTCACCAGAATCACTGCCCCCCTCCCACGCCCCACCACCCCACACGTCAAATATAAATTTACCGCTCACATCAGCGTGACTTCAGAACCGTGTGCTTCATGACTGCCTTTAAAAGGCATGCACCTGGTGACCTGAACTTTGAGGGGAACTCGGAGGTGAGTGCACACATTCTTGCGTAGTGCTCGTGAGCATCAAGGAAGAGGCAGCGTGCATTCGCGGAGGGCACAGGCAAGTCACTTTTTCCCGGTGGGTATGGTGCTGGGGCAAGGGCTCCAGTGCAGGTCAGGTCGGTGAAGGGGTGCGGGGGAGGTGGGGTTGGGGACAAGGCAGCACAGACTGAAGGAAATACTCAAGCACATGCCGTGGGTGGGTGGGGGAAGGGAGGTGAAGGAAGTGGCCATACACTTGGAAAAGTTTGTCAAGAGTGAGCATTCTTCAGCAGCTGAGTCCGTTCAGCTGCAGCTCCATTGACATGCTTGGAGTCGGGCCCCTGAAGTTTCTCTGCCCACTCAAGAATGCAAAAGCATGAAAGTGCCACCAAATGCTCCAGACCTTTTCACTCCTTTGGCGCAGGCTGTAAATTAATGTGCATTTTCAGGGGCAGCAGGACATTCGGCTGACTGTGAAAGGTGGCCATGGCGCAGTCACTGGTGGAGGCACTCAGAGCCTCTTGCAATGTCTTTATTAAGGTTTGGACCAGCATCCATTATAGTTCAAGCTAACAGCGCAGCCTTGCAATGCAGCCTCTTGGGTCCCTGGAAGATCTGAGACCTGCTAAGGATGTAGGAATCATGGACATTCCCTGGGAATTGGGCGCAGACCCTGAAGGATGCATTTGTGGTGGTCGCCTGAGCTGAGAGCACAGCATGCAATCCAATGAATAAAGCTGCTGCCAATTCGTCAAGTGGAGTGGGGCGAAGGTGGCTGGGGTTTCAGACAGCCAATGAGCGCAGTACACACTGGCCATCCAAGTGGTGTCCAGCACTCTCCTGCATGCATGAAGGTGCCTTCAGACTTAACCAAGAGAGGTTTGAGTTCACCCATGCTAACCCACGCATTTCTCTTTGATACTGCAGGAGAAGAACATCAGGATCATGGAGCCTGTTGATTTAGTATTATGCCTCATGGTTGACAGAGATCAGAGCAGAAGAAGTGGAGAGCAACGGAGACGCCTGACTCAGCAAAAAGGAGGAGCAACCCCCTCAAGCTGAAGGGGCAGCAGGGCCTGCTGCACAGGCAGCTGGAGATCCGCAGCAAGCCGTCACTCATAGGCACCTGGCTAGACCCAGGGTCTATAGATGGCGCCTGTCATTCCTGCAGATGACTGAACCAGTGTCGTTGAAGACTGCATATGTCTGGGGAACTGTTCAGTCACATCTGCCAGCTACTGCAGGATTTGGCGCCACGGGGACATGGAGGGTATCCACTGTCAGTGGCCGTGAAAGTGACCACAGTGCTGAATATTTATGCCAGTGGCTCCTCCCACGGTTTTACAGGTGACCTGTGTGGGATCTTACAAGCCTCCATGCACAAGTGTATCCAGCAGGTCACGGACGGCATCTTTGCGAAGGTTCAGAACTTTGTGCATTTCGCCCAGGATCAGAAAAACCAGGAAGCAAGAACACTGAGATTTGCACAGATCTCTGGTTTTCTACAGGCGCAGGGTGCCATCGACTGCACTCATGTGGTGCTTAGATCTCTAATTATGTCAACCACAAGGGCTTCCACTCGCTGAATGTTCAGCTGGTGTGCGACCACCACAAATGCATCCTACAGGGTCTGCGCCCAATTCCCAGGGAATGTCCATGATTCCTACATCCTTAGCAGGTCTCAGATCTTCCAGGGACCCAAGAGGCTGCAGAGTTGGATCCTCGGAGACAAGGGCTACCTGCAGAGGCTGTGGCTGATGACACTCGTGTGGCGGCCTCAGACTGCAGCAGAACGACAGTATAACAAGGCTCATGCTACAATCCAGACTTTGGTGGAGCAAACAAGCATTTTGAAAATGAGGTCCAGTGCCTCAACAGGTCCGGTGGAGCGCTGCAATACAGTCCCCAGAGGGTGTCGCACATCATCGTCGCCGTTTGCTGCGTGCTCCACAACCTGGCACTGCAACAAGGGGGTGGGGGGGAATGGGGGGGGAGGACCTGGCTGAGGAGGAGATGGAGGAGCTGCACATTTCCTCCAATGAGGAGGACATCGAAGGGGATGATGATGATAAGGTCCTCGAAGGTGAGGATGCCGGCACTGAGGGCATCGCACTGGCCAAATGAAGCAGGCACATTCAGGAGGCCCTCATAGCCGCAAGATTTGTGGAGGATGATGACAAGATGCAGTGAGGACAGTCCTGACATCCTCACCTTGCCTCTGTGAATGTTTGATTCCTGTGTGGCTGATGGCAGCGCATATACCCTCAGTGCTCAGGCTCATGGCGTGGAGGCGCAGCAAAGGCTTTAATAGTTGCTTGATTCCAGGAGGATGATGACAACATGCAGTGAGGACACTCCATAGATCTTCACATTGCCTCTGTGAATGTCTGACTCCTGTCTGGCTAAGGGCAGCTCGATTGTGCTCTGTGATCAGGGTCATATCATAGAGGTGCAGCCATGAAAAGTTAAATGCACCTGGTCCTTTGTCGGCCTTCAGCACCTGACCCCTTCAGGTCAAAGATGTTAAAGGGATGGGGGTCAGCCCCAACTCAAAGGTGCTGAGAGCACACAGAGAGAACTCTGTGACACCTGCCCACGACATTCTGGCAGCAATCGAGACGCAGGCATCAGTAATGTGTCCAGCGAGTTTGAGGCCAGAACATCAGTTTAATCCGAAGGTTACACACTGCACAGGAAAGAAGCCTGGACTGAGAAACCTGCCTTCACCTTGTGCAGGAACCAAGGTTTCACATCTGACTGACACGAATGCTGCTCATCATAACAAGGAGCCACAGGCAAGGAGACATTCTTGCAGGTTTATTTACAATAGTAAACATTAAGCACAAGTCATTAACAGCCGTGCCCAGGCTTTACAACTACATCTTCTTAACATTTCTAAGCCTGCGGCTACGTCTTAGTGCTCTCCTGACATCCACAGCAGAGGTGGAGACAGCCTGCTGACTGTGAGACCCTGTCTGTGATGACCTTGGTGGGTATCCTCTAGAGGACCGAGACCTGGAGGGCCCCGGCCTACTTTCGGGTCCTGCAGTGTGGCAGTGGCACCCTGCTCATCCTGTGAAGCTGGAGCTGCTGGCATCACAGGAATAGCCTCTCCTGCTGTCCATCAAGGCTCACATGATGCTCTGGGAAGCTCCGACCAATGAGCTCTAAACACAGGTAATCTGGGGGTGGGGTCTTCCTGAAGAGAATCCTGATCGATCATGTAGCACCTGAAAAGCTCTCTGTAATAAAGTTTATCTGTTTCTTGTTGAAACCTGACTGCTCCGTCGAGTCATTACATTTGGCGATGAGGGTAAAATAGCTCCGACACTGCACCTCGCCCTATTACCATGAGTACATCAAATCTTAAGAAAATGATAAGACTACTCACCAGTCATGCCACTCTTCAGCAGAATCGATTCTTTTAATGTAACTATGGAAGTCTGGAGCCAGTATGTAGAGCGCCTCGGATTTTATTTCACAGCGAATGAAATTACCACACAGGAAAAGCAGAAATCCATCTTTTTGAGTGTATCTGGCAGCAAGACATACAATCTCATTCACAACCTGACGGTCCCAAGCGTGCCCAATTCTAAGTCCTAAAATGAATTAGTGGACATCATGAAAATGCACTTCCAGCCAAAGCCATCCATAATAATGCAGCGTTTTAAATTTAATTCCAGAGTTAGTGCCCCAGAAGAGTCCATCACAACCTATAGAGCGAACCTTAAGCAGTTGACAAAACACTGTGACTTTGGGCACACATTAAATGAGATGCTGCGGGACCGATTTATTTGTGGAGTTCAGGGCGACGCTATACAGCACCATTTACTGGCTGAGGTCGACGTCAACTTTAAGCGCACCCAAGAAATCTCCCTCACCATGGATAGTGCTACGAGAGGCTCACAGGCTTAACAACACATATAACATGGCGCTGTTCTTCATGTGAGGTGGGAACCTACCGTCGAGCGTAGCACGAAAACCAGACCCACAGCATCGTAGCAATGTCCGCTGTTAGAAACATGAAAAGGCCTAGTAGAAACACTTCAGCAGCAACTTCAAGATTAAGTTGTTATAGATATGGAGGTGACCACGGAGCGGACACCTGTAAATTCAAGGAGACAGAATTCCGCTACTGGCATAAGAAAGGTCACATAGTAAGACAATGCAGGGCAAAGTCGAAACAACCCATCAAGCAGCAAACCAACATGATTGAATTAAAAAATACAACAGAACCTGGAGCTGCCGACACCGACACCTATTCCTTGTATAATGTAACCGCTGTAAAAACCGAACCTATCACTGTTACAGTCCCAAGTTATTGAGAAACCACTAATAATGGAGATGGATACAGGTGCCTTAACTACAGTGGTAGGTAGGAAAGCACACTTTCAAATGCCTTAATGAAGGTAGACAACCAATAAACCTGGAGCGGACAACCGCTAAATTAAAGACGTACACTGGTGAATCTGTTCAAGTAAAATGGCATCACCACAGCACCAGTGTCCCACAGGCAACAGACAGCCAAGCTGTCTATGATCATAGTGACAGGAGAAAGACCCAGTCTTTTAGGCCAAGACTGGTTACAGAAGATAAAGCTTGACTGGCCTGAGATATTTCACCTAAAAACAGGAGGAGTTCCTGAACTGCAAAGGAAATACGACAATATATTTAGCCATGAATTAAGGAAGTTAAAGGGCATGCAGGCCAAGATATATTTGGATATGTTTGGAATAAGATATATTTGGAAGTTACTTACCTGGGTCACAGGGTGGGCGCCATGGGTTTGCATCCAGCAGAAGAGAAAGTTCAGGCAATAAGAGATGCACCCTCACCATCCAATGTAACCAAACCCAAGTCCTTCCTGGGTATGATCAACTACTATAGCCATTTCTTACCTAACTTCTCAACTGTGTTGGCACCATTACACTTGTTGTTAAAAAAGAATCACCGTTGGTCATGGAATTCACAACAGGAAGAAGCCTTTGTGAAAGTAAAGAAACGGTTGCATTTGCCTTTACTGGTGTTTACTGGTACACTATGACCCAACGAAAGGAGTTGGTACTAACATTGATGCCTTTCCTTATAGTGTAGGAGCCGTGTTATCACATAGAATGGAAGGTGGATCAGAAAGGTCCATTGGTTATGTCTCGAGAACCCCCTCCACAGCTAGAAAAGGAAGGTTTATCCGTGGGATTCAAAGTGAAAAAACTCCACCAGTACTTACATAAATGACATTTCACCATTGTGTCAGACCATAAACCATTAATGGTTCATTCAGTGAGGATAAAGCCATTCTGCCAATAGCCTCAGCAAGAATGCAATGTTGGGCTCTGACATTATCTGCATATGAGTATACTTTTATGTACCAGCCTGACTTGCATATTGCAAATGCGGACGTATTCAGTCGTCACCAGTTAACGAATAGCATTACACATGCTCCTGTTCGACTAGTTGTTCCAACAGTTGTGCTATTACTGAATTTCTTGGATTCTTTGCCTGTGTGCACAAAGCAAATTAGAAATTAGACAAACAGAGATCCAATATTGCCAAAAGTCAGAGACTTTGTTTTGCAGGGATGGTCAAATTCACCTGTATCTGAAGATTTGAGATCATTCCGTGTCAGAAACACAGAGCTGTCAAGATGGAATTTTCTTGTGGGGATCAAGAGTTGATGTCCCATCACAAGGTAGAGAACCACGCTTGACAGAACTTCATAGTGTGCATCCAAGTATATCGAAGATGAAGACACTTCCGCGAAGCTATGTCTGGTGGACAGGCATGACACTGACATTGAAAGCACAGACAAGCACTGTCTCCATTGGCAGCAACAACAGAAGTTGCTGTTTCAGCTCCCCTGCATCTGTGGGAGTGACCTGGTCGACCCTGGGTTAGACTACATATCGATTATGTCGGACTATTCTTAGGTGCCATGTTTTTGTTGATTATAGATGCACATTCTAAATGGGTGGATGTATACGAAGTCAAATCACTAATACAGAGCGCAACTATCAAGAAGCTGCGTCACTGTTTTAGCGCACCTGGCCTACCTGAAATCATTGTTTCTGATAACAGTACAGCCTTTACCAGCACAGAGTTTCAGAAATACATGAATCTGAATGGAATCAGACGTCTTAAAACAGCCCCTTACCATCCCTCATCGAATGGTTTAGCTAAGAGAGCTGTATAAACTTTTAACTCTGGTAATAAAAGGTTATCATAAGGTACTCCAGAATCTCGACTTTCCGGCTTTCTTCTCTGTTGTCGTACAATGCTACATTTGAATATAGGTCCAACACCGTCTGAATTATTGATGAAACGCCACCTACGTACATGGTTAAGCTGGTGTTTCCAAATTTAGAAAGGAGGGTAGAGCGAAATCAAAGTAATCAAAAATTTAATCATGATATACACAGCAAAGCTCGCACATTCAGTGTAGGTGACACGGTATTTGTGCAAAATTTTGGAAGTGGATCCTTTTGGATTCCTGGAACCATTGTCTCAGAGACTGGTCCATTACCTTCCTGAGTACAAGTGGAAGATAGAATCATTTGTCAGCACATAGATCATATTCATGCAAGGGAGACATTCCAACAACCAACTATTCCACCAGTGATTAACGTCGAACCGTCAATTCCTGAGGTGACCAATCAACCTAAAATAGACATGCCCAATGTCTCTGGACAGCTGCCAAACCCAGAACTGCCACTTTCTGATGATGTGTCTTATGCTGCAATTCCAGATCCTGTCAATTCTGTGGAGAACCCTCAAACAGTAGAGCTAGACCGCTCTAGCCGTATAAGGAGAACACCTTCAGAGACTTGATCTTTAATCACCTGAAGTTGTATATATGTATATGTTGTTGGATATTCAAATGTTTCCTTGTAATCAGAAATTGTAAAAAATCGAAAGGGGGTGGAAATGTAGTAACTGAGGGTATAGCCTCTCCTGCTGTCTATCAGGGGTCACGTGATGTTCTGAGGCTCCAACCAATGAGCCCTAAACACAGACAATTCGGTGGGTGGGTCTTCCTGACAAGAGTCCTGATTGAGCATGTAGCATTTAAAGAGCTCTCTATAAGCTTATCTGTTTCTTACTGAAACTTGTCTGCTCCATCGAGTTATTCCCCATTCTCCTGCTAACAAAAACAACTTTTATTCAGTACCTCTCTCGATGGTCTAGCCAAGATCACAAAGTGACATACCTGAAATGGGGAAGTCCCAGGTACAAATCCATTTCTCAATAATCTTTGCTGCAGCATGTTAATACACTAAAAAGATTATAGCCCAGATTTTAGGAAAGAAATGATAGCAAAACTGTAAGTATTTGCCATTATTACTCCTATGAAACCAACAGCAACTTCTGGAATTCACATATGCATTGTTTAAATGGAAATCCAGAAGTTGCTGTAAGTGATTCTGTACTTCTCCACAGGGTGTTCTGTTGAAGTCACCCTGACCTGCAACCAATTATAAAACACATTGTTAAATGAGGATAATTGAGTTTTCAATGAATTACTGAGTTCATGATTACTGAGTTTATAATTTCTGCTAAAAGACCTCTCTGGTCATGAAAAATGAATTTTATGTTTCTGGAAAGCCAAATTGCGCCACAATGATAAAACAAATTCCACAAATTTCTAAAAAAGCATTTTTAAAGCTTGTTTATGATATTTCAGTTTCACTCTCTGTAAAGTAATGTTAAAAAGTGAAGGTTAATCAGTGCATTTTACTTTCTGCTTTGCTATCTATAAGAGTAATTCAGTGTGATTGCCTGCTTATCCTGCAAATGACATCACTGTTGTTGGATGACTGGACATCCCTTTGACTGGACGTCCCTTTGACATGACGCCAGATTCAAATTAACATCAAGAAGAGGGGAAATCCACATCACAGAGACCGTTATATCTCTTTGGGTGGATTTCTTTATAGTCAGTGATGATTGCTGTCACTCCACCACTGACCGCAAAATCAGGGCCTATATTTCTTGATAGGCTTACCTAGAATTAAGATGTTACTTATAAAATGAGCACAATCAGCAATAAAATCATTGCTTGAACTTCAATAGCTTTCAGCAATACACTTGTATATCAGCTGTATCCTAATCATGAATTAGGTATAAATGTATCGACCTTGTTGAGTCAAACAGTTCATGGTGAGTACAAAGAAACATATTCTACCAAAGACTCTCTATTACCCTACCTGAAACAACCCATCTTATTAAACCCCAAGTACATATGGGTCCTGAACATGCTCAAAGGAACATAAGAAAATAAGAAACAGGAACAGGAATAGGCCATTCGGCCCCTTGAGCCTGCTCCGCCATTCAATAAGATCAATTTAATCAGCAAAATATAGACTTCCCTGGTCCTACATGATGGCATAAAAATTAGTCTTTGTTGGGCTTATTTTAAAGGTTTAAATTAATTTTGTGATACACCATCCTGCAGCCAAAAGATGCCTGAAAAATTTTTGAACCAAAATTAGGCAGTTCATTATTAGGAAGGGTGTAGTGACCTAAAACAGGTGGTGAGCCCTGTTATTTGTAAGAATGCAACACCTGTTTATGGATTCTTCAAAGGTTTATGGGCATGCACTTAATGTGCAAGGTGAGTTGCTATCATCTGTACAACTTCATAAGCAGCTTGGCCAACTGAAACATGCAATTCCAGGTTGTCTGCTGCACCCGAAGACCCTATATATAAATAATCCCAGTGAGGGCGAGAAGAGCAAGAGGGGGACCTATTGTGGCTACCAGAAGCCATTGGAAATACTGTGGAGCCAGGAGAACAATGCCTGAACTTCCTAGTCCCATGGAAATTTTAAAAAGAAATATCCACTTACCTTTTCAGTGATGATCACTTGCTAGACCACAGCCACATCCCAAAATGTAACCCAAGATCTGCTTATCTCAGGGTAATATACTTTCCTTTCAGAGTCTTTAAACAAGTGTTGGACCTCTTTTCTGCTCTGCCAGCATCCTGGCAATAGTACTGAAGATTTGTGCTCCAGAACTTGCCAGGCCCCTAGCCAAGCTGTTCCAGTACGGTCACAACACAGGCATCAATCCAACAAATCCAATCTGGCCAATTACCATCCCATCGGTCTACTTTCGATCATCGACAATGTGATGAAGGGATCGTCATAGGTGCTATCAAGTGGCAATTTCTCAGCAATAACCTGCTCACTGATGCTCAGTTTGGGTTACACTAAGCTCCTTATCTCATTAAAGCCTTGGTCCAAACATGGACAAAACAGCTAAACTCAGGAGGTGAAGTGAAAGTGACTGTCCTTGACATCAAGACAACATTTAAGCAAAAGTGGCATCATGGCATCATACAGCCCAGGCAAAATTTAAATCAATGGGAAATGTGAGAAAACTCTCAACTGGTTGGAGGTATACCTAGCACAAAAGAAGATGGTTGTGGTTGTTACAGCCCAATTATTTCAGTCCCAGCTGCAGGAGTTCCAACCATCTTCAGCAGCTTCACCTTCCTTCCATCATAAGGTTGAAGTGGGGATGTTCGGTGATGATTGTACAGTGTTCAGTACCATTCACATCTCCCCAGATACTGAGATAAAAGCAAAATACTGTGGATGCTGGAAATCTGAAACAAAAACAAAAATAGCTGGAAATACTCAGCAGGTCTGACAGCATCTGCGGAGAGGAATATAGTTAAAGTTTCGAGTACGTATGACTCTTCATCAGAACTAAAGAAAAATATAAATGAGGTGAAATATAAGCCGTTTGAGGGGGATGGGGCAGGTAGAGCTGGATAGAGCCCCAATGATAGGTGGAGGCAAAGAAGATATTGCCAAAGATGTCATAGACAAAAGGACAAAGGTTGTTGAAGGTGGTGATATTAGCTTAGGAATGTGCCAATGGTGACATTAAGGGTAGAAAGCAGGATGAGCAAGTGACAGACGGCCCTAGTGGGGGTGGGGTGGGGGGAAGGGATCGAAATGGGCTAAAAGGTGGAGATAAAACAAAAGATGGAAATAAATTTAAAAATAATAGAAATGGAAAAAGAAAAATATATTTTTAAAATTATAAATTATTAGAAAAAAGGGGGATCAGAAAGGGGGTGGGGATGGAGGAGAGAGTTCATGATCTGAAGCTGTTGAACTCAATGTCAAGGCTGCAAAGTGCCTAATCAGAAGATGTGGTGCTGTTCCTCCAGTTTGTGTTGAGCTTCACTGGAGCATTGCAGCAGGCCAAGGACGGACATGTGGGCATGAGAGCAGGGTGGTGTGTTGATGCCCAAATGTCCGTCCTTGGCCTGCTGCAATGTTCCAGTGAAGCTCAACACAAACTGGAGGAACAGCACCACATCTTCCATTTAGGCACTTAACAGCCTTCCAGACTCTCCTTTTGTCTATGACATCTTTGGCAATCTCTTCTTTGCCTCCACCTATCACTGGCCCTCTATCCAGCTCTACCTGTCCCACCCCCCTCAAACAGCTTATATTTCACCTAATTTCTACTTTTCTTTAGTTCTGATGAAGAGTCATACGTACTCGAAACGTTAACTGTGTTCCTCTAAACAGGTGCTGTCAGACCTGCTGAGTTTTTTCAGCTATTTTTTTTTTTGTTTCCCCAGATACTGAAACAATCCATGTGCATATGCAACAACACTTGGACAGCATCCAAGCCTGGCCTGATAAGTGGCACATAACGTTTGCGCCACACAAGTGCCAGGCAGTGACCACCTCCAACAAGAGAGAAGTTAACCATCACCCCTTGACAAACATCACCATCCACATCCTGGGGGTTACCATTGAACAAAATCCTAACTGGACCAACCATATAAATACTGTGGCTACAAAGTAGGTCAGGTGCTGGAAATTCTGTGGTGATTAACAGAAGGCACACGTCAAGAGTGTGATGTAATACTCTCCATTTTCCTGGATAAGTGCAGTTCCAAAAACACTCAAGAAGCTTGACACTATTCAGGACAACCAGTACCCCATCCACCGCCTTAAACATTCACGCCCTCCACCAACAATGCACAGTGGAAGCTGTGCATACCATCTACAAAATGCACTGCAGCAACTTACCAAGCCTCCTTTGACAGCACCTTCCAAACTTGAAGACCTCTACCAGCAGAAGCATGGGATCACCACCACCTGCAAGTTCCCCTCATTCTGACTTGGAACTATGGCCAGAATCATCCCAGAATTGTACCAAGTGCGGTAGTGAGCGTGAAGAAAGACATTTTACCTGCTGGCCGCAATGGCGGGTTTTTGCACCATATCATCCACTTCCTGCTTCATTAATTATTCAGCCTCAGAAAACAGGCTGTCTCTCTGGCAGGCAGCCTCTGAATCGCCTGCCATGCCATTACCAAGCAGTTTCCTCACTCCAGGTGCCAAATCTAAACTGTAGCCACCCACATAGTTCTCAATGCATGCAGTCCAAGACTGCTCCAGTGAAGACATGGTCATGAAAGCCACGAAGAGTTCAGTGGCCCTTTACTGGAATGCCTTTTGGAGGCCCACGATGGTGTCCTCCACCTCCGCTCTGGCCACAGGAGGTCCAGCAATCTCACCACTACAGCTTGGGAAGTGCTGGCAGTGGTGGTCACTGCCAATGCTGCAGAGGAGGTTCATCACCCAGTGCAGAAAGGGGATGAATGATTTCATCTGTGCCACTAGGATAAGGCAATCATCTCATCACTCTAAACTCACAGACTCACAAGGCCACCACACTTTCACTTGCATCTCACTCACTGCCAGCTCAAGGAATTCACCACTCACTCATACACACACCTTCACATCTCCATCTGGCCCCATCTCCTCTGGACACTACCTCCTCACCCTCACCACCTTGAGACCACTTGCACAGATCAACATGTATCGCACACACACCATAGGATACTTCCCCATCCCCAGTTCATGCTTCATCCTGCAGCCTCTTCTCTTGCCCGAGGCCACTTCTCCCCCATCCCCAAGCAAGCCCTAGCCCTGAAGACATTAAAAAGCCACCCCCTTATGGCTTATGGACGGCCTGATAGGTACAGCCCTGCCTGTGAGCTCCCCTAAAAGTGATGGTGCTGCCTGTGAAGCCTGGCACTGATGACCGTGAGTGCTGCCTGAAGCAAGGTAGGCAAACAAACCTTGAAGTCCTGAGTGAAGTGCAGCTCACCAGGTGCACGTCAGTTATGTACTGTTGTGAAACACGTTGGCATGCAATCACACGATGCTAAAATATTGAAATTAGGTTCTTGACATGCAGCGTCGGGAAGCCCTGCCTGCCATTTACGGGTGGAGCGAACGATCGCAAACTGGTTTTATGATGAAATGAAACCAATTTTTGGATTCCCCCGGTATTTTCCACTCCCACCTGCTACGACACCCACAGCAAACGGAAGCAGACAATTCTGCCCTATGCCACAGTTCCTTCACTGTCGTTGGGTCAAAATCCTGAAATTCTTTTCCTAACAGAACTGTGGGCCTACACCAGATGACTGTAGCAGTTCAAGAAGGAAACCCACTCACTCTCAAGGAAAATTAGGGTTGGGCAACAACGATGCACACAACCCATGAACATATATTAAAAATGCAAGGGCCCTACTGCCCATTTTAAACTGACTTCAAAATTTAATTTTCCCAAATTTGTGGCAGATGTTTCTCAAGCTCCCTTGGGTTGCAACACTCTGCAGTCCAAAATTGGTCTATCTTAGACATCTTATATCTGGAAAACAGGCACAACAAGAACTAATTTCTGTCCTGACATCCAAGGGCCTCCTCCTTCAGACACAGGGATCATTCCCCATGCACATTTGGTGCTTTAAAAACGGCCTGGAGGAATTCCTAGGCCGATGAGTCACACAGTCATTCAATATTATTACTAGGGCCATTTTTACCCTCTTTCCTAGGCAACACCTATAATTATCACAGCTTCCAGTAAGGACAATAGCAGGTCCGTTAGGATATTCCATTTTACAATGGATGAGGTCAAATAAGCATTTAAGAAGTTTTGTTTCTAATCCAGCACAAGAACAATATGTATAATACATAATTATAACCTGGCCCAACGACGGTGTGATGTAATGAAGGAATTATTCTTAGCTTCCAGGGTCTTCTAACAAAGGTTTCATGTGTTCAGTAGTAGAGGCTCTTGTTCTGATTGTCAGCACTGTAATTTTACTGAGTAGGTTGTTAACACATTCAACAAGTGAAATTTTGATTCTATGTTGTCATTTGCAAGTGGTATTTAGTTCATGAAATTTCAAAGAAAGAACAATGTGAGAATAAAAGTAAGTCATCATTTTCTGGTTTTTTGCATCAATAAATGTAGTTTCCTGTCTAATAATTCCCAGTCTCTTAGATAAGCCTTATAAATACTATAGTGGTATAGTTGAATAAAGGTTATGAGGAGTTTACTCACTTTAGTGGGTAATTTTCTCTATAGGTATCCAATAACCTTCATCAGTTTTGTATAATAAGCATGAAGTTATTATTAAGGAAAACAATATTACTGCTGTGTTTTCTTGTCTTTGTTTTATCTGCCAGCCTTATCCTGACCATGTAGCCTTACAAAGATTTTAACAAGCAGAAACTGTAATGACTTGTATAAATAAACAAAAAACTGGAAAGAAAAGCACTGGTAGAAACATGGAAAGCATTCATGTATACTGCCTATTCTCTACCAATATGCAAAAGAATGGCCCTGAATTTAATCACTACTTCCAGCATCATAAAGAGTGCTAAATGGCATAACAGCATTTTATGAACATTCAATTGGTACAGGATCAGTTTACATCAAGTTACATCAATTTTTCCAGTCAGATTTAGGGCTTCCGTTTTCTCTGCCCTACCCTTCACTGTAGACCACACTTCAATATATTTAAACTCCAACAGATAGTGTAGACAGGCCAAGATTTCAGGATTTATAGACCAGAATTTTTAGCTCGGCGGGTGGGCATGCGCCCGTCCTGACCGAGCGTTGAATGACGTGCGATGACATCAGCCGAGCATGCCGACGTCAACGTGCAGTCACGCAATAATTCTGGCAGCAGACCCGCTAACAATTAAAAGGCCTATTAAGGCCATTAAGTTATCAACTGAGTTTAATTTTTCACTGTCCGTTCAACCTTACGGTGGGCGGGCAGGCGAAAAGGCCAAGCATCCCACAGGCGGGATGAAGTTTCCAAAAGCACATACAAATAAAATAAGAACTTTATTTTTTAATTAAAAAACATGTCCCTGCTCATGTGACAGTCATTTGAGGGGACATGTTTTATTAAATTTTTCTGATGTCCAATAATTTGTTCAATATATTCTTCAGCTCCTTGAGGCAGCTCTGTGCCTCAAAGAAATTATTCTGTGCTCTCTCGTGTGCATGCGCGAAGTTCGCACTAGGCCTGCTCGCACTCACCCCGCCTCCAGCCCACACAGGTAGTGCTCAGCGCTGCTGCTCACTTATCACGCTGGGCAAGCTGGGCCACCCACATAAAATCACAGAGCTCTGGCGATTGCGGGCAGCAGTCGGATTCTCAACTGCCCTGCCCGCCCCCGCCAATCCCGCACCGCCAAGGGAAAAATTCTGCCCATAGAATCAAAGAATGGTTACAGCAAAGAACGAGTCCATTTGGCCCTTCATGTCCGTGCCAGTTCTCTGCAAGGGAGCTCAGCTAGTTCCATTCCACTGCCCTTTCCCCAAAGCCTTGCAACTTTTTTCTCTTCAGATAATTATTGAATTTTCTTTGGAAAGCCAAGGTTGAATATGCCTCCACCCCACTCTGAGGCAGTACATTCCAGATCCTAACCATGTGCTGGAAAACCCTTTCCTCATGTTGTCTTTGGTTCTTTTGCCATTCACCTCTAGTTCTCGACCCTACCAACACTTCTGTCCTACCTGTCCAGATACCTCAAGGTTTTGAACCCCTCCATCAAATCAGCTCTGAACCTTCTCTTCTCTCAGGAGAACAGCCCCAGCTTCACTCCAGCCAAGTTACTGAAGTATCTCATCCCTGCATCCATTTTTGTATATTTTACCTGCACCCTCTCCAATGCTTTCACATCCTTCCTAAAGTGTGGTGCCTAAAACTGAACACATTAATCCAGTTGAAGTTGAGCAAATTATAAATCTTTTATAAAGATTTACCAAAATGTCCTTGCTTTTGTATTCTATGCCACTATTTATAAAGCCTAGAATCCTGTATGCCTTATTAACCAATCTCTCAACCTTTCCTGCCACCTTCAACAATTTGTGCCCGCATAACCCTAGTCCGTCTACTCCTGCATCCCTTTTAGAAATGTATCCTTCATTTTATAATCCCTTTCCTTGTTCATGATACCAACATGTATCAGTTCAAAATTCTCTGCATCAAATTTAATCTGCCACATGTCTGCCTAATCCACCAACCTATCTATATCCTCCTGAAGTCAATCACTAACATCCTCAGTTCACAATACTTACACATTTTGTGTCATCTGCAGCTTTTTAAAATTATGCCCTGCACACCTAAGTGTAGATCATTAACTTAGGTCAAGAAAAGCAGTAATCCTAGTAACAGACCCCTGGGGAATCACACTGTATACCTTTCTCCAGTCCAAAAAACAACCATTCACCATTATTTTCTGTTTCCTGTCACTCAGTCAACTTCGCATCCGTGCTGCCACTGTCCTTTTTATTCCATGGGCTCTAATTTTGCTGGCAAAACCTGTTTGTGGCACTTTATCAAACATCTTTCGGAAGTCCACATACACCACATCAAATGCATTACCCTCATCAATCATCTCTATTAACTAACTTGATCAAATTTTTTGATCAGTTAAACAGGATTTGCCTTGAATAAATTTGTGCTGACTTTCCTCAATTAATCCACATTTGGCCAAACGATGGTTAATTTGCTCCTGGTTGATCATTTCTACAAATTTTCCCACCGCTGAGGCCTATAGTTGCTGGGCTTATTCTTATTCTTTTTTGAACAGTGATGTAACATTTGCAATCCTCCAATCCTCTGGCAACATCCCTGGATTGGAAGATTATAGCCATTGCCTCTGCAATTTCCATTCTTACTTTTCTTTGTATCCTCAGGTGCATCACATCCTGTCCTGATGGCTTATCAACTTTAAGTATAGCCAACCGTTCTACTTTGTCCTCTTTGATAATTTTTAGCCCATTCAATGTCTCAACTATCTCTTCTTTCACTAAGGCTTTGGGAGCATTTTCTTTCTTGGTGAAAACAGATGTAAAGTACTCATTTTGCAACTCAGCAATGCCCTCTGCCTCCATGCATAAATCCCTTTTTGTCCCTAATCAGCTCTACCTCTCCCTTTACTATAATTTTACTATTATATTCCTATAGAAGGCTTTTGGATTCCCTTTTATTTTAATTGCCAGGTTCTTCTCATACTCTCTCTTTGCTTCTCTTATAATTTGTTAGACTAATGGTCTCCTACCATTTCAATAACAATAAATTGCTTCAACAAGCAACGACTTGCTTTTATATTGCACCTTTAACATAGTAAAATCTCCCAAGGCACTTCACAGAAACGTGATCAAACAAAATTTGACAATGAGCTACATAGGAACATAAGAGGTGGCAGCAAGAGTAAGACATATGACCCTTTGAGCCTTCTCCACCTTTCAGTAAGCTCATGGCTGAGCTTTTACATCAACTGTATGCTTTTCCACCCCATTCCTTCATCCTTTAATATTCTTAGTGACCAATAATCTATTAATATCAGTTTTGAATATATCATGGACTAAGCATCCACAACTCTTTGGCAAGAGAATTCCAAAAATTTGCAGCCCTCTGAACAAAGCAATTCCTCCTCTTCTCAGTCCAGAATGGTCAACGCCTTATCCTAACCCCTAGTTCTAGGCTTTCCAGCCAAGGGAAACAGCCTCAGAACATATCTACCCCCTCAGAATTTTATACATCTATAAGGAGAGGTGACCAAAACTTTTATTAAGGAGCATCTTAAAGGAGGACAGAGAGGTGAAGAGGTGGAGAATCAGGGAGATTTATGGAGGGAATTCCAGGGCTTAGGGCCTAGACTACTGAGATCTTTTCTCTGTTACTATGATGGGATAAATATCTTTCACAACTTTCTGCCAGTGGTATGTTGAGTTTGAGGATATTCTAAGGAACAGTTCCCTACAGTTCTTAGCTCCTGAACCGACATCATATTCTTTAGAAGTCTCACAACCCCAGCTTGCTTGTACCCACCGCACATTATTTCTCTACCAATCCCTTCAGAAGATATTAACACGTTGCACTTGATTAGGATTCAGAATCTAAATGACCTAACAAGGAGTAGTTACAGAAATTAAAAACGTGAAGAACACCACAAGCTTGTGTGCAGTGAACTTTTAAAATTACACTCCGCTGACAATAACAGTGAATGTAGCCAGGACCTCTTAACCAATAGTCTGTAACACACAGCAACATTTTTCTTCAGTTTCATTTCAGGCAGGACCACCCTGGTTCCCACGCTTTTGTGCCTCTGTCTTCCTCTCCATTTAATCTCTCAAACTAGTGCTTTAATGTTCCATAGCCTTTGAACTGCCTGAAATGCGGGATGAATTTCAAGTAGACATAAAATAATAGATTGATTTTACAATCCTGATTGCATAGTAATTTCTTGGATAGTCGTGTTTCCAGGTTAAATGAACCACAGGAGAGGGAAAGACATTCGCAACTCCCATACAGTCATCCTGGCTTAATTAGCACATCAATACTTATCAAAACTGAAGACAAAAACTATCTCCAGGGACTAAACACACAGGGTTGATGACTCTCTTCAACCAACCCTAGCCATTGCTTTGCGCTTCATGCAGAGCACAATTTATATTTATACACAAAATTAATTCTGTGCTATGTATCAATGCAAAATGATAATGCCACTGGAATATGTCATAGTTACATTACAGATTGGAATAAATTAACTGACATATTCCAATCTGACTTTTACCTTTTAACAGTAGCTAACATTTCATTATTGCAACATTTTTCTAGATATCAGAAGAAACATACTAACAATAATTAGACTAGTGAGGCTACAGCCACTGCAGATGTTTAATGCAAATTAATTATTATCGTGTTGAATCTTAGCTTCCCAGTAGCTAATGAAACAGTTAGTTATATATGATTTCCTAGTGGCTCACAGCAGTAAGAATGCAATATGCAATATTTAATGTTTAAAGAAGAACCCTATTTAACAAACTCTAAAACTTAGTAGCACACAAACAAATCCAAATAGTCTACCGAGTGATCTGAGCTGAGTGTGCCACTAATGCATATTGTAACATGGTATTTTCCAACACTTTACCAGTAATATTCTGCATTTTCTGAGTTACTGCTGATTCCACTGCAGACAGCGTTCCCAAGAAAATGGATTGTGATTTGCAAAGTTTGAGCTTTCTATTTTAAAACTGAGCAGCAGCAGTAAATTTGCCAATTTCAGCAAAGCCAATTTATAGTGTGAAATCCCTGTGGAACTGCCACATGCCTGGTATTACCTGGACTTTGACATTTTGACAGCATAATTATAGATCCAAAATGTTGCTGTATGGTACTAAATTGGTAATGAACCAAGATTTTTAGGAAATTTGCCTAGTTCTTGCACCTCACCCCACAAACCTCAAGTGATAAAGTCTGTAGGAGTGAAATTTGGATTGGCAGCGTCTACAGCATGCACAGACATTTTTTGAGTGAGTCATGCCAGGTGCCATATTAATGAATGCATTAGTGCTATGATGACGCTTGCACTGGGAAAAGCCTGTATTTTCTTTACTATGATGTCTCTTTAAGAAAAAAAATGTGCTGGAGAGTATGTTGAAAGAGGGTTAGTTAGTTTCCTGATTATATGACATCATTAAGTTCCAAGAAATGCCTCTGTGACCTTGGGTTGCCATGGGGATGAACAGCTAAGAGGCAAAGAGTAAATAGAAAGCTAATTGTAGTTTTTAAAAGTTCTTTCATAGGATGTGGGTATCAATGGTAAGGCCAGCATTTGTTGGCCATCCCTAATTGCCCTTAGACTGGGAGGCTTTCCAGGCCATTTCAGAGGGCAGTGAAGAGTCAACCATATTGCTGTGGGTCAGCCTTTGTTTTGTTTGAAAGTTCAGAACATGGGGAATTTGTACAAAGAGAAAACAGCTTCAACTGGACCAACTTTCTGTTTGGCAGCCTTCAAACAAATCCTGGTGTTAAAGCAGGTCTCTGAGAATAGAACAGAGACTGAGTTACTGTGCGTGTCATACAGTTGGAAAGGACAGAACACAGGAAAAGCAAAAGATTATGGATTGGACAGTACTCATTACTGCGGTTGAAGTGATGCCAGAGCCCACCAGACCATTAAAGGAGTTGGTGAAGACAGTCTCTGAACACTCTGCCATCAGTACTGTTGTGACTCAAGTGAGACAGGGTTCATAGACTTGTGCCTTGTCAGTGGTCACTGCATCCAGGGACTGCGATGGAATATGGCTGCGCATGGATGCGACTCTAGAGCCAAGCTGATTCATTGGAAAGTGAGAAATCCTAAAAAAACAGAGGACAAGATGGAAAGACTGTGAGATTACACATGACGCCATATTTGTACAGAAGTAAAGTTTACCTTTTTATTTTAAATACTCTTCACCTGTGAATTAACATTTCAGTTATGTTGATTTTAGTTGGTTTGGTACAATAAAATTTTTAAAAGTGAAATCTTGTCCAGTGGTTTTCTTTCCACTGGTGTCATGAGGATTCCTTTCTTTTTAAAAAGACCACAATGATTTTTATCATAACATAGATAAAACACTGGATTTCTAGTGATCTGGAAGCTGTAGGATCACTTGTTCAATGAAACAAGAAAAATAGTGTTGTGAAAGCAGGACCAACCTTTGGAAAGACAGCAGTCTCAAAATTTTCTTGGGGCATCTAGTGACACAGGGGATGCTAACTGAAGAATTTGGTTTTGGTTAGCTGGTAGTTGGCGGTTTTCATAAAACAGTTGAAGTGCGTGAGCAATGGACAATGCTGTATGTGCAATTTTAGCAAGCTGGGCAGTGCAGCAACATCCAAATGTGTTCAGTCTTCATCTTAACATATCTGTTCAAACAAGCAATTGAAAGGAATTGGGTGGTATTGGCATAAAAGGAGAGATTAAAGGAGGTTGATCATGAGCCAAAAGTTTATTAAATGTTCAGACGCTGCGTTGAGAATGGCTGGCAGCAGAGCATAGGAAAGGCATGAGTGAGAGTGCTACATAGAGATTTTTCAATTCTTTTCCCATTGGAGTCTTCCTTACTTTATTGATATTTGTTAAGAATACCTAATTTCATGCTTCATATATTTTAAGGAGTATAATTTTTAGCTTGGGAATTGAATTTTTTAAATGTAATATAAATAAAAACACTTGTTTTGAGAAGCTGGTAAACAGAGCTAAAGTAATTGCAAATCAATGGGTAGCCTATGTTTATTTAATAAGGTCATAATGGGAAGTATTAGAAACTAAACAATTGCTACCTCTCTGGGCTCCTTGGTGGAGACAAGACGTCTACCATTGTCTCAATGGAAGAGGTTTAAATTATTCATACGGTTGCCCAAAACAAAGGAGAGATTTGGGAATGAGAGATAATTAGATTAGATTTCCAACTGGGACAACCCAGATTTCAGAGAGGTATTTTCTTTGGTTTTGGGTTTTATCTGGGAGTCTTTTTTCTTTGAAACAGGCAGTCAGCCTGGGAGCAGATTTAAAACAAGCAGAGAGAGTATGTGTAAACCATCTGTGTAACCAGAAGTAGAAAGCTATCAGAAACCAGGTGTGTTTCTGATTTGGAGTCACTAGCAAGAATGCATTGAGGCCCATACTTGAGCTGGGGAGACCACAATCGTGAGGCATTGAAGGAGAGTTGGAGGGTCACATAGCTGGATGCTATTAATGAAGGACCCTAAGAAATCTCATACCTCTGAGAATAGCAGGAACACTGAAGGGAAACAAAGTGAATTCCTGAAAGTTGTGGCACACCTTGGTTCAGTCCCAGAAGAAGTGAAGGAACTCTCAAAATTCTTGGGGAACTCTTAGGTACAAACAAAAGTATAATGGAGAATGTTCTGTTCAGACTTTTGGGTTTAAAGTATGTGTTTATGAAATATAATGTTGTTGGTAGCACATGCTTTGTTTAACTCTTGTACAGTAAAAGTTTTGTTTGGAATGTGAAATGTGGCATAATTTTTTCAGTTAATAATTGGGAGTTTGAATTTATTTTTAAAAGTTACTGGTCGCCACTGGGATCATAACAAATTGCACATATTTTGTACCATTGATAAATATGGTGACCTGATTGCCACAAGTTTGGTGAACATCTAAGTCCGATTGAAAAATGCTACTCTAAATTATATGCAGTGTCAATATCTGAGCTGGGGGCTGAGTGTGTGAAATCAAATAATGGTGCTGTGTCTTCATCACCATACTCTTCTTGCTATTCCTCCACTTCCTGGCTAGGTTCCACTTCTTGGGTATTTTAAAGGAGAAAGGCTTATGGGTAAGATTGTGTAGCAGGGAAGCAGTGAAGGCAAGAAATGCATGTATACAAGATCTGCAGTTCATAAATCAGAAGAGAGCGTGTGATTAGGGAGAGATGACATGTGAAAAGAAGGATTAGCTATGAGTATACCATCATTTTCAGAGGTTTGAGCCCTTCCACGGCCATGGCCTTAGCAATGGCCAATCCAATAACAGCAGTATAGCCTCCAAGGGGGTCAGGATATGCAGGTGCACCTCTTCCCATCCAGTTAGGTCCTGCTGCCTCTGGTTGCATGCCATCTTGTCCTGCAAGATAAAGCGAAGTGTGGTGCAATTTGTTTGCATCATGTAGATTTCATGATTGAACAGCTTGTATGATTTGAGTTCAGGAGTCACAGAATAACCAAAACAAGGGGGTCAAGCTCATAAGTGAGTTTGATAAGTGGTTTATCGAGAAGCAACAGTTTAAATATAATACATAAACTAGATAGACACCAATGTCACCATTTGGACTTGGGAGGCAGTGGCAGCAGTGATCAATGCCAACGCTGCCCAGAAGAGGTTGGCCACCTAATGGAGAAAGAGGATGAATGATCTCATCCATGCCACCAGGGTAAGGCAACCATCTTGTCATTCTAAACTCAGCCACTCACAAGCCCATTACATATTCACTGGCATTCCACTCACTGCCAGCTCAAGGATATCACCACTCACTCTCTCACACATACCCTCACATCTCCATCTGGCCTCATCTCCTCTGCCTCCTCAGCCCTCACTATCTTGAGGCCACTTGCACAGATCAATATGTGCCCCCACACACACTCTGAGATACCCCCCTTCCCCAGTACAGCCCTCACCCTGCAGCCTCTTCCCTTACCTGAGAACCAATTCTCCTCCTCCCTCAAGCAAGCTCTAGCTCTGCAGCCATTGAAAAGCCACTGCCGCCTTACAGCTGGTCTGGTAGGTAGATACCTGCCCTAAAAGTGATGTGATGCTGCCTGTGAAGCCTGGCACTGATGACCACGAGTTCTGCCCGAAGCAAGGTAGGCAAACAAATCTCGAATGTCCCAGGAAAGTGCAGGTCACCAGGTGCATGTCGCTTACGTACAGTTGTAAAACACGTCGGCATGCCAAGATGATCCAGTGTGGGGGGTTGATTCCAGTGAGCAGGGCTTGTAATCAGATGATAAAGTATTGAAATTAGGTTCCTAACGTGCAGCGGCGGGAACCATTGACAAGTGGAGCAGACTATCACAAACTGGTTTCACAACAGCATAAAGCTGATTTTTGGCCTTCTCGCCATATTGCCTCCCCAACGCCTACCATGACGCCCGAAGCTGATCGGGCCGGAAAATTCCAGCCTGTTTTACTGGATAAATCCACTCTTTGTATTTTATGTTAATAATCTGTCAATTACATATTAAATAGGGGCAAAAAAATCAGTTTTCACATCCTAGTCATTCTAAATAATTCTAAAACCGTTATTAATGTATATGTGGGAAATATGAAGGATATAACCATACATAGCTAAAATTATAGCATCATAGTGATAATCATGAGACAGTATTTGAACACATTCATTCACCATTACCTGCAATTAGTAATAAAAGCTATCAATGAGCATAAATGGAACAGCGATCCTATTGTTATCTGGAAGGATCTCTGGCAAAACAGCAAAGCAATGGAACAATAATGTATTCACTGGTTGCCAAACTTCAGAACAAAATAATGTGAATGGCTTTAAGACCTTCCATTAACTGAGTTATCATCATTTGAAAACCTTAACTCATTTATTGCTAAAAAAAAAGTGTTGGATTTGTACCTATTCCTGGACTAATCAGACTGATTCATGAAGGGTAGTTCAAGCCAGCATGCAGAGAATTATTCATCTCTGACTGTTTCTGACATCATCCTATAATTTGATTACTTTTTTGGCATCTTTCACTGAGTGTCATGATAGCACATCTTCTATTGATACTCTGGCACTGTGCTTTCAGATATTGTAGTGTGTGATTGGATATTTGTGGGTGTGCTGTAAGGTAGAAAGAGTAAAGTCAAAATAACAATTAAAATGTCAAAGCTATTCATTGCACAATTCAAGATCAGCAGTTTCTATGGATATGATTAGTACTGTCACTAACACTAATATTTGCAGTTTTCACAAGGGTACAACTAATAGCAAATAACTTAGGCAGCTAAAATGTTTGAATTAAGAGAGGCTCAAAATGACATGCCTGAAATATTGACCTATCTTTTGCCTCTTTCAGATGTTCACCGATGCCGTGTATTCCTGACATTTCTCGGTTCTATTTAGGAGATGATTCATTTATTTATTACATGGGTAGCAATTGTTTGGGGTCTGGTTAGCTCAGTTGACCAACCATCTAGCATGTGGATCAGATTAATACCAACAGTACAGGGATCAAATCCCATTTATGCTGACATGGACTCAGGGACTGCCCCCTACACCCCAACCATAATAAAAAAACTACAGTACTTTGCCATGGTTCAGTAAATAAATGCTAAGGACCTGCCTTATGCCACAGAAGAGATGAATAATTTAGTGCTTGTTTTGAACCTTAACAACTGAGCAACAAAAACAACTCTCAACTGGATATTTTAAGACATGTTAGCATAATCCCCAATTTTTGTTTACCCCCAGATGAAGTTTTTGCCCTTCACTACAGAGTTCTTTACATCAGCCAGGTCCTTCTTGTTTTCACCATATGGCTGGGCTCCTTCCTTCCTGAAGGGCACCCCTTTATTCATCTTTGTGGCTTATTAGAACGATCGGGCTCCTAAGCTATATCCTTGATTGGGTTAAATCTCATTTTTTTGGCAATAGGGACACTCCCAAGAGGGAAGCCAGCCAGTTATCATATCTGTCTACTTCAGAATTTACTTCAGCACTCTGTTTCCATATCACATAAACAGACGACATGGGGAAATGGAGGGGATTTTTGACATTAAAAACATTCAGCATAAAACAGGCATGGAGTTAGTGTTGCACACCATGGTCAGAATTTTATGACAGTGGGATTTTACGTTCCTGCTGAAGTCAATGGAGATTATAATGTCTTGCCACATTTTACGGCCCAGTCCCCACCAAAACGGGGCCGTAAAATTCCGCCCCATAGGTGCAAAGCCTATGTCAGGAGGCTCAAACTATATTCAGCTATGGGTCATATTTGTATCTTACCAGTGAGGTGTGGATGCTGCACTCTGCTGCACCTTACTGGCTTTGGATGACAGAAATTTGGCTGGCATCTGCATGAAGCCAGGCAGCAGATGGGGCCTGTTTGGGAAGTGGGACATGGGGACATGATAAAAGGAGAGCAGAGATCAGGCCAACAGCGCACCGGAAGACTGCTCTGGATCCAAGGAGCAGATGAAGGCCGCTTCAGCTGGCTCCATAGAATTCCTTTAATAATCCAAAAAAAATTACCTTTTCCTGAGCAGCCTCCTTTTGGGTTACTGGTTAGGCCGCTCAATTCCCAGTACAACTGGGACTAGCATGCACGGCACATGTTCCACCCCTTCATAAATTAAAATGGTACCCATAACTAGGCTACAACCCCAATTTACATGTTTGAACAGATGGCATTCTGTTTGAAGGTTTGCCTGAATGTTTAATTAAGCAGGCAATGAACATCCAGGGTGGCTACCAGATATTCCTTTACCAGTCGTTTATATTTCAGGTGAACAACAAGTAGCAGTTGAAAAATCCCCCAACCATGCTGAAGCTATGCTATCCTTTTGAGATGAATCTTGCCAAAAATACAGTACTGTTCAATATCATATTAGAGGTCAATCAAAGTACTTTCATTCATTAATAAGTATTCATTTTTGACTGTGGAGTTTAGAAGAATGTGCGGTGATCTCATTGAAATGTAATATTCTGAGCTAGCAGAGCTGGCTAGCTAAAGAAAATTACAAAGGGCTGTAATGTCTGAAAACAGACTCTTGGTATAGTTTGGCTACAGTGTTTCAGTGGCTGCTTTTCTGGGACATGGGTATAGCCTCAGGATAAGGGGCTTAGGACAGAGACGAGGAGAAATTTCTTCGCTTGGAGGGGTGTGCATCTTTGCAATTATCTAACCCAGAGTGCTGTGAGTGTTTAGTCATTGACTATATTCAAATGGATAGACGTTTGCACTGGAAGGGAATCAAGGCATATGAGTTCAGACGGGAAGGTGGAGTCAAGGTTGAAGAACAGTCGTGGTTTTATTGACCAGAGGAGTAGGCTCAAGGGGTTGTATGGCCTATTTCTTACCATTGAACATAGTTTAAACATAGTATAGAAAGTGCTAGAAATGCTAGGCAGTTCCAGCAGTATCTGCGGAGAGACAAAGTGTTAATGTTCAAATATGACTCATCCCCAGATTTGAAGGAAGGTGGAAATGTGATGGGTTATATGCTGTTGAAAGGGGGGAAGGGTAGGAAAAACAAAAGGGGAGGTTTAGGATTGGGTAGAGGGCAGGAGAAATTAAATGGCATTAATGTCAAGGAACAAAAGACAATGGGAATGGTAAGATAAAAGCAAAAAACTGTGGATGCTGGAAATCCAAAACAAAAATAAAAATACCTGGAAAAACTCAGCAGGTCTGACAGCATCTGCGGAGAGGAACACAGTTAACATTTCAAGTCCATATGACTCTTGGTTCTGTTGAAGAGTCATACGGATTTGAAACGTTAACTGTGTTCCTCTCCGCAGATACTGTCAGACCTGCTGAGTTTTTCCAGGTATTTTTATTTTTGCAATAGGAATGGTAATGGTTGTAAAAAGACAAATCATTTATACAGATTGAGTTTAAATGCCAGAATAACGAACAGCTCTGTCCAAAAGCAAAAACATGAAAAATATGATTCAAACCAGAGGAACATGTAAAGAAATCAGAATCAAAATGGGGAACAGAGCTCATGGTCTGAAATTGTTGAACTCAGTGTTGAGTTCAGAAGGCTGTAAAATACACCTCCTACAATTGCATGAGAAGGGTTTAGGTATTGGGGGTGATTGACTTGTGCACCAGGGTGTTGTGGAAAGAACGGTCCTTTCAGAAAGCTGACAGAGGCGAGACATCATGCTGGGGCGTTGGAAATGGCAGACGATGATCCTTGGAATTTGGAGGCTGGTGGGATGGAAATTGAGGACAAGGGGAATCCTATCTCAAGGAGGGGTCGAAGTGAGAGCAGAAATGCAGGAAATGGGTCAGACATGGTTGAAGGCCCTGTCAACCACAGCAGAGGCCATCCTTGGTTGAGGGAAAGGGAAGACATTTCAGAGGCACTGTTGTGGAAGGCTGCATCATCAGAACAGATGTGACAGAGATGGAGAAAGTGGAAGAATGGAATGAAGGTCTTAAAAGAGGCAGAGTGTGAGGAAGTGAGGGACTTGGCAGACTTAGAATTAATATTAGTAGACAGTCCCAAAATGGAGGCAGAGAAGCCGAGAAAGGGAAGTTTCGGAGATGGACCATGTAAAGGTGAGTAAAAGTTGGGAATTGGAAGCAAAGTAAAAGTAATTTTCCAGTTCCCGATGAGTGCAGGACCAATACAGTCGTCAATGCACCAGAAAAAGGGGAGGGGGACTGAGTAGGACTGGAACAAGGAATATTCTACATACCCGACAAAATGACAGGGGTAACTATGACCCATGCAAGTACCCATAGTAACACCTTTTATTTGGGTTAAGTGAGACAAGTTAAAGGAGAAATTATTCAATGACAGAGCAAGTTCAGCCAGGCAGTGGAGGCTGGTGGTAGATGAGGATGGTTCAGGCCTCTATTCAAAGAAGAAGCGGAGAGCCTCAGACTGTCCTGGTAGGGGATGATGGGAAAGAGGTTGAATGTCGATAGTGAAGAGGAGGCACCAGGAAATTGGAAATTGTTGAAAGGACATAGGGCATCAGAAGAGTCACGGATGTAAGTGGGAAGAGACTGGACAAGGGGAGAAAACATAGACCAGAATTTTCCAGCCCCGCCGGGGGGAACCGAGCCATTGAAATCTCCATTCACACGAACGGGACCAGAAGATCCTGCCGGCCTGAGGGATTGGAAAATTCGGGCCATAGAGTCAAAATAGGAAGAAATAAGCTCAGTGGGGCAGGAATAGGCTGAAGCGATAGACCTACCAGGACAGTCAGTTTGCGGACAGTGGTTTGGGGTCTGTTCCTCCTCAAAATCCACAAAAAGGACTGTCTTGGTAGACAGCATGGTTCCTTATTTTCAACACATATATCCTAACTGTATGGCTGAAATTATTTAACTACAATATGGGGATTCACAATGTAACTTTGAATCATTTTTCTCACCACCCTCACTTTGAGTTGTACCCTGCAATTGCCTTGTTTAAGAGTTTAAAATCAGTGACATCATGAACTGATTCAAAACTGCCTGAAATTCTGATGCAGCAATGCCGGTTCTTGCTCCCTGTGAAAATTCATACTTTGATACATTTTATAAAATGTTAAACAGAATGCTATATGTTTCAAAGAGTTTGGCTAAATAGATCTCACTTTACCATGTTCTTCATTCAGACTGTAAAACTGAATAAAACAAAGCACTACTGCTTTTTAAAACAATCTACATGTCAGAAATTTAGATGTTTTTTTCCAAACAGTTGTAATTTGAACTCTACCATGTCCCAGAAAAGCAGCCACTGAAACACTGTACCCAAACTATAGCCTGGGTCTGTTTTCAGACATTACAACCCTTTGTAAAGTTCTTTAGCTAGCCAGCTATGCTGATTCATCTTGAGATAGAGACCTTCTTTTTAAACATGTTTTGTTAACTATAGATCTAAAACACATGAAGCAATTGATCTACCCTATGCTGACTCCTGGGGTTTACTCATATTACTTGTGTTGTGCACTCAATCAGATGCCTTTTGTGTTCAGCAGAGCAGAAAAAGCAAACCCACCTTTTAACATTTCACTCTGTAAAGCATGATTTAAGAGATCGTAATCTGAGAATAGTTCTTTCTTTTCGTGGATTATATATTGACAATCATATTGTCCTAAAAAATGTCGCAGTTCACAAATATTTTCAATTGCACCCAAAATTGCTAATGAGTTTCATTCAATCCCATCCAATGTTTCAGTTACAGAATAAATGCGGTTAAGATTTTCTATCTCTATCTCTAGTGATTATAAGCATTCCTATTAAACAAATAAAATTGACTTTTTTAAATATTTAGTATAATTGCAAAAATTGACACATTGGAGTGGCTATAAAAATGACATTGAGATTATGATTAATTTATTCTCGCATTTTGACACATCACAAGCTATGTAAAGGAGTGGCTGAATCTGTTAATTAAGTAGCAGTCACCCGAATATTATCTGATAACATTTAGTTTTAATTAACGATCCATTTGCCTTATTTGCTGAATCCGGTTCCACCAATTGTAAAGACCTTTTCTTTTATTAAACAATATATGAGACAAAATCTTTAATTTTTATCATACATGAGGATAAAACTTTGGGCAATGCTTTTGGGACACTAAACGTTCCACAATCTCATCAACACACTTTTAGTGCATATTGAAGCTGTAGTTTTACCAAAAACAATTCTTTTCATTCTGGCCCAAGGCAACTAAGTTTGTATCTAATTCAAAGTGCACTGCTCTGGAGCAACTTTATCATCCAGGATCGTGAACTATACTAAGCATCCAACTGACACATTTTGCCACGAATATAGCCAACCTGCTTCCCTTTGGTGTAACTTATTGGCACCCTCTGTAACAACAGAAAATTATAAATAACCAACTTAAAACAATTAATCTTTTACAAAAAACAGTTATAAATCACACAAGCAAGCTCCCACTGTCTGGTGTGCTATTGAGCCACACAGGCTAGAAGACTCAACTTTCATTTTATGCCAGGTTAGCTGATCTCAACGTGTGTCACAAGGCTACAGTTGGGCTCCATGTTTTGAAAGGCCAGCTGGTCATAGCATTGGAAAGTACTCATGAACATCTATGTTAATAACAGTCAACAACTTCAGGACTGCAGGGAAGGTGGTGGGGAGGAACAAAGAGTAGGGAAAATTAGAAAAAAAACATAGAAAGCACTAAAGGAACTATACAGGAAGAAAACAGCATTTTTTCATGAATATTTGCTTTATGTCAAATAATGCTTTTTAATCCACCGACTGGAAACCTGAGCTGAACTTTTAAAAACAGAGGCTGGGATTTTCCGTGCTTGGTGGCATCAGGCGTGTACAGTGGCGTGAGCGGACAATATGGCCAGAAGGCCAAAAATAGGTTTCACAACGATGTGAAACCAGTTTGCAAATGTCCTCTCTGCCCGCCAATGGCGAGCCATGTTTCCTGCCATCGGACGGGGGTAGAGGACATCACGGCGAACCTCCACTGCATCAAAAAGGCGCTTGAGAGATGGGTCATTAAACCTGGGGGCAGCAGTATTTTTGCCTTTTAGGGCCATGTCTTCTTTGCAGCAGTAGTGGGCTGGAAGCACTGAGGGGTGTGCACGAGGCTTTAAATATGGTGCCTGGCTTAAAGAAGAGACGTGGTGATGGCGTGGCAGGTGAATGAGAAGCCTGCCCACCATGGAAACGGCACATTTCCCGGGAAAGCATAATTCATGCGGTGTGTTTGGGATGATACAGCATGAAAAGCCACTATTGTAGATGGAGAGTAAAATGCAGTTTTAATTGCGCGATAGTGCAGTTAGTACAAATCTGGGACAATTCTGCCCAGAGACCTTTTAAACACAGAGATTAAAGGTGAATTGAGCATGCAACCAAAAATGGCTACCACAATTTGCATGACTACATTTCACATCCTAATCCATTTAAATGGGGACAACATGTTTGCAAAACCCCCCAAAGATAATGACTTCAGGGGAATGTGAAGGACCCACATCTCATGTCCCATCAGCAAGGCATTAAGGCAATCTCCTAAGGCATTCAACTGTTGGGAATGAACCATTAAGCCTAACACTTAGGCATTGGGATCCTGGCTAGGAGAGCTTCCCAGACATGATCCAATCAAGTTACCTTTGGAATACACTGACAATGACCTTATGTGGATGCCCTGGGGAGCTGGAGAGAGGAGGTCACATGATAAGCCAACCCTTTGTATGTTTAAGCACTAGTTTCTCTGCAGAACTGAGGCTGAAAAGCTTAGACACTGAGAGAGAGGACCCAATTGGGGTCTCTCCTGCATTCAAACCCTATTTGCTGACTGTGACCAAGACTGTACATTTCACAGTGACACCCTACTGCAGAGAATAAAATAATTAAAAGAATATAACCCAGCACTACTATCTCCAGAAGAACAACCAAATCAATTGTCCTTATCTTTAAATCAGAAACATCAAGCCCATCAAATTCCACCTGAATCCAGCTGAGTCACCAAACTACAGACTGTATATTCCCTTTTTTTATGGACTCTAATTTGACCAACCTATCCTTCTACACTCTGTATCTACATTTGTAAGTGTGTTTGAGCTTTGTGTATGTGTGTGTGTGTGTGTACATATGCATGCAGAAGTCAGAGCATCTTTTATTATTTTACTTAGATTGGTTTAAGTATAAAAAGCTAACCTCTTTCTTTGTTAAACTCAAGAAAAGCTGCCTGATTGATTCTTTAATGATAACAGCATGTAAACAGTTAAATATTCACTGAATTGGCAAGTATATCCTTTTCAAACAAAAAACTTCTGTGGTCAAACGAGGGAAAAGAGGGCAGAAATTTCATCCTTCCTCACCTGATCAGAACAGGGTATTTTGAGTGGAAATTTCTAATCGACAAATAGAGTTCAATGCAAAGCCATGCATTCACATTAGAACAATTAACTAAGAAGATTTATCAGATTTCACAAGTGGTAGAAAGATGAGCAAGGTTAGACTTCAATGAAATGGTTACCATTTTACTTAATTTCTTCAAGTCTATAGCCATGAAAATAGTTCAATTCTCAGCCAACATGCCTACAGTATTCAGACTTTGTTGTCACTATGTTCTGCTTTATGTTTTGCTCAACATCACTTCAGAATTAAATTAAATTTCTCTCAAACAATAAAGGTCTTTAAATCCTTAAAGGGTTTCATGCTTTCTTGAGAAGTTCTTCATTGTGAATGTTAAGTACATAAGGGGAGTTGTTCTGAAATGTCTGCATTTAATCGAAGGGAGGAGTTTAGCCACTTTATCCCTTTACACAATTTGGAATAGTGTGCAGTGTTCATAGTAATACACAACAGAAATATGTTTAAATAAGAATTTAAATATTAATTTTGATTTAGCCTCCATTACATGTCCCAAAGAAAAAGACAATAGCAGAGAATATTCCAAATTTCTGCCAATCTCCTGGTGGAGGTCAATGGAAATTCGGATCAGTGGGAAATCGCTTCCCCCAACCCCCTGACCAATAGTAATTTCAGGCAATTATGTGCTGTGACAAGTACCACCATGTGTATTAATACAAATGGCAAAATTAGAGCCTTGCTCTTTGTAAAAGTTGCAGAATTAACAAGTGAATTCTGCTGAATGCTTTAAAAATGGTATTGCCAGAAGGAAGCAAATATCCAGTAGGATTCATAAGCTAAGACTTCCCTCATTATGTGACAGGAACTAGAGGATTGTACTGTAAGTGTAATTCACTTGCAACTATTACTGCATTATCAAATACGTCCAATATGTTGCTGTTTATTTTATATACTGAATTTATAGTTAGTTATACATCAGCCAAAAAAGGTATTAAAAAATGCTTTAATAGATTGCTCATCAGTCGCTAGACCAACATTACAAAGTAAATTTAATTTCTTAAACCAACAAATATGAAGTGGTTTCATGCAGTCAGGACCAGCAAAGCCATACAGTCAACAGAACTGAATGAAAATCAGTAAATTGTTTCTTGAAAGAAAGCACAGAGAATGCATGAAAATAAAGTTTGTTCATCTGAATATGGGTGCTTATAAAGTAATTATGAGGTAGCACAGCGCTTTTTAGTCAAGAAGAGATGTGTTGCTATCATGTTTACATGATAATCATAAAAAAGAGGAGTCAAAAAGCAGATTCTCACCACAAAATCCTGCCTTGTGTCTGTACCCTTTTCAATTGACACATATGACTGGTACCTTGAGATTTTACACCTCACAAGGGGGTGAAATTACTTTGATGCTACCACAAAATGGGCAAAAACAAATCAGCAGCCCATTTTACACCCTATCCAAAAAGAAAATTAGGTGGGGTGTGAGACAGGCTGCCAATTCGTTATTTTGTGCTCCAGCTGAGGAGAAATTTCACACCCATCTTAGCTCATTTTGGATCCCAACAGAGTTTTCTTCAAAGTTGTGCATTTAACTCTGGCAGCTAAGCATTGTATTTCAAATCCCAGCCTAACTTAATGCTCATAAGCCAACATTGAGAATGTTCTGCCAGCTCTTAGCATAACTGTTTCTTGTCAGAGCATACCATCTCATGGAGAAAGGGAAGCAGACTTTTACTTCTTAGAGAATACCACCCCACGCAATGAGTGGAGCAAAGATTCATTACTCACTTCCTCCACCTCACCCCCAGAAACTCTAGACAGCCAAGCAAAGAATGGGATCCAGCCTGTATGCATTGTCTCAGATGAAATGAATGCTATCAGCTCAGTGTACTTCCCACAGTCCAGAAAGATTTGCTGTCAAATGCTGGGTTACCAAGGTGCAACAGCTAAGTATAGAGGGCATTGGATAGATTTAATTTAAAGAAAACAAGTTCATTTTATACAATTTTCCACCATTTCCAGGCTGCAGGGTACATATTACACAGGGCATTCTTTTATTCTCTTTTTTTCTGAGTTTCCTTGTTTATCTCTCTTCTCCAGGAACAAGTCATCCTGTGCTATTGTTCTACAAGTGGGAACAGCACCTGATTGGATATCCCTCATGTTAAACTTAGGCAATGGATGGCACAGGTTTATACTGTCACCACTGTCAAGATTGATCACGTCTTTACACAGTTTCCAGATAAAAGCTCATCCAACAAGGCTCACTAGATAACAATCAAGAGAGAGAATTCTGGTGGATTATTTTTCTTTTTGTTATCCCAGTGACTGATTCTATCTGTAACTCTTTTCCTCTCCTGCCTTGCCCCCTCCAACTACCAGAGTTACTATCATCGTACTCAGCACTGATCAGGAATAAAACAAGTGTGTCTTCTTGCATTGCATGGGTCAGTGCCATTCTAAATAATGCTTTTACACAAACCCATCAGAGAGGCATATTGAGGCTTTCTGAGTAATAGCAGCTCTATCTGAATAAAATATGATGGAGATAAATATAAACTCACTTTGTAATAGTAAATGGCCAGTTGAAGGAACAATTGCATTTGTTTAAATGTAGCTTTAAAGCCTTGATTATGCCCACATCAATAAAACAGTAAAGATGGAGAGGGACTTGGAGAATTAGATGATGAGAAAATGGGCCTTATATTGAAGTCAGTCCAATAGCTTATGAAACTATTGCATTTTTAATTACTGTCAAATTTCTAAGCCTAGAAAACTAAAGGGCTTGCCAGTGCTTTCAATTTAAATTCTGTTCTTTTGAAGTGTATTGGTTGTGCTGATGCAGGAAATTTCTCCTCCTGCTCTGCTGCTGTAATTTTGCTGATGTGCCATGGAAACTCCATTTTGTGCATGCATGTGGGGTTTCCTCTGCATACCTGACAGTTGTAGCTGTGGAGTGTGAGCAGCCATGAGGAAATTGACCCTAAGTTTGTTTTTTAGTAGAAAAGCAATGACAGTGAATGAGACACACATTATACAACTTGATGTCAATACATAATCATTCTTCTTTATTTTCTGGTTGGTTACTCATCAACCAAGCAGAGGTGACTGAAAGGAGTTTTAATGCCCTGACTTTGTGAGGCTGGCACAGAGCCTTAAAACCAATTATAATATTAACAGAGGAACAGAGAATTTTGCAGCAATGGCTGTTGATTATTGTTTAAAAACTTGCTGACTCAATTGTTCATCCTGTTGTGCATAAGTTATTATGCTTCAAAACTGGAAGGGCACTCATTGTTGTGGTCTCTAATAATAGCACTGCTGTAATCCAGATAAACTTGAAAATACATATTCAATAATTGTAAGTAATTCTGAGAAATGATTTCAAAGATGCTGTTTAACCCTAGGGTTCAGACTTCCAGATAAATGACAAAACCCAAAATACTGATTACCACCAAGCTTAAAATAAAAGGAAAGATACCAAGGTGTGATTGAAAAATATGTGCGGTTATAAATGGAAGGGAAAACTAAGGATCATCGGGAGATTCACAATTTTGAGGTCCTGGGAAAGATTAGGTTTGAATAAAGACATTTCAACACTGCAGGAGTGCAAAGAGAAGAAGAGTCGGTAGAATGACTTATATGCAGTTTAAAACATTGTTATTAATACAGCTGATACCATCTGAATCATCTGATTCGTTATCTACAGTGGTAATTAATATCCTGTATGCATTATTCTCCATTTTGATAATGAGTGGCTGAATAACTAAAAGAACTTGTATCCAGAATCCAGGGTCCAGAATATCCCATTTCCTCCCATCTACATTTTCACACCATATCTAACTGCCCTAGGCTGCTTTTATTGTTATGGTGGCATGTTTCCAAAGCAGCTGAAATACATTCGGTTTTAATACTGTGTTAGTTTGAAGCCTGGTAGAAAGTGATTACACAATATATGTGTAAAATTATATCAGTATTTGCAATTTAATAACTTCTCACATTGAGCTGAAAGTTGCAGCTACTATTTTATCTGTAAATATATAAATTCACTATCAAATGAACTGTTCCATACATTCCTCCACTCTTTAAGAACTGGTTTGCCAAGTTTAAACAAAATCTTTTTCAAGTATCAAGACAAAGTTAGAATGTAATTTTAGAAAATAGGTACCCAAAACACTAATAGTGGCAGGAGTGCCATCTAATGGTCTACATGAGAACTGGCAATTGTCTGAGTCCGTCAGTTGAGTACTGTAACCTGGAAAGATGCATAGGTTTTAGATATCTTCACTGAACCTAAAGAAAACATTCAAATAGCAATTTTATTTAAAGATGCACAAAGGGGATGTAGTTAAAAATATTAGTAAGTGATCCAACTTTCAACCAAAGATAAAAGCTGATAAGTTGTAACTTCACAAATATGTGTTGCATAATTACGTTAAGAAACGTCACTGGGAACAATTTTCACTACCGTTCTTGAACAATTCATGACCTTGTACCTTTTTGTGAAAAGATAAGGTTGTTACCTAAAACAAACTGGAATATGTTAGTGTTTTAAAATTTAAGCTGTTGCACTGGGGGCATTTGTGTTTCAAACTACTGTTCGAAATGGTGTCGATATTACTCTCCTATCGCCCGCCCCACAACGGAAAAGAGATGGTCTGGGAGGGGTGGGGAGGGGGCAACATTTCAAAATCACGAAGCGCGGCTCTGACCTCTCCACTGTATGCTTGTGCCATTTTCATGGAGGTGAGTGCGAGTCCTACAGCGCATTTGAGATCCTGAGTTAAATTTCCGAGCTGCAGGCTCGGTTTCCCAGTGTTCAGAACCCAGCACCAACATGGTGACGAGAGATGCTGCCTCGTAAGTGCTTTTAGAGCACACTTTGTGGTCCAGGACAAGCCGCATGCTCCTCCCGGCTCAGCAAATAAATCCACTGCCAATACACCCACTCCTGTCCTGGAACAGCCCCCTCCTCCCTTCCCCCAGTTGTCGGGCTCCAAACCCTCGAGCCCTTGACAACCAAACATGACCTCTCCTTATTGCTGGGAATCATCCCACTGGTCCCGGGCGGAGGTTTTCTCCCGCAGGCTTTCCCCCGTCCGCAGTTACCAGGCAGCCTGTTAATCTGGCTGGCTGCGGTGCAGAAATGGGCATTTCGAAAAGATGCTGATGTCCTCCAATTAAGATTGTTGTGACCTCTGCGTCCCTGGGATTTTTTTGGTCTCCGCCCCCACTACTTTCATTTTTAGGTTTATGTTTATAAATTATCATCACTGGGACTCACACTCACCACAACCTCCTCCTCAACTCGAGCCTTGCATTTTCTTACTCCCACCAGCTGGCAGGAATCCAAATCTGTTCCCTCGGCTATCTCATTGCGTTGTTCCGCTCCTGGCCTGTGCTCCAACTGAAATGGGAGACGTTTCTATGAGAATTGCCATTAAATTGAATTTTACAACAAACTTGAGACATATAAACATTAGAGAGGAGCTGGAATCGGATCACTAGTGACAAATAGTTTTCTAGTTCTGGAGGTGGGGGGGGCGTGGGGGGGGCGACAAGCACTAAGGAAAAATCCTGACAGGTTTATTGTAATATTAAATTCAATCTAACACGATTCTTGCTTTAAATCTCTCACTTGTATCCTTCCTAACTTGCTGGCTTTGCAATAATCCTAATATTTAGTTAATGTTTAAATATTATAACATGCCAATGAATCACCCTAAGCAATTCCGTTCTTGGCAATTCATGATATGGGAACTTATATGGAAAATTCTACATTTATTTTCACACAAGTGAGATATGAATAATAATGACTAAAGCAAATTTAATGTCTTTTTCCTATACGCTCTGGTGTCATGTAACCCCAGTTTTATTCACTACTGGCCACTGTGCCGCCACCCCTCTCCACCACCCTCCTCCCTCTGCCACACACACACATACATCCACTACCTTTCATACAAGATATGGGATACACTGGCTTAAAATAAGAGGTACCAAACAGCCATCAAAGTTTCATAGACAGCTGGCTCACATGCTGAATCTTTGTGGTGAATAACCTGGAGAGGTCTAGAGTCACTAAAATCCCAGCAGTCTATATAAGCAAAATCCTGCCGCCAACTAAGTTCACACTTTTGGAAAAGAAGTCATCTATTAGAAATGATAGGTTAGGTGTCACACATGTGAAATAAACCATTTTAACACTGTGCCAAGTCAAGCTTCCAACAATTTCTCACAACACAATGCAGGAAACAAAATGAGTGGGCAGCATGAAGTTGGCATGCTTGCAATCAACAGGCACATGTTACTCACGAATCAAGATCCCCATGTCCATTTTCAGGAGCTATCAAATTTAGCCATCCAAGTACAATACACTACACTTAATTTGAACACTTTCCTGAGTGTTTGTTTGTATTTCATTTCTGTAAAGCAGGAGACCAACAAAAGCTGCGATTGGCGAACAGGGTATGAAAGTTTCGGACCTGGACAGCATTAGCTATTGCTAATTTGTCAATGGGATTTCAACCTCTTACTCTGCCACAGCTTTGTCATCCTGGTCATCACATTGCATGCTCAAATCTCTTTTCAGACGAGCATTGTGGAAAATGTGGCAGACACCAATGATTATGGAGGCTGGGAGGGACCTTGTACCATCCGACAGTACTTGTTCTATCCAGGTATCATGGATATGTTCAGGAGCTTCTGTTCATCTGCATTCTGGTGGCCAAATAGGTGTCATTAACATGGCTGAATGACAAAACTTAGCCTCTTCTGCCTGGTGCCAGTCATGTAGTCTTAACTCCCCTTCAAATTAGGGAGACACAGATAATTATTTTAAAATGAAGTCATCATGCCAGCTTCTAAGGAATCAGACATTGGCTTGCATGGCTCTGTGCTGCTAACATATACCATGTCCATACCAAAATACTGGGTCATATAAGATTCAGAATCACTCACAGTGGATCAATTGGCAAGAGCAAAATACTCTGAAAATCTAAAATAAAATGCTAGAAATACTGGAAATACTCAGCAGGTCTAGCAGCATCTGTGGAGAGAGAAATAGAGTTAACAGCTGAGATTTAATGTGGGCAGTGGGAATCTCACCCACCTGTTGGGGAACTGCTATTTAATCAGGGTCGTACCTGGGCAGCATCAGGCCTTCCATCTGATTAAGCCACCTATAGGGCAAATATCCTACCCCAAGGAGTCCCTATCAGAGGCCAGCAGCTCTCCAATACCAGCAGCACCAATGGGTGCAGTGGCCATTGCTGGTACTAGTGTAAGGTCAATGTATCACCAGATGGAAGTGAATGTGGGTGGGATGGGGGTGGCTGGGTGGGGATTGCTGGTGAGGGGGGAGGGGTTGGAAGCAAGGATACAGAAGGGGCTAGTTTCCTGCGGAGCCCCTCCTTTCTCATCATTGGTCCCTTCATCGCCTGCAGAGTGTTCCTGAATAAGGGACCTCCGATAGGCTGCTGAAATTCTCAACAGGGTTTGCTGGGTGCCCCCCCAAATGGGTTTTCTGGGTGTACCCCCACCACCTGGATGGCAGGTCCCCCACATGCTGCTGGTTGAATACTAACAGCAGCGGGTTGTAAGTAGCCACTTAAGGGCCTCAACTGGTCAGTAGATGGCAAGGCTTCTGCAAGTCTTCCTGCCCCAGACTTGATCAGAGGGCAGCAGGATCTCCCCCCACCCATCCCCCGCACTTTCCCCACAATCACACGTGAGGGGAGACTCACTGCCATTGACATCAAGGCAGCATTAGATCAAGTGTGGCATCAAGGAGTCCTAGCAAAACTGGAGTCAATGGGAATCAGGGGTAAACTCTCTGCAGGTTGGAGTCATACCTAGCACAAAGGAAGATAGTTGTAGTTGTTGGAGGACAGTTGTCTCAGTTCCAGGACCTCACTGCAGGAGTTCCTCAGGGTAGTGCCCTTGGCCCAACCATCTTCAGCTGCTTCATCAATGACCTTCCTTCCATCATAAGATCGGAAGTGGGGATGTTCACTGATGATTGCACAATGTTCAGCAGCATTCACGACTCCTCAGGTACTGAAGCAGTCCATGTCCAAATGCAACAAGACCTGGACAATATCCAGGCTTGGGCTGACAAGTGGTAAGTATGATTTGCACCACTAAAGTGTCAGGCAATGACCATCTCCAACAAGCAAGAATCTAACCATCACCCCTTGACATTCAATGGCCTTCGCTGAATCCTCCAATATCAATAGAAGCTGGATAAGATGACAAACATGGGAGTTATCTCCCCAGTCACACAACCAGCTGCAGTGTGTTCCGGGTGGTCCCAAAACTGAACACGTCCATCCATATTTGCATCGACCTGACACAGCTCAATAAAGCCATAGCTAGAGAAATACATCCCATGTCCTCAGTGGACGAAAGCCTAACCCAACTCTCAAAGAGCATGGTATTTTCAAAGCTGGACACCAACAACAGCTTTTGGAAACTTCCCCTTGATGAAAAGTTCAGCCTGCTGACCACATTCATTACCCCCATCTGGCAGATTCTGCTTTAACTACCTGTCATTTGGAATTACTTCAGCGCAGAAATATTTCAACGTATGATGTCGGCCATTTTGCAGGGCCTACAAGGGCTAATTTTGTCATATGGATGATGTATTGGTTCACGGTACAACGGTGGAGGAGCAGAACAAGAGACTTACAGCAGTCTTAGAGCGCCTGCAGGAAGCAAGACTGATGCTAAATGAGAAATGTGAGTTTTCCAAAACATCAATTCAGTTCCTTGGCCACATTGCCAGCAACAAGGCATCATGACAGACTTACAGAAAATAAAGCTATTAGCGGGTTCCCAACCCCACCCTTGATGCCAGACCTCCAGTGATTTTGGGGGATGGTGAACCAGCTAGAAAAACTTTTATCAAATTTGGCATAGGTCACAGAACCTTTGAGGCATCTGCTTAAGAAAGACCAGGCATGGTGCTGGGACTCACATTAAAAATTCACTCACACCAAAGCGATGCTGCTCTCCACTGACATTCTGGCCCAATATGACCCATCCTGGCCCACCATCATAGCAACAGATGCTTCATCCACCAGCCTTGGAGCAGTCCTATTCCAGGAACAACTGGATTGAAGCTACCAACCAATTTACTAAGCTTCCAGAGGGCTGTTGGACATGGAGATGAAATAGACTGTCATAGAAAAGGAAGCCCTCACAGTCAAGTGGACATGCAAGAAGTTTTCAGACTATATCACCTGCCTCAAGGACACAATCAAAAATAGACCATAAGTCACAAGTCTCATTGCTGGATGAGAAGGAGCTAGCCATTACAATGCGGCCTGGCCCTATCCAAACTCCTGATGAGTGGGAAACTCTGCACACAATTTCTAATCCTGCCAAAAAAGTCTCATACCAGGATTGGTGACCAAGGATTACCAGGACATCCAAGCAAGAGAGCAGTCCTACAAGCAGAAGCAGGCTTCCATCATAAAAGGTAACGCACCAGACACTTGCCACAACTATGAAAGGATGACAAGGGCTGGATTAAAGACATCAAGAGAGAGGATACTATCATTAGGAAAGACTATGGTCATCCTCAGTCCTACCTGGTTGGCACCCAAGGGGGTACAGTCAGGAGAAAAAGGAGAAGTCTCCTTCTCATCCCTAGACTGCCTGTTCCCACAGTTCAGTGGAGAGACATCGAGGAAGATACCCAGATGCCAGAACAATGTCCAAATCAACAGAGTTTACCTGCAGCGACAGAGCTGAACACTCCTCCGACAGTAGTTTGAATGAGATATGGAAGGGTTATATGGCTTCCAGACTGCCTGAACCTATGAATTCAGAGACTTGAAGGGGGGGAGATAGGATGGTAATAACAATGTAAATACATTTGGTAACTAGAATAAATTGAAATACATTGGATAAAGAGTTAGAAGAGGAAAGGAGGTGTAGTATAAGGGTCTGGCACATCTAGGATCAATGTGGGACTGAGTAGAGTACTGGCCACACAGCAATATAAGAGAACACATGACCTGCACCTAGGGGTCAGTCTAGTGTTGGACAGAGTTGTGTGCACAAGCAAGCATGGAGACAACTCCTAACTTGAGCCCTTTACTATGTAAATGTACATAGTTCTTGTGGTTAATAAATACATACAGTTAACCTACTTAAAACTACGTAGACTTCATTAAGACCTACCAAGAGGTATCCAACACCCTACAACAGAAGGCAAGAGAGATTAAAAGACAAAAGAGATGATGGTGCAAAGCAAAGTGAGATGGTAATGGGATAAGCAAAGAAGCAAAACATGTGTCTAAAAGACGTGTGAATGGGGTAGCAGAATCATTACCAACAGCTGCCATCCAAAAATAAAAATACAGTACACAAAAAAAAACAAAATCAGGAAAGTAAAAGAGAAAATGGAGGCAACGGTTAGGATCTGAAATTGTAATTCAGATTATAGATTGTTAATTCCAGAAGGCTGTAAAGTGCTTAATCAACAAATCCAATGTTGTTCTTAAAGGTTCTTTGAGTTTCCTTGGAACACTGCAGTAGGCTGTGGACAGAGGGGTCAGAGTGGGCTTGGGGAGGAGAATTAAAATGACCGGTGCCTGATCCAAACAGCAATATGATTGTAGGAAATTGCCACCTGGGGTCTGAGAAAGCCAGTGGTCCTGTAGAAATCTATTGCTCTTTCATGTTGCTGCCGTTGATCAGCAGTGAAAGTCATTGGCCCTCTGTATAATGCAACAGTGACTTCTTAGATACATCTGTTGGCATGTAATTGCCTGATGTTTCCAATACTTATGTGAGAGGAGCTTAAAACATAAAACATTTTAGTCACGCTGGCTTTGATGACAGCTGTCTGTGCCAGTGGATGTTCAGTGCTATGTAGAGGGATGTCTGAAGGCACAACACTGCATATGTTTCCTTGCTAAGTCTCAGCCTCTTAAGCATATCTCTGTTGTCATCACCAGGTAAATTGAAAGATCCATTATGTTATGAAACACCAGGATTTAACACACGTGTCACCTGACATCACAGGTAGCACTTTTCTGTTCTTGCTGGCTCTCTTCCACCAAATTCTTATGGATCACTAGCTTGTGCTCTGTGAAGGCCTAAAGAAAGGCCCCAAACTATTACAAGGGTAAGTAATTGATCCTAGAGTACTTTCTGAAGCATTAGAAGGGCTCCCTAGGGAGCATTAATTTTCATTCTGATCTGGGAAGAGTCAGAGTTTGTGGATGAAGAAGAAACGATGTCAACATTCACCATTAGGTTGCATAGCCGGATGATGAAAAAGAGGATAAATAGATATGTTGCCTGATGCCAAAAGTACATTGTCACTGTTTGCTGCAGCAGAGCAGTAAACCTTACAAATGTATCAGACAACTGCAATAGCACAGGGAGCTTTGTACAAAAAAAATGAACACTTTTGAAGTCCTCATGTAGACCCCTTGGTGTATTTTTATCCACTCACTAATATGAATGGAAACAATGGGCAGAATTTTTGGGCCCCACCATAATCAGGAACAGAGGCGTAAAGCACCTGAAAATACCAGTGCCAGCTTGTGTGCTGGTTTCCTGACACTGTTACCAATGCTAGTCATTTTAGGGGAGGTGGATTCAGGGCCTGGCATGGCCATCTGCCCCCATGAGTCATGTTAATGGTAAGTTAAGGAGGCTGATTGAGATTTTCCTGACGTGACAGGGTCTATTCAACTGCTTGGAGCAGACACCCAGTGGCAGGCCAGGGTGCTAATGCTCCAAGCAGGTACAGAGGCCTCTCCCTGTCGGCCTGGTGGGGGGCCCTGTAGTGAGATTCGCTAACAATTTCTCAATGTTCAGCACCATTCACGATTCCTCAGATACTTAAGTAGTCTGTACCCATATACAGCAAGACCTGGACAGCATTCAGGCTTAGGCTGATAAGTTGCTAATAACATTCGCACCACACAAGTGCCAGGCAATGACCGTCTCCAACAAGAAAGAATCTAATCATCTCGCCTTGACATTCAATTGGGTTACCATCGCTGAATCCCCCACTATCAACATCCTTGGAGTTACCACTGACCAGAAGCTGTACTGGACCAGCCATATAAGTACTGTGGCTACAAGAGAAGGTCAGAGACTGGGAATTCTGCAGAGAGTAACTCACCTCCTGACTCCCCAAAGCCTGTCCACCAACTACAAGTCAGGAATGTGACAGAATACTGCCCACTTGCCTGGATGAGTGCAGCTCCAACTCCAAGAAATTTGACACCATCCAAGACAAAGCAGCCCGCTTGATTGGCACCCCATCCACCACCTTCATCATCCACTCCCTCCACCACCGATGCACAGTGGCAGCAGTGTGTACCATGTACAAGATGCACTGCAGCAACTCACCAAGGTTCCTTAGACGGCACCTTCCAAACTCACGACCTCTAACACCTAGAAGGACAAAGGCAGCAGATGCATGGGAACACCACCACCTGCAAGTTCCCCTCCAACTCACACTGATTTGAAACTATATTGTTGTCCCTCCACTTCACTGGGTCAAAATCCTGGAACTCCCTCCCTAACTGCATTGTAGGTGCACCTACACCACATGGTCTGCAGCGGTTCAAGAAGGCAACTCACCTTCTCAAGGGCAATTAGGAATGGGCAATAAAAATGCTGGGCTAGCCAGCGATGCCCATGTCCCATTAAACAGAATAGATAAAATAAGATAAATCTCTGCTTACCTTTTTGACAAAATTGTTGAGAGGGCATGTTTTTGTTGAGTGCAAGTTCAAGCCTTTACCACAGCCAGCTATTTCTCTGAAACTGGAGGGCCTCTGATTGGCTCTCCAGCTTCGAGAGTCTGCCCACTGCCCTTAATGCCAATTAAGAGGGTGCCATGGTCAAAATGTCAAAGAGCAACTGCTTCCCTTAGGGTGTGTTCAGGACCCACCCGGATCCTCCATAGTGAAAATTCAGCTTAATGTTTTATATTCATACTATTTTTTCCTTCACATTGACGACATAAGGGGAGATCTTAGGCTTTGAAAATCATCAGCCGTTCCTTACAAATCTTTGATTTGCCTCGTGCTTGCCCCTACCACTTCCATAAAGCTAAATTTCAAGCTTTCTGTGCTATCGCTAATCTGGACAGTGACAAATTATTTATACGAAGTTTGCGCAACAGGACAAGAAGCAGATGCAATTCCATGCTGCTGCAAAGTCAAATCTAGTCCAAGAGATCAAAGAGCAGGTCACTTATGCAGGCGATAGAGCATGGAATGATCTGTGACGTCATGGATGTAAAAAGAGAAAGAAAGAAAGAATCAATTTAAAATGGGCACATGATTCATATGAGAAAGGTCAATATCCAAATCCCCTGCAAAATGTGTGGGAGTTTTTCTCAAATCTATTAGAGTATAAAAGAGGCTATTCAGTAACTTTTTGATTAACTCAAAAGTACTATTCATTCCAGAGAGATAAATAGTGTTGTAATTATGGTGGAGCCCACTGGAACTCATCTAACAACAATAGAAAGTGCTTTTTCATCAAGGATATTTACCTGTGATTGAGCATGGTCTTGGCTTCCTTAATTTTATGATGGTGCATTAGGCTTAAAACCATAGAAATCATAACCCAGGTTAACAATAAAATTGTTACAGATTATAATTAGTTTGTCCTGCAAGTCAATTCAAAGACAAACATCTTTTGGACTCTGCTCAATATTTACATTGATTGATGGTTTTCTTTTAAATTTAACAGCTTTTTAAAAAGAAATCTGTTTGATTGGTTATTTTTTGAATGTGCTAGTTCAAATCAACAAGTCTTTCTGCAATGTTGAATGAGTTGGACCAGATACCAGATGTTGGGTAAAGGAAATGAAGCAACTACATGCAAAAATCATTGATATCATATATAGAACACAGCTGTGAGCTATTTGTTATTTTCTTTGACAAAAGAGTTTAAAAATCATTGCAAAAATATATGTTGTTTAACCACCACTTTTCACTTATGCCTGGAATTTCTGGAGAATTCTCCTAATCTTTCACCAGAACTTCAGAAGAAGATTGGTGCAATCCTCAGCCTAATGGTGTAAATGTATAAAAATGAACATTTAAGCCGCTTCTCCAGGAGTTCTGCCAACATTATAGCCAGAGATATAAGAAACCCACCACCAACTCCCACCACCACATCCCCGCCCACCCACCAATTTCTATTTAATAAATCTATTTGACAGACAGCGTGGTGCTGGGGTTCTCAAGCTTGTGTCCATGGACCCCTGGAAGTCTGTAGAGACTTACCAGGGGGTCTGTGAACTAAACTATCTGCCACAAGTTACAAATGAAATATATTGAAATGAAAAGATTTCTAAACAGGAGATCATTACAATAATGATAACTTAAATTTTATTAACACTCATAATAACCTTCCTCCCTACTGCCCACCAACCTCAAAAAGCATCCCTTATTTGCACACTGATTTGTTGGAGAGCTGCAGACAGGAACAGAGGTTTACCATTTACTGGTTCTTCAACATGTCAGTTGAAAGACACACTAACATCCAATTGGTGGCGAGGAATAGGTAGAATCATACTTAGGTTATGGTTTAACTAATAAAAAGAACTTGGAAGTACATCGACCTATAATTAATTTTTAATCATTGTAATATACAAACACATGGACACATATATATATATGTCATTAATAAGACTTTTAAAAGTCCATAAAATGATCCTGCCCTTTTTCTGATTGGTGACAATGAACCAATCAATGAAGAATGGTGATTGGATAAAGTAACCACCAATCATTTACTTGTGCCATTGTCAAACATCACACCAAGGATAGACTCAGCAATGAGAAGAAGGTATACCCATCCCACTGATACTGACATACCTGTTTTCTTAAAAGCATTATTAAAACACTCTTTACATGCAACATTTTCTTATTATGAGTGTTCTATAGTTTTGTAACTTAGACGGTAGGTCAGTGATTACTAATCCAGTTGAAAACAGGCACTTCAGCCAAAACCCTTTGAGAACCTCTGGCCTAGTGTGCTGTTATTTTCAGACCTCTCAGAAACAATGAGTACCACTTAAAAGCACAGAATAATAACCAGAGGTTATGATAATCAGTCTAAGAGCAGGGTTAACAATTTGTTCCTGGGTGCAGTACAATTCTACCTCGGTATTTGAGAAGTGTAAAGGCTGATTTTGCAATGAAGGGAACTGTTGCATACCTACCAGTGTAGTTTGAGATATGGAAGCCAAAAATATTTAGCGTTAAAACAAGTAATGAAATGCAAAAGTCAATTTTTGTATGAATCTTCACAGTAAGTGGCACTCAGCCTTTAGACCATAGGGAGGAATCATTGTTGAACTGACACAGTTCCCACATGAAATCCATTCTTCTACATTTTCAAACGGGGGCCAGTAGCTAATGATCTGGACCAGAAACCTTGACTGATATTCCACTCTCAGGATGCAGTAGTCAACTGTAATTCCCCAGTTGCTATCCTGGCAGACATCAGCTAACTCTGTACAGAGCAGGGACCTCCTGCTCCACGTGACTCAGCAAATCACTGAATAAACTTGCTGACCCATGGGAAGTTGCTCTGTTTACTTTTTAAGATAATGTACACCAGGGTTGGCTTCACAAAACTCAAAAAGTTATTTTCCCATATTTGTAATGAAATGAATATATTCACAGCGGTACCATATCTAATAAAAAGAAAAGTATCTGTTTGTATGCTATAGTAACAAACGGGTCTAGCTAACTGATGAGAAAGTTCAGCTCACAGAGTCCAAACTGACAATTCAAGATCCACATAGCTATTCCAAGAAAATATCAGCACAGGTTATACACATTTTTATTCTCATGCCTAATGAAAATAAAATGTAAATTTGATACTGAACATTCAAAATCTATTTCTGCTTTTATTACTGTGACCATTCATACAATTATGGCAGTACATTCCAAGATTATGCATAACAGAAAGATTTAGTACCAGCATTTCATTGAAGTATTACATTCAAAAATTGCACTGGAGAGGGTTTATGTAAACAGTGGACTATACTAATCAGTGCAGTTTCATACACTTCTGAGTTACATATAAATCAGGCTCACCTATTTGTGTTAAAATCTTGAATATCAACGATTCCACTTACTTATTCCACCACAGCTAGCAAACCAAGTTCTGTTTGAACCATTGCCCCATTACTGTTGGACAATGAAGTCATAAAATTTGGGCAAAACTTGCAGCTAAAGAAGAATCAGCATATCCCAGCACAACTGTAATGTGTGCATTTTTTTCAAACAGCAGGATAAAAATAATCAACAAAAATACAGCCAATCAGTAATTTGTTGCACCAGACAGCACATTTCATTATACAGAAGTCAAAAGATCTCATGGAACGCTTTCTTTATGGTCACAGCAATTTTCAAGCCGCATTGTAACAAAGAGATAAGGCATAATGCATGAAATAACAGCCCAATCAGCTGTGTTAATTTAATTCATTAATTTCAATACCTTATATAAAACAGGTAGTTATCACTGACATTTCCAGGACCAAGAACAGAAATTTGCTCAGATTTTTTAAACAGCTGTGGGAGAAGGCTTATGTTGCAATAACCAAAGCACTGTGAACAAATCTGGCTGAAAATATAGAATTGACATTAAGTGCTAAAACTTGCTTTGCTAGGTGTACTATCAAACTAAGCAATGGAGGCATTTTTAAAATATTATCTATAAATGGAGTTTAGTTTATTTATAGCAGTTGCTGCAGATCTGTTTTGCTGACACACATGCTGGGCACTGCTTATTGTAAGATGAGAAGCACTTATTTCTTTCACATTTTAATATTTGTGCAACTTAAAACTAAAGAGACTGAAGCACTGGAATTATTGTTTCATTATTTACATCCCTACTCCCACCAGAAATTTTTGCCTGCAAGCAATAAATTAATGTCGGCAAACATTCATATTTCCTTGTATATAAAGCAGTATTGCTTTTCACATAGGAAAGATGGAAGCTGATCCTTAAGTCTTTCTTGATCTTACAATAAACGGTATTTGGAAGAAAGCATTAAACTATTAGAGTAATATGACTATCATGTGTTCAGAATAAATAGTTAAGCATTCTTCATGCTGATGATGTTTCATAAAGCTGGAATTTCCTGTTAATTAAACTGTTCAATGGTAATGCAAATATGGCTTTTATGAAGTCAGGAGGTAAATGACAAAGTAATCATTGTTATAACACAGAATAAAGATTTTAAAAATTAAAATGTGGCTTTTCAATCTTGCACAATAGTTGAATCCTCTTGCTATGTGATTGATTTCCAAGGACCTAGGTAGAGAAGAAAATCCAGACACTGCCAACAGCTATCCTTCCAATCAGTCAATAATGATCCTTTGAAAAACCCATTTGTCCTTTGCAGACTCCAAAAGGATTTCTTTAAAAAGCTGTGGAATTTCTAGCATTGTTAGTTCCACTCAATGTGCAATGTCATCTCAAGCCTATCCCAGCACCTTCCCTTCCTGGCCTTCGTGTTAGCTGCTGTTATTAGCAGTCTCTCTCTTTAGGAACGGTCTCTTTTTGTTTTAAATCTGCCGTCATCACCCCTCTCTTCATAAAAAAAACCCATCCTTGACTTCTAGGTTTGACTTTTTAAAAACATAAGAAATAGGAGCAGGAATTGGCCATTTGGCCCCTTGAGCCTGTTCTGCCAGTCAATAAGATCATGGCTGATCTGATGTGGCCTTAACTCCACTTTCCTGCCTGTCCCACATAAATCTTGAATCCCTTGTCAATCAAAAATCTATCTAACGCAACCTTGAACATATTCAACGATCTAGCCTCCACTGTTCGCTGAGATAGAGAATTCCAAGTACCAACCACTCTCTGATAGAAGAAATTCCTCTCATCACCATCTGAAATGGGACACTCCTTATTTTTAAACTGTGCCCCCGTGTTCTATATTCCTCCATTAGGGGGAAACATCCTCTCAGTATTTACCATGTCAAACACCCTCAGAATCTTATATGTTTCAATAAGATCACCTCTCATCCTTCCAGACAGCAATGACTCAACCTGCCCAACCTTTCCTCACAAGACAACCCCTTCATTCCAAGAATCAGCTTGGCAAATCTTCTTTGTACTGCCTCCAATGCAAGTATATCCCTCCTTAAGTAAGGTGATCAAAACTGCACACTGTATTCTAGGTGTGGTCTCACCAATGTCCCTTACAGTTGTAGCAAGATTTCCCTACTTTTATATTCCATCCCCCTAACAATAAAGGCCAACATTTCATTTGCTTTCTTAATTACTTGCTGTACCTGCATGCTGACGTTTTGTGATTCATCTACAAGGACACCCAGGTCCCTCTATACTGTGGCATTCTGCAGTCTCTCCCTGATTAAATAATACACTGCTTTTCTATTCTTCCTTCCAAAATTGACAGGTGGAATCCGTTGGGGTTCCTATACCTCTTCCATTGACATATGGAGCTCACAGCAACAATCGAGAGCTCAATGCATACAGTCAATTGCTCAGTGCACCATTAGGAAGTCCACTACCCTGGCAAAGCCATATATATGCCTGTTCATCCTGTTTCTCTATGGTTAGAAAAAAAATGATGAACTTGTCTCTTCAGTCATACATTACTGACATCACCTCTTGGATGCAGCAATGGATGGCAAACTGGGATATGTTTGCAATGTCACCTGCTCCCACCCAGAAGAAGCTGGTCAAGTAGAAGTTTAGAGAGACAGTGACCTTGACAACCACTGGCAACGCCATCCTCCTTCTACCGTTTGGCTGCAGGTCCTTTTAAAAGAAGTGGCACAGCTCAGTAACCACTCCCAGGTGAATCTCAGGCACCTCAGGCATTGTTCCTGGCTGAGGTAGAAGTAAAAGAAGCGCTCCCAGAAAACCCTTATGTATAGCCCCTTCTGTGGAGAGCCCTCCTCCTCCTCCCTCTGTACAGAGCTTCCCTTCCCTGCAGCCTCTGCTCTACCTCCCTGCCAGAGTCACTGCAACTTGATCCCCCATTCCTGTTGCATCTTTTACATGGATAGGTTGCTGCAGCACACAGCATGCTCATGATAGCGCTGTTCCCAGCAGGGGATGCCACTACAACCAGGCTGGAAGTGGCCAACAGAGCTTTGCATGCCATTTTCTTGCTTGGGGGCTTCCATGGCGCTAGCACCAGAGGCACTACAGAGCCAAATTTCATGGCCCATAAATTACATAATTCATAATTCCATAATTAGCTCATGATCCAACGGCTTGGGAAACAAATAATACAAAATTACTTTAAGAAGCAGATTGTTGATATTCTGTTTTGAGCATAAGAATTTCTGGCAAGTTAGTCAGGCCTTCATCAGTGTGCTGATCTAAAATGAAATTTTCAGTTTAACCTGTCACTGGCATGATTCTACTTATTTGCTATCCAGGTGCCAAGACAGAATGCTTTCACTACTATCAATAAACCCCATCTGTTTGAGCCTTTGCTCTAATTCTGACTGAAATATAAAAACTGAATCTGTGAGATTCAGAAAATAAGAATGAAATTACAGCTCTTCTCAGACTCCTAGCAAGCTAAAAATCTTGTGGCATCACATAAAGGACATGCTGATGGGCCACAACCATTCACAAACAATCCCCTGGGTAAACATGGGCTACATGCCATTAAATGGCATTCTTTATAAATTGAAGTTAGTTCAGTTCTACATAAAAAGCAAGATCTGTTCTGAAGGTTTGTAATTATATTCACACAAGTGGAAAGAGATAATACATTCTATAAAAGTTAATTATTCATTTATTTAGTGAAAAACACAACAAAAGTATACTCTATAAAAACATTTCTTTTTAGCAAACTGGGCTAAAACTCTTTCTTTCAGTCTTAGATATTTTCCCATTAGGCTATTATTGATTGCAGAATAGGGAGTTCCCTTCAGACTGTAGCTATTAACCGTTAATCCATGGATTTTAAATTCATTACAGTGCAGTTCCATGATCTCTGCACCAGCAGTTACGTGCCTCCAGAGAAAAGCAAAATGAAATAGACCTCAGCATATTCTGCAGTAACTATATTTTACTAGCATCTTGGTTACATGCTGACTGAAAAAGTTGAAAAGAAGGATACACATTACAGGAAAACATTCACCATTTTACTTGATGAAAATTTCAGCAAATCACATAAAGAAAATAATTACAAAGCTCCATAAAATCTGCACCCATTTAAATCCTGTCATGCAGATGCTGTGTTGCATTAAAGTACAAACATTGAAAGGTTGATTTTATCAGACAGCATTTGTAGCCTGAATAGAAATGATTTATCTCAAAAGTGCATTTTTATCATTGTTTTTATGCCCTCATAATCAAAACCTGGTTTATATGTTGGTCTGGATTTCACTGCATTGGCAATCATGGTGATAAGTTAGGCTATCCTGTTCCCCATCCTCCAACAGCGAATTCATGCCACGATTTTCTGGAAAATTAATTGCAATACACCAATGACCCGCACTTCTTTGCAAAATGATTCCACTTTAAGCATGAGTTAGACGTCCTCCTTCGAGCTGGATATGACAATGTGAATTAGTGATCACTTCCACAATTTAGGCATGGTTTTGAAGGTATCTGACAGTGACGGGACATGTGTTGATAAGACTGCTGAAGTCTCTTTGTCTGTAACCCTTGTACTTGAGCTGGTTGGGCAAGCTGTGTTTGCAACCCTGCATTTCTGTGTAACCTTTGTGTATCTAACATGCAAATTCAATTTGGACTGCCAAGGTTAAATCACCATCCTCTCTAATTCTTGGAATTGAAGTCTTTTCATTTAATTGGTCACAGATTAGTTAGTTGGTTAGTGTGCCAAGCTTCCATGTAGAAGCCAATTGCCGCAATGCTGCCACATTTTATTTAATGGGCTCACCATTTCCCTAGGGGAATGTATGTTGTTCAATCATCATACTTTTCTTTGACCGAAGTATTTTTCATACCATCATATTAAATGTAGCCGTGTCTTCTGTGAGCTGCTCAAATATTCACTCGCTGTCTGCTCCAAGACAATGTACAAGTATCATCTACTTGCGGATTGCTCTTACATCTGGACTATTCATCCCAATGGTGAGAAAGTAGGTTTTGAACTCAGAAATCCATTGATCCCATGGCATTGGTGAATCAGCAAAGAAACAGTACAAGAGTTAATAAATTTAAACTCTTCTCCATCATCTCTTTCTAGTTTGTTTACTTTACTGTGAGTCCACCCAGGCTTAACCGATCAAGCAGAGTGAGCATCAATAGTCAAGAGAATCACATAATCGAACACAGAGAAATTGAAAACTACAGAGGTTACTGGGCCAAACTTTGCAAAAGGTTCAGTAGCAGGAACGCAGGGAGAAGGCAGAATGGACAGTGTTCAAACTGCAGAAGTACGCCACCCAGTGGTGAAGGAATGCAAGACACAGCCAGGCATCGCCAAGAGCCTAGACCCATCCATGGAATGGGGAAACACCTGACAAAAATGGATGAGGTAGAGTGAAGACACTACAGGTGAACAGACAGTGGCATAGTGGTAACATTGCTGTACTAATAATTGAGAGACCCAGCTAATGCTCTGGGGATAAAAGCAAAATGAAGAAGGATCATACAGACTCAAAACGTTAACTCTGTTTCTCTTTCCACAGATGCTGTCAGACCTGCTGAGTTTTTCCAGCATTTTCTGCTTTTATTTATTATTATTAATGCTGCGGGGATATGGGTTCAAATCCCACCATGGCAGCTGGTGGAATTTAAATTTGGTTAATAAATCTAGATTATAAAGTTAATCTCAATAATGGTGACCATGAAACTATCCTCAATTTCATAACAACCCATCTGGTTCACTAATGTTCTTTAGGGAAGGAAATCTGCCGCCCTTATCTGGTCTGGCCTACATGTGACTCCAGAGCCACAGAAATGTGGTTGACTCTTAACTGCCCTCTGAAATGGCCCAGCAAGCCACTCAGTTCAAGGGCAATTAGGAATGAGCAACAAATGCTGGTCTTGCCAGTGACACCCAAATCCCATGAAAGAATATAGAATTTCACACAATCGCCTTAGCAGAACAGGTCCATTCCATTAACAAAACAAGAATTTTTGCAACATTCCAGATCACCTGCCCCAATAAGGCTAGATAGCATCAATTGAGAGCGAAGATTAGCACTGGTGTAAGTGGCAACAGTCTATCTTTCTGCATTCTCAAGGACATGTACTGCAAGGCATGGAAGCCTGTGGTCCAACCCTCAAGCCTGAAGCTTATGGCATATAATGGCTTGACAATAGAGCACCTAGGTTCCTTTGTCCTGGAATGCAACTACAAAGAGCCAATGTGGCCTACTCAGGTGTTCTATACAATGGATGTATCAGGACAGCAGTAGCAGGGCTGCCAATGTACAACAAACCTAACATGGTCACCATCCATGAACTGAACCAGACAGAAGACCACAGCAGATAAAACAGTTGCACACCCATTGGATCAGTACAAGGCATCCAGAGGTTGTAACCAGACTGATATGACATAGTTGAGAATTTCCACATGATGCAATCCTAAACCTTGAAGGCGCAATGCCATCAATCAGCCCACTGTGAAAATGCAGTGTGCACCTTCGAGAAAAGTTAAGGATGGAACTGGATGGAATGGAAAAACAAGGCATCATTCGACGATTATAACATTACACTGACTGGTGCAGACCATCACTACCACAATTAAGGATGGTTCAATTCGACTATGTTTAGACTCAAGGAGGCTAAACAAAGCCTTAAAGGGATGTCCTCATAAGATACCAATGTTGGAAAAGTTAAATCCAACATTTTCTGGAGTGAAACCCTTTTCCAAATTATATACAAAAAAACAGATACTGGTCCATACACTCATCAAGAAAGTCACAAGAGCTAACAATGTTTAGAGCTTCTTTTGGCAAGTGCTGTTTTCTCCATTTACCATTTGGGCTGTTGGTCAGCCAGGACATATTTCAACAGCATATAGACCGGATAACGGAATAAGTCCCAGGCTGTGTGTGTATTTTGTTGATGACATCACCTTAGTAGGACACATGGAAGAAAAGCATGACAGAAACCTGCATTTGTTAATGGAAACTGCCAGACACAAAATTTGGTTTTCCAAGGTATAAAGTGCTCCATTAAGTCAAACATTTTTTTGGTGCCATTTACTCAGTACGAAGATCAAAGTCAATGCCGACACTGCAGGACAAGGATGAATCCAAAGGCGTCTGTCTATTCAGCTTCTTTGCTGCATATATACTGAACTTCTCAGAGAGGGCATCTCCACTAAGAGAATTGCAGAAGAAAGGCACTCCATTCCTATGGCAGGATGATCACCAAGGTGCATTCAATGTTTTGAAGCAAGCACTGTCAGTCGAGTCATGTCTTCAATATGGTTGACACTCGAAAGGCACCAGCATTTGAAGTGGATGCATCACAGAAAGGTCTCGGGGCATGCCTTCTTCAAGATGGTGAGGCAGTTGCATTTGGTTCAGAAAGTCTGTTGCCAACACAAGCAAATTACTCTAATATTGAATTAAAATATCTCACTCTTGGCCTTGGGATCACACATGGTTACTTGGGAAAGAGTTTACAGTTGAGGTAGATCATAAGCCACTGGAACTGATCTGGAGAAAACCACTCACGGGTGTATGGCCTCGACTTGAAAGGTCATTCATCCAAGATTCAAGGCGACAACAATGATATCCAATATAAACCTGGTGGTCAGATGGTCCTATTAGACACTCTAAGTGGATTGCCCAACACTGGGAAAGTACAAGAACTACCACTCGACTTCCAGGTGGATGATGTCTGTGCAATCTTGGAGGACATCTACTATGTAGATCTCGTGCTTCGGTCAAAATAAGAGAGACAGAAGAGCCCCAGAGAGAGGCTTCTCAAGACTCATGCACCAAGGTCTGTGGCAGATCGTTATAAAGGGTTGGCCCAAGACCATCCAAGATATCCCTATGGATTTGAGAACATATTGGCCATATCAAGATGAGATTGGTACATCCAGGGAGTAATGTTCAAAGGACACCAAGTACTCATTCAGGTAATACTTAGGCCTGAAATACTTGATCAACTTCACCAGGGACACATGGGAATAGAGAAGATGAAATGACTTGCTCGCGAGTCAGTGTTCCAGTCCGGCATCAGCAAGGACATCGACCAGATAGTTAAAGATTGCAATGCATGCCAGAAACACAAAGCCAGTCAGCAGAAAGAACTTCTCCAACCACATGATATATTATCAGTGTTCAAAGTCCACAGGGGCAGCTGGTAAATTCGCTTTGAATGACCCCTTAATGCCTGGGAAAATTCAATCAGGCGGGGTGGGGGGGCAGGGGTGGTGGGGGGACAACCAATCAGAGAAAAGTTGTCTCCTTATGTGTAAGTGTCAGAATCTGTGAGGAGCTGCTCCTTCAATTACAGGCTCTTCCCCTCCCGTGCTTCTTGCTGATAGGCTAGTGACAGGGTGGGGAGAGAGAATGCCTGCCGGGAAGGCTGCGAGGGAGTCACTCCTTGCCGCGGCAGGGCGGGTATTGAGGCTGCCGGCAGTGGGGGAGAGTGAGGCTAGGCAGGGCCGGTGCAAGAGTGTTAGGCACCCTAGGGGTGAACATTGAGCCTTGCAATCTACCCACCCTACCCCACAATTAACTTTCAAAAGTGAATATTGTACAGTTGTATGAATAAAAATGCTGCATTTATAATAACAGATTTAATTTACATGAAAAAGGAAAATACGATACTGATTGTACATTCTCATCGTTCTACACTTTTCACGGGATATGCATACAAGAAATGCATATTATCATGATGTTTAATATATTGTATTCCTGCAACAGTTAGAACATGATTTTATGCACAATTTACATAATCAGTAATCATTGCAATAGGGTGGGCTAGATTAAATTGTGTTCTTTGATATTATTTACTGGTTTGCAGTTTTGGAATAGTCATGTAGATGTACAAATTTGTAAAACTATTCCATAAACAGAATTAGGATATCATATGAAATGTTGGGAAAGTCTGCAATTTAAATACATGGAAATCTATATGTGTGTCAGTATATCAGTAGATCCAGACATTTCGGGCGGAATCCTCCATTTTTGAAACTAAGTGCCATGGTGGGCAGGTTCTGCGGCGTGTTTCCCACTGGATAGAGTGGCGGGATATACGGCAGACTTTTTTGCTGAATGGGTAAGCGTGTGCCCGACCCGCTCGAGCGTAAAATAACGTGCAATGACATCAGGCAAGCATCCCAAAGTCATTGCGCACTTGCACAATATTTTGCTTGGCAGGCGCATGCGGGAGTCAGAGCTGCACCCGCCATTAGTTAACAGGCCAGTTAAGGCCCTTGACAACCCAATTCATGGCAATTTAAAACAAAAACAGAATTACCTGGAAAAACTCAGCAGGTCTGGCAGCATCGGCGCTGATGCTGCCAGACCTGCTGAGTTTTTCCAGGTAATTCTGTTTTTGTTTTGGATTTCCAGCATCCGCAGTTTTTTGTTTTTATCTCATGGCAATTTAACGTTGTCGGTGCGATTTTTCACTCATCACACAGGAAAAATGGGCTGGCCACAATTTGCAAAATCTCATCCATAGGCGGGATAAGAAGGGTCAGCAACATTGTCAGTGTGAATAGTGAGGAGCTTTGGAGATAACTTGCTGCTAGTGGCTTATTGTGACTTGATAGCTTAATCTCTGATCAGGGCTTCATTCTGAGCATTTTCAGGCTTCATTTCAGGACTCATTGGTGTCTTCCAAGCCTTCTGAGGATTCAGACTGTGTGGACCTTTGCAGGTATCAGGCAGCCTTCCCCTACCCTGGTTATGGGGATTGTGGTCTCCGCTGGAGGAACAGTCGGGCAGAAGGGAGAGGAGGCAACATGTCTCAATGCAGCTTCCAGGTGAGGGACCTGTAGGAGGAGGAGCGCAGGTACAAGGGGCACAGGGCCAGCAGAAAGTCCAAGGCAGAAGGGGCCACAGAACACAGCACTATCCTGCTGCCAGTGTTTACAGGCGGCAATGCAGCTACCTCAATATGTCTGAGGTGCAATGCTGAAGGAGGCTTTGCCTCTCAAGGGAAACAGTGACCTCCATTTGTCAGATAATTGGGCCTGAGATCAGCTCCGGCTGTGTGGGTGGACACCCCATGCCAGTGGCTCTGAAGGTCACAGTGACCCTCAACTTCTATACCTCCGACTCTTTCCAGGGATCAGTGAGGGATGTGTGGAGTCTCCCAATCAACTGTCCACAATTGTGTCAAACTGGTGAAGAAGCTGTGTTCAGGTGGGTATTGACTTTCATTCATTTCCATATGGATGAGGCCAGCCAGGCTGAGCGAGCCAGAGGCTTCGCGGCCATTGCTGGCTTCCCCCGTGTCCAGGGTGCAATAGGCTGCACACATGTGGCCATCAAGGCACCAGCAGGTGAGCTCAGTGCCTTCGTCGACAAGAAGGGCTTCCACTCCATGAACGGCAGATAGTGTGTGATCACAGGATGCTGATTCTACAAGTCTGTGCAAGGTACCCTGGCAGCTCCCATGACGCGTACATTCTCAGACATTCCCATGTGCCGAGGCTCTTCAGTGCTCCAGCCCGGCTGGATGGATGGCTGCTAGGTGACAAGGGCTATCCCTTGAAAAGGTGGCTCATGATGCCCCTCCACCACCCAAAAACAGAGGTGGAGGAGCAGTACAACAGGAGCCATGACCTCACAGGAGCAGTGGTAGAGAGAATCATAGGTCTTCTCAAGATGTGCGTCCAATGCCTGGACCGTTTAGGGGGTGCACTACAATACCCCCCAGAGCGGGTGTCACTGATAGTGGTTGCATGCTGCACAATCTGGCACTGACAAGGGGAGGCCCACTGGAGGAAGTGGATCTTGATGCAGCTGCACAGGCCACACCCCCAGACGATGAACCTAGCAGTGAGTCAGAAGAGGAGCACGAAGAGGAGAATGCTGAGGGCATGGAGCTGGACCTCGGTAACTTCCAGGGTGACAGGGACACCAGGGATGCCTTGATCCAATGCTCCTTCAGCTAGGCTGCCAAATAAGAACTACCACCTCACGCCTGGCGCCGCCATCCTGGATCGCAGAAATGACCCTTTCCTTTGCCTCCAAGATACACTCAGTGCCTGTGCAATAAAGTTTTGAGCAACCCACGTCCAGCATTACATAATGGCCTACTCTGCACCTACAAAACAAACGAAGCACATTCAGGCCAGTAACGCAAAAGCAAATGTAATTTAATGTTGGAAATTACATAGTCTTGAACAGAACAATATCCGGTGTTGATAGTCACACCATTAAAAAAACAAAATGGGGGAACAAAAGATCACCCATGACCAGTCCCTCTTGTGGTTAAGGTGCTTTAAATTTATGTTTACGGGTGCTACGCCTAGAGGCTCATCCCTCACTGGCACTGGCAATGGAGCCTGCTGACTGTGCTGTCCTGTTGGCCTTGATGTACTTGGCGGTTGTCCTCTGGCCAGTGGAACCCATGCTGGCCCCATCTGGGAGGGAACGGCGAGTGCCATGGTTGGCATCTCCCCAGTGGCCGCAGCCTCATCTGATGCCACAATCACTGGCAGAGGGGCAGAGGATCTAGTGCCGTCATCAGAGTGTCCTGAGAGGAGCCCGCAGAGATGACGAGCAGCTTGTGTGCCAACGTGAGGTCGCTGCGGACCTCCCTGCGCGCCATGGATGGACAGGCACTTAGCTGGGATACTGGGTGCCCCATCCATCTCAGATATGGACACTGACCAGCTGAGGTCAGTTCCTGTGTGAGGGCTTGCAAGTTCAAGCGCAACTCCTGGAACTTCTGACTATGTCCCAGAGCAACCTGTCCATCAGTCGCCACTCTCCATGCGCTTGGACTTCAAAGTGGCATGACACAGGTGCTTGAGGAGTATGGTGGTCCTTCGGGGTCAGGGGTGACCCTTCAGGGTCCGGAGTGCAAGCACCTGTTGGCAAACCTAAAAGGGAGAAGAAGGACATGTCATTAGTTAAAGTCATCAAACTATCGCTGTGCATGCCAGGCACCCTGGTGAGACAAAGGAGATCTGCATCACGGTGCCCTCATCTTTCAATGATCAATGGGAACTCCAGGTTTGAGGCTCACATCAATGAAGAGACTACACTAGTATGGTTGCACAAGCCGAAATTCTCATCTTAGTGCACTGTACTCTTAACTTCGTCTGACATTCCAGCCTCACCGCGGCTTCTTGACTGAGGTGCATGGCACCCCTCAAGCTCCAAGGCCTCCTCCTCGTGCTGGGAAAGGATGAGGATGTGTGGGGTCCTCCGCCAGTCTGTGACTCCCAATATTGTTATGGGATGTCTTTTCCTGAAAGGACAGAATAGCATTGATTAGTCCACTCTCTACCTGCAGCACCATTGCAGCCTGGCCAGCCCCAGTTGAGGAGCGCCTTGCAGGGCACATCCAGGTTGTGGCCCTTGAGACACAAGGCACTCAGTCACAGCAGCCACGGCTCACCCCCTTGGTCAGCACCGGCATGATTGACAGTTGGCACTCAGACTCTAACACCCCTGAGCTCCATGGCGGGGACGGCCAGTCCAAAACAATTCAACATACTGACCCAGGCCAAGACGGTACTCACCCTTCCTGAGTGCGGCAGGTCATTGAGGCACTTCCAGCACTGCACCCAGGTGCACTGCTCACCAAGCTGCCACCTCCTCCCATGCCTTGTTTGTGAGATGTGGTGGCCTCCTCCTCCCATCTCTGGGGACAAGGGTGTCCCTTCTGGCAGCCACCTCCTCCAGGAGGACAGCGAGGCACTCATTGGAAAAATGAGGGTGCTGAGTGCCCACACCTGGTATTTGCTGCTGTACCTGAGTCCATCTTTACAACTGCAGACAGATGGCCTTCCCTGGCAGCATTTATGGGGTTGACTGAGCCATTTGTAAACAGACCACCGGATCGCCATTGGGCCCAGCGGCTTCCGGGCCCCCATACCTGCTCGGCCATTCCCGGCCAGTGACGAGCCGCGTTTCACGCTGGACAGACCTTAATTATGCCACCGGTGTGAAATCGCAGTTGGGCCTTGATCACGGACGGTGGTCGGCTTCCTGACTGCTCCCCACCCAGACCACCTGACGAGGGCAAAATTCTGCTTATAGTGTCAGATTTTGTGCTCGGAAGCTAATTACTTATGCATGGACAAGTATCTCCCCAAATCACATAGCAGGTTGGAAACTGATCCACCTGCCCTGCCGTTGCATAATGGGGTCAAAGGTCTGGGTGCCATATTTAAATGCCACCCGAACACACACATTCAGTCTCTCCAGCCCAGCTGTCCTCAGGGCCTGAATCCTATGGCGGGTATGCATGATTGGTGGGCCCGGGAGTGGTCAGGAAACGGGGCCCCGACCGCGATCGGCCCCCAACCGCGATTTCACCTGGCTAACCAATGAACAGCCGGCCAGCATGAAACGCTCCGTGCTGCCAGGGTGGGGGCAGAAAGAGAGCAGGCGATGACGATTCTGCGGGCGCAGATGGACACTACAAGGGAGCTCCCGGAAGGCAGACAGCTGCCTCAGGGAGCTGCAGACCTGAAAATCACCAAATAAGGGTTTAAAAAGCTGCAAAGAAAATGTTCATGCATCAAAATCAATCACCTGAAAATATAGCTGATAAAAATGCTGTCCACAGGTATTTATTTTTATTTTATTTCATAACAGAAATTTCATCCCACCCTTGGATGAGGTTTGATGAAAAATGCAAAGGCCGCCCGGCCGATTCGCCCATCAGCCAACCGGAAGACTGGATGAGCCATGAAACATCAGAGACAATTGTGCTTTTAATGAGCTTAATTGCCCTCTTAATTGTCGGCGGGTGCGCTTCCTACTTTGGGCGCATGCCCGTCAAGTGAAATATCGCATGAGTGCATGATGGCATTAGGACACTCGCCCAATATCTTCCCACATGCCCGCCCATGGGATGTCAAATTCAGCTCCAGGAGACGTCTCAAGCTGGCTGCACACAGGAAGAAGGCTGCCCCGAGGTTTAGCCATGACTCCCTCAAGGCTTTGATAAGAGGAACACACCAACATCGGGATGTGCTTTGCCACAGGGATTGCTCCAGGAAGCCCAGCAGCCTCACCTCAGCGGCCTGGGAGGTGGTCACAAGGAGGTCAGCTCGTCAGGCACCAGCCCCTAGAAATCCATACAGTTCAGGAAGAGTATGAATGATCTCACCTGCTCTGTCAGGGCAAGTCAGCCTTCAGCTCACTTCAATCTCACACTCTCATCATGGCATCATGCACCCTAAGGGCAAGGCAAAGGGTTACACTACAATGGGATCTCACCCAATGTTAGTGAGGGGCATATAGGAAATAAGGAAATCAAAGAGGGGGCATGAATTGGTCAGGACATGGCAGATTGGTCAGGAAAGTAAAAACCCATGGGATTCAGGGTAATGTGGCAAACTGGATAAAAGGTTGGCTTTGTAATAGGAAACAAAGGGTTATGGTCAATAGATGCCCTTGCGAATGGAAAGTTGTCTCAAGTGGTGTTCCACAGAGCTCGGTGTTGGGACCCTTGCTGTTTGTGTTATATATTAACGATTTGTACGTGAATGTGGGGGGCCGATTGGGAAATTTGCAGATGACACAAAGATTGGCCGAGTATTGGATAGTGTAGAGGATAGCCATAATCTTCAAAACGATATAGATGGGTTGGTGGAGTGGGCGGTAAAGTGGCAGATGGATTTTAACATAGAGAAGTATGAGGTCATACATTCAGGGAGGTCAAACAGTTACAGGGATTACAAAATAAATGGGAATATACTAAGAGGGGTAGGTAAGAGATCTTGGGGTACAAGTATATAGGTCCCTAAAGGCAGCAGTTCAAGTAGACAAGGTTGTGAAGAAGGCATATGGAATGCTCTCCTTCCTTGGCAGAGGCTTAGAATATAAAAGTATGGATATAATGTTGGAATTGTATAAAACACTGGTGAGGCCACAACTGGAGTATTGTGTGCAGTTCTGGTCACTACATTACAAGAAGGGCATAATAGCTCTGGAGAGAGTGCAGAGGAGGTTTACAAGAATGTTGCCAGGGTTAGAGAAGTGTAGCTATGGTAAAGATTGGATAGGTTGGAGTTATTTTCCTTAGAACAAAGAAGGCTGAGAGGTGACTTGAATAAAGTGTACAAAATTATGAGGGGAATAGATAGAGTGGACAGGATAAAATTGTTTCCCTTGATGGAGAATTCTAGAACCAGGGGACATAGATTCAAGATAAGTGGCAGAAGGTGTAGGGGGGACATGAGGAAGAACTTTTTTTACACAGAGGGTAATGGGTGTCTGGAATTTGCTGCCCAAATTGATGGTAGAGGCAGAAACTCTAAACTCTTTTAAAAAGTACCTGGATCTGCACCTAAAGTACTGTAAGCTGCAGGGCTATGGGCCGGGTGCAGGAAGGTGGGATTAGAAAGGGCACCTGGGTGTCCTCTGGCTGGCATGGACAAGATGGGCCAAATGGCCTCCTTCTGTGCTGTAAATTTTCTATGGTTCTATATCAACGCTGATTGATTGTTTCACGGTCACTTTCACATCATCAGCATGGCATCTATCTTTCAGCATTCACTCAATCCTCAGCTCTTACTGGAGATGGCTCAGCACACACAGCAGGCGTGCACACTTTCCAACCTCTGCTCCATTGCCTCTCATCACATTTCATCCATTTGCCTTCATACAGGCCAAGATTGCCCACAACAGGAAGGACAGGTTCCAGACCAGAGGAGGGATGGCCAATATCGAGGAGCTCACTTCCTTTGAGGAGGAAACTGCCGAGCTGGCTGGGGAGGACAGGGATAGCTCCTGTGGGGGAGGTGAGGTCAGCCTCTCCGAGCAACCCAGTACCGATGAGCCCTCCATGAGTTAATCACATCCTCACATTCACAGGGAGTGACATGCAATCTTGTATTCTGCCTGTTCATCAACCAAATCTATCTTCTCTCCCTTACAGGCACCAGCAGTGTCAACATAAGCCCCAGCCACCAGCCCACCTCAGAGGAGGATGCTGAGGAGCCATCTGAAGAACAGCTGTCACTGCGTTCATCTGCACCCTCCACCAGCGCAGAGACACACACTTTAGCGGGTCATGGTTCTAGATTAAGCTTAGGGTCACTTTCTGGAGAACACCTCACTGACACATCTCCACAGCAGTCGGAGGCAATGACAGCCCGGCTCTCTGGCACTCCAGAGGTCTGCTGGAGATCAGGCACCACCTGTGTCCCGGTCAGATGATGAGCCCCTGGAAGTGGCCGATGGAGAAGCAACAAAAGGTGAAGGAACATCAGGTAGAGATACGAGAGGCAGTCAACAGCCTGGAGTGAAGGTTGGAGGAGTCTTTCCACATTCTGACTGATGTTGTGGCTCCGACATGCGAGCACGTTGAGGTCTCCATGGGAAGGGTGGTGGCCGTCTTGGAGACCTGCTCAATAACCCTGGAGGGTTAGCTGCAGTTTCATTTCTTCATTGGCAGTGCCAAAGCATGAGACCTGCAGCCATGATGTCTCTCCAATATGTGCGCATCTCAATGTCTGCTGATTCTCATCAAGGTGGCAACGACTGCATCAAGTCCTTTAGGACAGCGTTTGTGCTGTTGTGCTGACTTTCTCCTCCCTGAGCATACAGATACAGGGTTCACCGCTGACCCTTCCAAAAATGAGGGTACGTTGCATCATGAGGATTGAAGGCGCAAGTCTGAATGCTGAACTTGCTCTTGATGTTATAGGTTATAAAGGCCTTTCACTGCACAGGCATGGCACTAAGGGACAGGACTAATGTGGCCAGGTCCAATTGCCTGTATCTTACTCCTCCTGGAATCTTGAGGCTATCATATGGCAGGGGCACGTCTTCCACATCATTCTCCCTCGATGGCATCATCACGTGGAAACTGATCCTCATCTCCCTCTTCAGTTTCTTTCCCTTCCAGCTCCTTGTTATCCGAGAGCTCGCAATCTCCCCAGTTTCCTTCTGGCAAAGAGGAGTAAGAAACGGCAGATTGTGAAGGGCGTAAAAGACCACAACCATGCGGGACACCCTTTTTGGAGAACATGCAGAGCCCCACCTGAACGGTCCAAACATCGGAAGCATATCTTCAGGATGCCAATGGTCTGTTCGATGATGGATTGGGTCAACCTATACGCCGTATTATATTTCCCCTCCGGGACACTCTGAGGATGACGCACGGGTGTCATGACCCATCGTTTGAGCGGGTACCCCTTACCCCCAAGCAGCCAGTCCTGTAATCGCTGATGCCCTTCAAACATGTGAGGCATCTGGGAGTGACTCAGGATGTATGAATCATGGGAACTCCCAGGGTACCTGGCACAAAAGTGCATGATGTGCTTCTGATGATCGCACACCAGTTGAATGTTTAGGGAGTGGAACCCGCTTCTGTTAATGAACATCAGGGGCTGCTGCCATGGAGCCCTCAAAGCCACATGTGTGCAATTGATTGTACCCTGTACTTTAGGGAAGTCTGAGGTAGCTGCAAATCCCAGAAATCTAGCAGCCTGGCTAGTTTCATTGAGTGTGAACTTCACATAATGAAGAGCCTTACTATTGAGGGCAGCAGTCACCTCCTTGATACATTTTTGTGCTGAGGACTGTGAGATGCTGCATAGGTCCCCTGTGGATTCCTGGAACGATCCACAGGCAAAGAAATTGAGCACGGCAGTGACCTTCAGGGGCACTGGTAGGGGATGTCCTCCCACTCCATGGGCCTTAGTTCCTCCCCCAGAATGCGGCAGAAATGATCTGCCACATGTCTTGACAAGTGCAGATGTGTGCAGCATTGTCTTCCACTCACCTCCAGAAAGGAAAGCCTTCTTTGGTAGACCCTTAGCCGTGTGAGTCACCTCCATGGGATGGGTCTAACCTCCTCATCCTCTGGTTCTTGCTGGGCCTCGCATGGACCGTGGACTTCAAGGCAGGGCCTCCTCCTGAAGCTGTGCTAGGCAGTGCCGGGCCCTTTCTCTCCTCCTCTATTGGATCAATACCATCAAGAAGGTAGCATTTAGTCCAGGCTCCATTATTCAATCTTCCTTCTCCCTGTGGACTGATAGATGCAACAGATTAATGAATGCTGACATTATAGTAAAGGTCCAACCTGCTAACAGAAAGAGCTATGTTTGCACTATCAGCCTTGTCGTTGATGCAGCCCTGTAGCTGAGGCACAAACTCAAGGATCTAGGTGACCAAGATGCCAATCCTGATACTTGACATCTCAATCCCACAGAGCTTGGAAGAGGTTTGAACACATTCATGAAATGCACTACCTTACCAAACTCAATTCTGCAATCAATCTTGATATAGCATACTAATTAAGGTAAATTTGTACATGAGCAATGACTGGGATGCCCTTTAGCCCATAATCCATGCCAATTGGAGAAAGCATATTAGAGGCTTTCATTGATAATCTGGCACAGCCCCCTTCCTGTTCCAGGGTCTGCATATATCCTCTCCCATTCATACAGTTTGATTCCCATCCACCCCTTGTGTGTCTGTGTTCTAGACTTCCATGTTGGACTCCAGCTTCCCCACCTTCAGTCTCCCCTCTGCCTGGCATTGACCCAACTCCGCTCCCCCTCTTCCAACCCGTCCAAACCCCATTGCCCCACTTGTGTCCGCCATCCTCCCCCAATCCCCACCCCCATTGGTCACAATGCTGGTCTCTGTTTCATGGTGCAGCCCTGTCTAAGAGCCGCCACACAGTGGAGTCCTTCTGGAGTACAGAGGCAGCTATCATGAGCAGACCAACCCTACACCCAGCTGTATGGTGCTCCACTACCATCACTAAGAAACTGGAGCAGTGCTGCTGCAGGTAAGCTTTGTATGTTGCTTTCACCTTGAAGTCATGAACAAAGTGAGGGCTGACCGATGCACGCCATTCATTTTCAAACATGTTTCAGACCGGTCTGAATTCCCACTGGCGTGATGCAAGATTGGAAGACGGAATATGATTCTGGTGAGTAGCACATTTAATGAGCATTCATGACATGGTAATGCATGCAAATGACATTCCCAACACTGATCAGTGGGATCCCCGACCGGCCATCAACACATCGCGAAAAGGGTGGGTGGAAAATTCCAAACTGTTTTACCGCCGGAAGGAATTCGATTTTTGGTCTCGCTCCAAATTTTCCATTCCCATCGGCCATGAAACCCGCCACAGGAAGGAAACTTCCGCCCCTCATTCCCACTGCTGAAGCCAGTTTGTTTGCTTATTTAGTTTTTTTGGCAGCTCCCAAATTTTGCCACTCCAAGTGACCACCTTGTTCCCTAATGGTTGCCTTGACCGGCTGCTATGGGGGTAGCAAGATTGCCTGCCAGAGGTGGGTAGAGAGGCTGCGTGGGTACAGCTCTGTGCCAGGGAGTGGAGAGGGCCTATGAGGGAGGGGGTTGGTGGTGGAGAGAGGCTGCCTGCAGAGAACGATCACAGAACACCGTCTCCATCTGCAGAAGCAGTGAACAGGTCTCAACGCTGTTGAGAATTGACAGGAAAAAAATTCCACTTCTCTTTACATCTCCTTTAGGAAAACAAGGGAAACTTACAACCTCAATCTGTCAGCTTGAACTGGAGATGTGCACCATTCAGGAATGCCAGGGAAAGGTTTTGTGGGTCAGGGGTCTGTTCAGTCTGCAAACTGAATCTATAATATTATGTAAAACAGCCAAGCAACTTGCAAAGAAATCTTTCCTCAAGTAATTCCATGAACATTGCATTATTTTGTTTTGGTGGCTGCATAATAAATGACTTGCATTATTTAGTGTTTTTTATGAGTTTCAGACATCCCAAAGTGCTTTGGGATGATCAAGGGGAATCAAAGGAAAAGCTCTCCACTGGTTGGAGTCATTCCGAGCACAAAGGAAGATGGTTGTGGTTGTTGGAGGTTATCATCTGAGTTGAAGGACAGAACTGCAGGAGTTCCTCAGGGTAGTGTTCTCAGCCCAACCATCTTCAGCTGCTTCATCAATGACCTTCCTTCCATCATAAGGTTACATAATAATAACCTGCTCATAAGGCTCAGTTTGGGTTCTGTCAGGGCCACACAGCCCCAGACCTCTTTACAGCTTTGGACAAAAAAGCCAAATTCAAGAGGTTGGGTGAGAATGGCTGCCCTTAACATCAAGGCCACATGTGACCAAGAGTGGCATTGAGGAGCTCTAGCAAAATCGGAATCAATAGAAATCGGGTGGGGGAGAGCTCTCCACTGGTTGGAATCATATCTAGCCAAAGGAGATGATTGTCATTGATGGACACCAATCATCTCAACCCTAGGACATTACCCTGAGGAACTCCTGCAGCAATGGTGTGTTGGCCCCAACCAGCTTCAGCTGCTTCACCAATTACCTTCCCTCTTTCATAAGGTCAGAAGTGATGTTGTTCACTGATGATTGCACAATGTTCAGCACCATTCGTGACTCCTCAAATACTGAAGCAGCCCATTCCCATATACAGCAAGACCTGCACAATATTCAGGGCTGATAAGTGGCGAGTAACATTTGTGCCACATAAGTACCAGGCACTGCCCATCTCCAACAAGAGAGGATCCAACCATCTCCCCTTGACATTCAATGGCATTACCATCACTGAATCCTCCGCTATCAACATCCTGGGGGTTACCATTGACCAGAAACTGAGCTGGACTAGCCATTTAAATACTGTAGCTACAAGAGCAGGTCAAAGGTTGGAAATTCTGCAGAGAGTAACTCACATCCTGACTCCCCAAAACCTGTTCACCATCTACAAGGCACAAGTCAGGAGTGTGATGGAATGCTCTCCACTTGCGTGGATGAGCGCAGCTCCAACAACATTCAAGAAGCTTGACACCATCCAGGACAAAGCAGCTCACTTGATTAACATGCCATCTACAAGCATTCAGTCCTTCCACCACTGATGCACAGTAGCACCAGTGTGAACCATCTTCAAGATGCACTGCTGGAACTCACCAAGGTTCCTCAGACAGCACCGTTCAAACCCAGGACCATTACCATCTAGAAGGACAAGGACAGGCAGATGCATGGGACCACAACCACCTGGACATTCCCCTCCAAGTCACTCACCATCCTGACTTGGAAATATATCATCGTTCCTTCACCGTCACTTGGTCAAAATCCTGGAACTCCTTCCCTAACAGCACTGTGGGTGTACCTACACCAGATGGACTGCAGCAGTTCAAGAAAGCAGCTCACCACCACTTTTTCATGGGCAATTAGAGACGAGCAATAAATTCTGGCCTAGTCAGTGATGCCCATATCCCATGAATGAATAAATAAATGAGTAAATAAATAAGACATCCACATGCCTAGCTTGGACCCAGCCCTCTCAGTTTGGTACCTGGACTTACCTGGTCCAATGACCTCCTCTCCAGTATTGCCCACCAATTGGCTACATTGTTACCATCAAGAATTTGCTATTGCAGAATCTACTTTTCAAAACTACTTCAGGCTCATTACAAAGATTAAATTACTTTTTGTGTCACAACAAACATTTCAAATTTGATTAACAGCTATTCAAGCATTTCCTGGCCTTGTGTTATCAAATAGATTTGAAAAATAAAGCTCTATCATGTCCTCTGCAATTATATAGCTGTTTATACCATTAACACAGTTACCACCTGCTTCTGACAGATTTCATTAGTGCACACACTCTCTACTCATGAAAGAAGTAGCACCAGATGTGCAAAAATGGCTGATTGTGGCCTATTTTGATGAGCTAGCAGGGCTTTGCATATATTCAACACAAAAGAGATTAAATTGTGTGTGACTAATATACAAAGAAGTATAGTGTCTTTACATGCAAAACAAATATATATATGAGCAGCAAATAGAAAACCAACTCCAGAAGCTTACTGATAAAAACAAAAAAACTGCGGATGCTGGAAATCCAAAACAAAAACAGAATTACCTGGAAAAACTCAGCAGGTCTGGCAGCATCGGCGGAGAAGAAAAGAGTTGACCTTTCGAGTCCTCATGACCCTTCGACAGAACTTGCGTTCAAGTCCAAGAAAGAGTTGAAATATAAGCTGGTTTAAGGTGTGTGTGTGGGGGGCGGAGAGATAGAGAGACAAAGAGGTGGGGGGGGGGTGGTGTGGTTGTAGGGACAAACAAGCAGTGATAGAAGCAGATCATCAAAAGATGTCAACGACAATAGTACAATAGAACACATAGGTGTTAAAATTAAAGTTGGTGATATTATCTAAACGAATGTGCTAATTAAGAATGGATGGTAGGGCACTCAAGGTATAGCTCTAGTGGGTTTTTTTTATATAATGGAAATAGGTGGGAAAAGGAAAATCTTTATAACTTATTGGAAAAAAAAGGGAAGGGGGAAACAGAAAGGGGGTGGGGATGGGGGAGGGAGCTTACGACCTAAAGTTGTTGAATTCAATATTCAGTCCGGAAGGCTGTAAAGTCCCTAGTCGGAAGATGAGGTGTTGTTCCTCCAGTTTGCGTTGGGCTTCACTGGAACAATGCAGCAAGCCAAGGACAGACATGTGGGCAAGAGAGCAGGGTGGAGTGTTGAAATGGCAAGCGACAGGGAGGTTTGGGTCATTCTTGCGGACAGACCGCAGGTGTTCTGCAAAGCGGTCGCCCAGTTTACGTTTGGTCTCTCCAATGTAGAGGAGACCAAACGTAAACTGGGCGACCGCTTTGCAGAACACCTGCGGTCTGTCCGCAAGAATGACCCAAACCTCCCTGTCGCTTGCCATTTCAACACTCCACCCTGCTCTCTTGCCCACATGTCTGTCCTTGGCTTGCTGCATTGTTCCAGTGAAGCCCAACGCAAACTGGAGGAACAACACCTCATCTTCCGACTAGGGACTTTACAGCCTTCCGGACTGAATATTGAATTCAACAACTTTAGGTCGTAAGCTCCCTCCCCCATCCCCACCCCCTTTCTGTTTCCCCCTTCCCTTTTTTTTCCAATAAGTTATAAAGATTTTCCTTTTCCCACCTATTTCCATTATATAAAAAAAACCCACTAGAGCTATACCTTGAGTGCCCTACCATCCATTCTTAATTAGCACATTCGTTTAGATAATATCACCAACTTTAATTTTAACACCTATGTGTTCTATTGTACTATTGTCGTTGACATCTTTTGATGATCTGCTTCTATCACTGCTTGTTTGTCCCTACAACCACACCAACCCCCCCCCCCCCCACCTCTTTGTCTCTCTATCTCTCCGCCCCCCACACACACACCTTAAACCAGCTTATATTTCAACTCTTTCTTGGACTTGAACGCAAGTTCTGTCGAAGGGTCATGAGGACTCGAAACGTCAACTCTTTTCTTCTCCGCCGATGCTGCCAGACCTGCTGAGTTTTTCCAGGTAATTCTGTTTTTGTTCCAGAAGCTTACTCTTGTTCTTAGTTTTCACAAAAAAAGGAACTGGCTCAGTAAAATTCCAAATTGAAGCTGTATTCTCTGAACAAAGGAGACCAGAAACAAAATGTAGATCAGTAATAGGATTAAAAGGAGTTACTTTAAGAAAAAAATGGTGCTAACACAGAATAGCTTCACTTTCATCAGGCTGTAATGCTCAAGAAAGCTTTTAACGATGAGCTGGTGAAGGACTTGCCCCAATGAATAAGTCAGTGGAATGTGAGCCTCAAATGAAGGGTGATAGTTGCACTTAGCAACAGAATGTTAGATTTACTAAGAGCTTTTAGAATTAATTTTAAATTCCCTGTGAAGGATTAGAATAAACATGTTTGTCTGGCTGTTTTTTTAATTATAAATAGAATTATTTAAATAGGAAATGTAATAATAACATTCCAGATCTGAGTTTTGAAAATGACTGGTGAACCCAAACCAGAGGGAAGATTTCACCAGTCTAATCTGCATTAATTTACAGGCAACCCAATTTTAAAAATTATTAGCTGCTCAGTAAGTCATGGGACAGTATCCCAACATGTTTATGCAATCGTGAAAGAGACTGCACCATAAGAAAGTCCAAGCTATCCGCTGTTCTACAGGGATGTAAAAGTTCTGTGTTGAATGGAACACTTCAAGTTGATGAAAGCACAGTTTTGAGTGGGGTGACCTCTTCAAAAGAGATAAACTTCTGTTTTCGAGGTTAGATTAAAACATACAAATTTAAAAACTCTTCTTACAAAGCAGGTATTTTGTGTAGCCCTGGGAACCCTCTCCTGAAGTTACTGCAGAATTTTTAAATCAGTTTTATGTGACTCAACAACTATTAAATTGGCTGCCTGAAGTAGAGGTCTTGTTGAACAAGGACTCATTTCCTCTCAATAAAAACAGAACAAGCTACCCATTGTCCCTCATGGCTCTCTTGGAAAGGTTAGGATGCGTAATGATCTGAGAAGCTTTCCAACATCAATTCAATCTGGGTAACACTGTGAAATGAGAAAATAGATTTAGGCAGCTTCAAATCCTGCTGAGGGTTGGTAGGTCACACTTCTACAGTGGCGGAGGTTCATTTTTAGAGGGTGGAATAAAAGCTGCTTTGTCAAGCTTTTGCTCAATAAAAGCAGTAGGGTCTCACTATATCTGTCAGTGAAAATGTGTAGGCACCTCCACTGTTACATAAGGAGTATCGTCAAAGAAAAGCTTGAGTATCAACAAAGAAAGATTCATATAACCTCCCAATAATAGTTCAACAAGGAAAACATTTGTATATCTGAGGTTTTTTCTCATTTAAATTTACAAGATAATAAAACATTTCTTAAATGTATTGTATTTTAAAATTAATTCTTGATGATAACTGTGTATTGACACTTAGCAGATTCCCTTGTCTACTATCTTACCAGAGCCACTAACTCTTTTAAAACAAGCAGTGAATGTCTCCATTACAACAGCAGAGAGAAGAATGAAATACCAGTATGGTAGGTGTTCATCCACAATTATTGCCCACAACAGTTTCTAACCTCATCAGGAACAGGGTTACCTCAAACACTAAAAACAATTTCTGAACTGTTAAGACACCAAAGGCAGTGCTTCTCTGCAACTCAGCAAACTACTTTTGTCAAAAAGAAAGCCAACATCAGTTGTAAATCCCAAGAAGTGAGCAAGTTAAAGAGGTCACTCTATTTAACAAAAAATATATACTCAGCAGGTTAGGCAGCATCTGTGGAGAGAAACAGAGTTAATGTTTCAGGTCAATGGTTTGCTTTTGTATTGGCCACTGTATTTTGTATTCATAAAACCAAAATGCATTTGTGGTAACTTAGATATCAACTGGCAAAAGAGATAGAGATTGAGAGGAAGAAACAAAAATGTGCTTATGACAGATGTCATGTGGATAAAACAACTAAGAATCCCATGCTGACTATAGAAGGTTCAAAGGGAAATTCAAAAAGCAATTAAGAGAAGCAAAGAGAGACCATGAGAAGTAACTGGCAGCTAACATAAAAGGGAATTCAAAAGTCATCTATAGGCATATAAATAGTAAAAGGGGGAGTGGGATCGATTAGGAATCAAGAAAGGGGATTTCTACTTGGAGGCAGGGGGCATGGCTGAAGTATTAAATGAATATGTTGCATCTGTCTTTACCATGGAAGAAGATGCTACGTAGGTCATAGTGAAACAGGAGGTAGTTCCGACACATGAAGAATTTAAAATTGATACAGAGGAGGTATTGGACGAGGTTATAGAGAGGGTTGATGTGAGTACTGCTGTTGCTGTGTGAATATAGAATTCCAAAAGGCATTTGATAAAGTGTCACAAAACAGACTTATGAGCAAAGTTAAAGCTCATGGAATAAAAGGGATAGTCACAACATTGGTATGAAATCGGCTGAGTAACAGGAAACAGAGAGTAGTGTTAATGGTTGTTTTTCATTCAGGAGGAAAATTTATAGTGGAGATCCCCAGGGGTCGGTGTTAGGACCACTGCTCTTCCTGATACATATTAATGACCTGGATCTAGGTGTATAGGGCACATTTTCAAAATTTACAAACAATACAGAACTTGGAAGTATTGTGAACTGTGAGGAGTATAGTATAGAGCTTTAAAAGGACATAGATAGGTTGGTGGAATGAGCAGACAAGTGGCAGATAAAATTTAATGCAGAGAAGTGTGAAGTGAATTGCCTTGGTAAAAAGAACATGGTGAGACATTATAAAATAAAGAGTACAATTCTAAAGGGAATGCAGGAAATCATTGAAGGTGGCAGGGGAAGTTGAGTGAGATGAAAATAAAGCATACAGCTTCCTAGGCTTTATAAAAGGGGCCATGGAGTACAAAAGCATGTAAGTTATGTTAAACATGACTCAGCTTCAACTGGAGTATTGCATCTGGTTCTGGACATTACACTTTAGGAAAGGTGTGAAGGCATTAACACAGAGCAGAAAAGATTCTGAAGAATGGTTCCAAGGACCATACATAGATATGCTGGAGAAGTTGGGACTGTTTTCCTTGAAGAAGGAAAGGTATAGAGGAGGTTTGATAGAGGTATTCAAAATCATGAGTGGCCTGGACAGTGGTAGGGAAAGACTATTCCCGTTATTGGAAGGATCGAAAACTAGTGGGCATAGCTTTAAGGCTAAAGAGACAATGGTGACGTGAGGAAAAACTTTTCATTCAGTGAGTGGTTAGGATCTGGAATGCACTGCCTGAGAGCATGGTAGAGGCAGGGTCAATCAAGGCATTCAAGAAGGGATTGCATTACTATCTGAAAAGAAAGAATGTGCAGGGAAACAGGGGAGAAGATGGGGGTGTGACATAAGGTGAATTGCTTCTTCAGAGAGCCAGCACAGGCAAGATGGGCTGAAAAACTCCCTTCTGTGCTGTAACAATTCTCTGATTTTATGATTCCATGACCACTCTTTACTGCCTTAGGCACCATTCTCTGTTGTTCATCACTTCTGTTATAGTTTGACAATAGTTTACCTTCTCACAACTTGGTTGTTGTTTATTTGCAAAGATTCATTTTGAAATGTGAATTCAATACAGGTATAAATGAGTGTGTAGGTTGTACAGTATATTGGTGTTGATGGGTGAAATTTATTTTACTTTGACTTGAAGTTCAACTTGTGCACACAAAATCCAAAAGTTGTTCATTAAAAAAAGTTTACTGAATGTTAGCAATTATTTTGAATAGCCTGTATTGTTAGACTTTATTGTTGAATTCACAGAAAAGAATGCACTAGCACATGACGCATCTCTTGTCACTTAGATAAGGATAATAAACTACCTAGCAGCCACTCCACTAAGTTGCCTCAAATGCTTAAGCATCCTTTAATTGATTTGCTCTCTACACTTAAAACACAAAAGATGACTATATTTAATAAAGAGTCAATGGAAGTAAGCATTTATTGCATTTGTTATTATTTGTATTTCAATTACTGACTCTTCTAAGGCTGTTGCTAGTATTTTCTTAAGCACATATTAGCCCAAGCAAAATTTTAATAGGGAAATGTAACTGAATTCTTAATCCAAGTAGAGATTTTTGTGGGTGTAACTAGCAGGGTAGATTAGGAGAAGCAAGTGGATGTAGTATATTTTAATTTTCAGAAGGCATTCAATAAGGTGCCACACAAGATATTGTCGCACAAGATTAGGGCTCATGGGAATGGGATAATAACTATGCTTAGATTGAGGATTGGTTAAAGGAGATAAAACAGAGAGTAAGAATAAACAGATAATTTTCTGGGTGAAAGGATATAACTGGTGGAATGCCATAAGGATCAGTGCTTGGGCCTCTGATATTTACAATCCGTATCAATAACTTAGCTGTAAGAGCCGCGTGTAATATATCCAAGTTTGCTGATGATACAAAGTTAGTTGGGAAAGTAAGCTTTGAGGAGGTCACAAAGAGATTAGAAAGGGATGTAGACAGGTTAGGTGATCTGGCAATATGGTGGCAGAGGGAAAATAACGTGGAGAAGTATGAAATTATCCAATTTGCTAGAAAGAATAGAAAAGCGGAATATTTTTAAAAGATAAGAAACTAGTAAATGTTGGGATTCAAAGGTATGTGGGGTCCTTGTGCATGAATCACAGCAAGTTAACATGCAGATACAGCAAACAAGTAGGAAAGCAAATTGTATGTTAACCTTTATTGCAAGGGAGCTGGGGTACAAGGATAAAGAAGTTTCTCTGCAATTGAACAGGGCTTTGTTGAGCCAACACCTGGAGCACAGTTTTGTTCTCCTTACCTAAGGAAGGAGCATATGCATTATAAAGGCTCAGCAAAGGTTCACCAGATCAATTCCTGAGATAAAAACATTGTACAGTGGGGGAGATTTAGGAGAATAGGCCCCTATTCTCTAGAGTTTAGAAGAATGAGAGGTGATATCATTGAAACATATAAAATCTTTTGACGGCTTGGCAGGTTAGATGCTGAGTGTAGTAATTATGGTTTTATTTAGTGTGTAATGTACCTCTAAGAATAATATTTGTTAGGCAAGATCACATGATCTGTAGTAACCAATAGGAGAGTTGTGTGGGCTACCTCAGCAGTCAGGGTAGAGTTGGAGTTGGAGTTGAAAGCACATGTATAGTTGCTGCTGAGTATATTGTAAATAAACTTAATGTTTCCACCCAAGAAGAGTCTACAGTTAACTCTATCATTAATAGTACAACTTGGCCACCCTACAACAAACTGCCAATGAGGATAAAATAAGATTGAACAGAAGAAATCAAATTAGAAACAAATCGGTACTGGACCTCACCCAGTGATTGTAAGTAGCAAGCTCTGTTAGAATTGAAGAAGTTATCGTCTCACAAAATGCATCAGTTTGGGAGAATTGAGCCTTTTGAACCAGCCATAGACGATTGGTCTCATTGCATAGAATGCCTCACGTTCTTTTTCAAGCAGATTACGGGGGAAGAAAAGAGGCGAGCGATCCTTTTGAGAACTTGTAGGAGCAAAACCTACAGTCTGATTTGAAGCTTTATGGCACCCAGTGCCCCAGATTCAAAAAATTTTGATGAATTGGTGGACCTCGTGAAGGGTCACTTTCAACCCAAGCCCTCAGTCACGATGCAGAGGTTCAGGTTTAATTCACGAATTAGAGCCCCAGGTGAGACAATTGCAGCTAACAGAACATTGTGAGTTCAGTATGACTCTGAATGACATGCTCAGAGACCCTTTAGTATGTGGTGTGAAAGAGGACACTATGCAAAAAAGATTATTGTCCAAAGTGAATCTGGATTTCTAGAAAGCGCTAGAGATAGCACTGACCATACAAAATGCAGCAAGAGATTCAAAGGCAATACAGGATGCACAGAATGGCACCGTCCTCCACATTGGGCAGGAAACCTCAGCCGAAAGAGGCACGAGAAAGCAAGACTCTGCCAAGAAGCAGGAAACAGCCTCTGCTAGCCGAAGAATAAAGAAAAATAACTTAGCAGCGAAATTGGAGAATAATTTTAATAGAGTTGGAAACAATCAGTCTTTCAGCGATTGGCAGTTTAAAAAAATTAAATGCTACTATTGACACAGAAATGGACATATAATGAGGCATTGCAAGGAAAGATTCAAGCAGCCTTTAAAGAAAAGAAAAAAGTTAGAAAGAGAGAACCAATATTTGTCACAGTGAAAGTAAATGGCAAACCTGTTGGAATTGAAGTGGACATGACGGCTTCCACTACAGTAACTGGGGAACATACCTTCAGATATCTGAATAATGGTGAATATCAATTAAGCTTTTAAGAAACAGTCGCCAAGCTAACAACATATATGGGTGAAGATATTCAAGTAAAAGGCATAAGCAGAGTAACTGTCCATTATGGAAGCCAATCGGCAAAGTTATCCTTGATGATGGTAGCAGGTGAAGGGCCAAGCCTCCTGGGGCAAAATTGATTAAAGGAGATTGAGTTCGAATGGGCTGAAATTTCCAGTTGAGAGCAAGTGGGCTACGAGAGCTACTTAGAAAGTACGCCACCGTCTTTAAGGACGAACTGGGGAAAATCCAGGGCCTGCAGGCCAAGATTCATGTGGATCTGGAAACAACCTCTCACTTCAGGAAGGAGAGACCGGTGCCATATGCCCTGCAAAAAAAAAAGTCGACAGTGAACTAAACAGATTAGAGAAACTGGGTGTAATACAACCTGTTCAGTTCTCAGAATGGGCAGCAGCCATAGTCACCACCCTTAAACCCGACCAAAGCGTCCGAATTTGTGAAGACTACAAACTGACGGTTAATAAAGTAGCTAAGCTAGACAGGCACCCCATTCCAAAAATCGAAGACCCATATGCCAAACTGGCAGAAGGAACAATGTACACAAAGCTTGATATGAGTCATGCTTATCAACAACTAGAATTGGATAGTGCCGCCCAGGAATTTATCACAATTAGTACCCACAAAGGGTTGCACCAATATACATGATTGCCTTTCAGTGTCTTGTCCGCTTGTGCTATCTTTCAGAGAACAATGGAAAGCTTACTGCAGGGACTGCCTCAGGTTGCAGTCTATTTAGACGGTGTATTGGTGACAGGATTCACTGAAAAAGAGCGTTTAGCAAACTTAGAAGAAGTCTTAAGACATTCCTTGCAAGCTGGAGTGCATTTAAAAAAAACTGTACGTTCCAAGCAAGGGAGGTAATCTATATGGGTCACTGGGTAGATTCACAGACCCTCCACCCAGTTGAGGAAAACGTGACAGCCATAAGAGAGGCACCTGCACCGAAGAACGTCTCAGAATCAAATCATCCCTAGGAATGATCAACTATTACGGGCGGTTCTTACCCAATGTTTCTACAGTGCTAGCCCCCCTGCATTCTCTACTCAAAAAGAACCAACATTTGTCTTGGGAGGTTCCCCAGAAAGAAGCTTTCATAAAGATGAAACAATTGTGGCACTCATCCAATTGATGAATGCATTAGCACCAGACGAAGGAGTTGGTGCTGACATGTGACACATCTCCTTGCGGAGTGGAAGCAGTGCTCTCTCATCAGATGGACGATGACATGGAACAGCCAATAGGTTACATATCAAGAACACTCATCACAGTGGAAAAGGGATACTCGCAGATAGAAAAAAGAAGGCCTGTCCATCATCCTTGGTGTCAAGAAGTTTCACCAGTAGGTACACGGCCGCCATTTTACAGTCATTTCAGACCACAAACCATTGCTAGGATTGTTTAGTGAGGACAAGGTTATGCAATCCATAACCTCAGCAAGAATACAACGATGGGCCTTAATTCTATCAGCATACGAATACACTTTCGCACATAGGTCAGGCAATCAAATTACAAATGCCAATGCCCTTAGTTGTTTCCATTTACAAGAAAATGATGAGCACATCCCGTTCCACAGGAACTTGTTTTAACGTTAATTTTTTTGGATTCCTCACCAGTATGTGCTTGACATATCAGAGACTGGGCAAGTTGGAACCCAGTCCTATCTCAGGTACAAGAACAAATGCTATATGGTTGGCCATAGGAGCCCGTTTCAGATAAAATGAAACAGAAGACATGAAATAACCAGCCAGGCTGCATCTTATTGTGGGGAGCATGAGTGATAGTTCCTCCAAAGGGAAGGGAGCCACTTTTAATTGAACTACACAGTGCCCATCCAGGAATTTCCCAAATGAAGACCACAGCACACAGCTGTCTATGGTGGTCTGGGATGGATGGCGAAATAGAAAGTTTAGTAAAGTATTGTGTGCAATGTCAGCAACTGCAAAAGTTGCTAGTGACAGCTCCGTTACACACATGAGAGTGGCCAGGTAGACCCTGGGTGCAGTTACACACTGGTAATCACTGTTTAGGACCTTTCCTGGAACAATATTTCTGCTCATTGTTGATGCCCATTCAAAATGGATATATGAGGTGAAGTCACAAATGTCGGCCGCTACAATTGAGAAACTATATCAAAGTTTTGCCATTCATGGACTACCAGAAGTAGTCCTTTCCGATAATGACATGGCATTTACGAGTGCTGAGTTTCAACGATTTATCAGGCTCAATGGTATCACTCATGTGAAAACTGCATCGTACCACCCTTCCTCAAACAGACTGGCGGAAAGGGTGGTTCAAACATTCAAGGTAGGCATGAGAAAGCTAAACTCCCAATTCCTTGGCAACCAAAGAACTAGCATGCTTTCTTTTTCATTACAGGACCACCCCTCACACAACAACAGGTGTCACACCTGCAGAGTTATTATTGAAACACTGTCCCAAGGCAAGATTGAGCTTAATAATGCTGAATTTAGAGACGAAGGTGGAAAGGAGTCAGGGAAGCCAGAAAACTAGACATGACTGGCATAGTCACAAGAGGAAGTTTACCATGTGAAAAATTCCTGGGAAAGACCAAAGTGGTTACCGGGTGAAATAAGTGCGGTGACTGGACCTCTATCTTACCACTCAAAGGTGGAATGCCGGATCGTCTGTAAACATGTGGACCATTCAAGGAAGAGAGAGACAAATCACCAAGATTTGGTTCCATCAGTGACCATGATCGCGTCTGCATTTCCTGTTGAGGATTGATGTTCCTGTAAGAGCTGAGGATACAGAACTGCCAATGCCGACCAAAGCACCTGATGTTCAGGCAACTCCAGAAAAGGAGGTTCCTGACAAAGAACCTGAAGTTGTGGAGCTGCAATGTTTCAGACATACCAGGAAACCACCTGAAAGACTGAACTTGCAAATTCATTACCCAGTGTAAATATTATGTTGTCTTGAAAAATACATACTTGTAAATATAATAGGTATAGCCGAGTTAACAGGGGAAGGAATGTAGTAATTATGGTTTTATTTAGTGTGTAATGTACTTTTAAGAATAATACTTGTTAGGCAAGATCACATGATCTGTAGTAACCAATAGGAGAGTAGCACGGGCTATCTCAGCAGTCATTGTAGGGTAGAGTTGGAGTTGAAAGCACACATATAGTTGCTGCTGAGTATATTGTAAATAAAGTTAATGTTTCCACCCAAGAAGTGCCTACAGTTCAACTGTATCATTAATAGTACAACTCGGCCACCTACAACACTGAGTGGCAGTTTTCCCTAGCGCGAAAGACTGAAACTAGGATAGTCTCAGGATAAGGGATCAGTCATTTTAGACTGGGCTAAGAAGAAATCTCTTAACACAGGGGATTGTGAATCTTTGGAATTCTTTGTCCAGAAGGGCTGTTATTGTGTATATTCAAGATTGAGATCAATAGATTTTTAGATACTAAATGAAAGGTATGGGAATTGGATAGGAAAGCTGTGGTAATCTGAAATGCAATACACCTTTAAGAGAATGTGAGCAGATTGGCCACGTGACTGTATTACCCAATTGCTGTGTAGCATGGGCTACAATGTTAATCAGTAGTTTAGAATATGGTATGGTTTGAGAAACACACATTGTGTTAGTGCTCTGTTACTTGTGTTATTAACCAGCATGTGCTTCATCTTACATTGGTCTCTGCATCTACCTCAGCTACCAGTAGGCATGCAACCGTGTTCACTGAGCGAAGCGACCCGACAACTGGCGACGAGGCAAAACACAACCAGTTGATGACACCAAAGTAAACCGTGGAAATTCTACAGAAGTAAATCAGCCGTACCTCTCAAGGCAATTGTAAGTATAGCCTTCATCATAGTCATCGAAGTATCTCCCTCCAGTATGCCACAGTTTGGCCATATCGAACCATTTAATCAGACTGCTCACAATATATTGAACACCTCGCTTTCTTCTTTTTGGCCAACGACCTATCGGGGGAGGAGAAGAGGCGAGCGATCATCTTATTGACATGTGGCAAGAACATATGGCCTAATTCGTGGTCTAATGGCACCCAACACCCCAGATTCCAAGAGCTTTGATGAGTTGGTAAATCTTGTGAAAAGCCACTTTCAGCCGAAAGCCAGGGTAACAAGGTTTTATATTTAGTTCAAGGTGTCGCACCCCTGGAGAGATAGTCGCTTGCTATGTAGCGAGCGACAATTTAAAAGAATCGAGTGCTTCTATTGCCATCGTAATGGCCACATTAATTGATATTGTAAAGACAGATCAAGACAAAGCTTTAAGCAAAAAGGTAGAAATCATGAAATCCACATAATAGAGGAACCAGAAGAAACAGAATCAGATATTAACTCACTAAACAACTTAAAAATGGGTAAAGCAGAGCCAATCTATGTGACAACATAAGTCAATGGGAAACCCATCTGAATGGAGGTGGATACAGAGGTATCCACAACAGTTATAGGGGAAGATACATTCAAATATCTGAATGGAGGAGACCACTCATTAAATCTGGAAAATTCAGATGCTAATTAAAGACATACACTGGTGAAGACATACCAGTATGCAAGGCTCCAGTACAGTATGGAAATCAGTCTGTTAATTTACCCCTATTAGTGGTAGCAGGGGAGGGTCTAACTCTACTTGGTCAGAACTGGCTTAAGGAAATGAAGTTGGAGCTGACTGAGATTTTCCAATTCAGAATGAAAGATCTGCAAAAATTATTACAGAAATATGCCTCCATTTTCAGGGAAGAGCTTGGGAAGATTTAGGGGCTGCAAGCTAAAATCCACCTGGATCCTGGGGCAAACCCCAGATTCTTGAAGGCGAGGCCAGTCCTCTATGCTTTATGAGAAAATGTTGATGTCGAATTGGACAGCTGAAAAACTGGGAGTCTTACAACCTGTATAATTTTCTGAATGGATAGCATCCATAGATCTGGTTCCAAAGCCTGACCAGTGTGCGAATATGCAGGAATTACAAGTTGACCATTAACAAAGTGGCCAGACTTGACGGGCATCCTATACCAAATATTGATGAATTGTACTCCAAGCTGGCAGGGGGATCTACATATACGAAACTCGACATGAGCTGGGCATACCAGCAATTTGAGCTAGGAAAGGCCTCTCGGGATTTTGTGACAATCAACACATATAGGGGGTTATACCAATATACCAGGTTACCTTTCGGAGTCTCATTGGCTTCCGCCATTTTCCAATGGATTATGGAAAATTTACTTCAAGGTATGCCCCATGTTGTGATTAATCTCAATGATGTCCTAGTAACAGGACTAACTGATGAAGAACACCTGGCTAACCTGGAAGAGGCATTGAAGCATTTCTCACAAGCCAGAGTACGTTTGAAAAGAGAAACATGTATCTTCCAAGCAAAAGAAATTGTTTACCTGGGTCATAGGGTCAACTCACAGGGCCTTCATCCAGTAGAGGTCAAGGTGAGAGATATTCTTGAGGCACCAGCACTGAAACACATCATAGAACTCAAGTCCTTCTTGGGACCGATGAACTATTATGGCTGTTTTCTCCCAAATTTGTCAACAGTACTCGCTCCATTATATAGTTTACTCAAGAAAAACTATAGGTGGAATTGGCAAGCTCCACAACAACAGGCTTTTACAACAGTAAAGCAATTGCCACATTCATCGGCCCTGTTGGCACATTTTGCCCCCAAAAAAGAAGTAATTTTGACCTGTGTTGCATCCCCTTTCCAGAGTAGGGGCAGTACTCTCCCACTGGATGGCGGATGCTCCAAACGGCCCATTGGTTACATCTCAAGAATGCTCAGTTTTGCAGAATGAAGATACTCACAAATAGAGAAAGAAGGCTTATCCATTGTATTTGACATTAAGAAGTTCCACCAATACATCCATGGTCGCCACTTCACTATCATATCCAATCACAAGCCACTACTAGGCTTGTTAGGGGAAGATAAGGCAATACCCCCAATTGCCTCTGCACGCATCCAAAGGTGGACACTGATTCTAGCTGTTTACAAATATATTTTTATCCACCAGCTGGGAAGCCAGATTGCACTGAGCTGATTACCTCTAAAAGACAGCAACGTGAATGTCCCAATTCCTCAAGAACTTGTCTTGTTATTAAACTTTCTGGATTTGTCACCAGTACATGCCAAACAAATAAGAGAGTGGACAGACCGTGATCCAGTTTGTCTCACATAAGGAAACAAGTCTTACGGGAATGGTCAAACGAGCCAAAGGGCTGGATTTTCTGCACTCGCCCCCCCGCCGGGATCTTCTGCCACAAGTCAATGGACTTCTGGCTGGAGCGCCGCCTCGCCCACAGCAGTTCCCGCCCACATTGGGGCCGGAAAATCCCAGCCAAATTCAGATGAAATGAAGCCCTATTTTAATAGGAGATATGAGCTCACCTGCCAAGATGGCATCTAGCTGTGGGGAGTGAGAGTCGTTGGTGCCTCCGAGAGGAAGACAACCATTTTTAACCAAATTGCTGTGTAGCGTGGGCTACAATGTTAATCAGTAGGTTAGAATAGGGTTTGGTTTGAGAAGCACGCATATGTTAGTTGTGCAAATAAACAGCATGTGCTTCATCTTACATTGGTCTCTGTGTCTGCAGTATCTTGTTTATCAACTCACTCACCAATAGATAGGTGTGCAACCGTGTTCGCTGAGCTTTGCAACCCAACAGAAGGAACATAACAAAAGTGAACTTGAGTTCAGCCATGATCTGATTAAATGGCAGAGCTGGCTCAGTGGGCTTTTTCACCCACTCCTGCTCCTAATTCTCATGTTCTTGTCTTTGAATGTTAACCAGAATTGAAAATAAACCTCCAAGATTCAGACTTAATTGAACATCTTTGACTGCATTCTCACATTGAAGACTACAGGAGAGGTTTTATGTTATCCGTCTTATTCCTATAATCTTTTGAATTAATACTCTATTGCCAATGATTTTCCAAGATTTCTCCCATTTATTTATTTTGAAAAGGGACTTGAGATCATCCATGGCCTTCTAGTGATGGATTGGCAAGGCTGGATAGAGCTCTTTTGCATGTGCTTGCAGATGAAAGAAAAGCTACTTAACAGTGGACTTAGAAGACCTTTACAAACAATCCATAGAAACCAGCTTTTACAGCTAGTGCATTGAGCTTTATATGCAGGCCATAGAGAGCATGTGATCTGATTTATGACACTCCATATTGTGCACATCAGGTCAAGCCAGGTCATTTAACAGCCTATTCCCTTAAAATATAGTATGCATCCAGGATATTAAATTTATTCAAAGTACTTCAGCAACAATATTTGAGTTGCATTTCATTCCATGTAGCTCCAGTTATTTTGTTTTATGCTCCATATTTCAAGGCATTGTGTATCAATATACATCACAATCTCGTATTATTTTTATTTTAACCTCATTTTACCACTTGAAGAAATGCAAATGAATCATTTTCACACAGTTCATGATTCTGTTCACAAAAAATGTAGCTTAACATCTACAATCCATGTTAGGTTGCAGCAGAGTATTTGAAGTGGCAGCCTATTAAATAGTTAGTGAATTTGCTTTAGACAAGATTTTTATAAAGAATTTTGCACAGATGTCACATTAAGTTTGCTGATTATTCCAACAACCTCTGCTTGCAAAGATTTAATTTTAAGCAACCATTGTCCGAAATATCCGACTAATTCAAAAAGGTTTGGAATCTCAACCCAACATCACTTATGTGTTTCTGCTGGCTCCAGTGAAGGTGAATGCTGTTCTCATTTGCTATTCTACTGGCACCTTTCAAACTGCAGCAACTGTGGATAGCAATCAGTCAGCAGTATTCAAAATCATTTCACCAGTTACTGCTGTTTTACTCAGGATATAAAGCTGTCTCAACTTTCTAATGTGCCACAATATCGATGGAAAATTGAATTATTCTTTGCTATTTCTGACTTCCAAGATGCCTCAAGTTCCATTAGCACCATTCACAAACATAACAATGTACCTACAAAGAACATGCTGATTTAAACTAGTAGGAGAAGCTTTAGGTTTATGAAGGTGCAGGTGCTACATATGATGCCAGGAATATCATCACAACTGTGCAAGCCAACTATCTGGTCATATCCATGACTCATTTATCCTTCTTAATTCATAGTTAAGCTAGAGATTTATGCAAGAAAATTTGCCAGATTAAGCATCAACCTACAGATATCAATTTGTTTTTATTGTGTTTAATACCAGTCTCTCTTTAGCAGGGGACAGAACCTATGGCCTGAAGCATTGCTCATAACCCCAGGGCTAAATCCTTTGGATAAGGATGATACAATAATACTCATACTATCAAAAGTATAATCATAGACTGCACATCTAGAAATTTGTCAGTTTATTGTGGATTTATCCTGTATATACTTGTTGGCCAGAATTTTCGGTTCAGCGAGCAGGCCCCACCCCTGCCCACCGATGCGTAAAATGACATGGGGTGACGCGGGTGTGCGCCCCGACATCACCGTGAATCATTTAGATTTTCAGTTCAGTTGGTGTGCAGCCAAGTCGGCTGCGCGCCCGCCGAACTGTCAAAGGCCTATTAAGGCCATTTAAATATCAATTAAAGTTATTAACTGAGCTGCCCATCCAATCTTAAGGTTGGCGGGCAGGCGAAGAGCCCAGGAGGCCTTCGCATTTTTCATTGAACCTCATCCACGGGCAGGATGAGGGTTCATGAAGGGTTTATAAATTAAATAAATTTTTTCATTAATGTCCCTTGACATGTCGCAGCTCATGTGACACTGTCACATGAGGGGACATGTCTTAAAATATTTCCTTTTCTTTATTTAAACCTTCAACTAATCTCCCTGAGGCACCTCAGGACACAGGCCTCAACTCAGGGAACACCCCCCTCCCCCCTCCCCCCTCCCCCGCCAGCCCACGCAGGGCTTCCGGGTGCACATCAGGCTGGGCGGGCCTTAATTGGCACGCCCACATAAAATGGCGGCATGGACCCGATCAGGGGCGCCAATCGGGTTCGTGCCCGCTCCCGCCCACCCCCACACAAGGCCCCCGATGGGGGGAGAATTCTCCCTGTTAAAATTGTTTAGTCAGTAAATGTAGGATAATTATACATTTTTACCACGAAACCAAAGGTATAAAATTTATCATATTTACTAATGTAAATGTATTGACAACAATAAGTTATCTCAGCCAATTCTATGGTAGATATAATAACACAAATGAACAGCCTAAACAAACCTACTCTGGATTAGGTGCTCTACCTTAAGCAAAATTGCTATAGCAGAAGACACAAAAGTGATCAATTATAAACATAATTAAAAACTTCTAGAATTCCCCTGATTGTATAGGTAAAGGGACTGTTCAGAATGTTGCTAAATTTAATTTAAATATTGCTGAAAAATACATTTTGTCAAAGCTTTTAATCTTGCACTCATCAGGACAATTGCAAGAATACCAATGTCAGGGAAAGCAACAATTTTGCACTGTATGAGAAGAGACTGCTTACTGGTTGGCAAGTGGACTCTGATCGGTAGAGGCATTGCCATGGAGAATGCACCAGTTAATGGCGACTGACAGCTAACTGCCAAGTATTTTTTGTAATTTAAACCAGGCAGCTTTACTCTGATTGATCACGGCATTGCCCTGAGGGATTAACCAGTGAATGGCTATCATTTATTTTGTTTAGCTGAAACAGGCACCATGTGCGCACAATGTTCTTTCTGTCTGCAAAGAACAGAGCCCAGTGTATTAATATATGTAGCTTCCAGTACACGCAAATGCGAGCCCTACTGACAATTTTAAATTGGTTGTAAGTGCATTTTTTAGCGCACTGAGGATTATTTAGCAAATGTTGTCCAATTGCGGAATCAAATCTAATGTTGGACACTATGTTTTGAATTTTGCAGGAATGGGCTGGTTGAGTACAGTCTGTACCTTACCTGTTGTGAACAGCGGAAGGGATGTGATACAATCTGTCAGTCTTTTGCATGTACAGCCTACATACCTAGCTAGCATCACACTGGCACTGAAATTCATATATCACACTACCCAGTTGTGTGATAGGCAGAACTTCTTTTTGGCTTGACGGCAGCATCCTGTTAGTGGCGAATACCTCTCATGTTGCCACTTCATGATAGCAGCATGAAACAGATAGCTCATCTGTTGCTCAAATTTTTGATACCTTGCCCTCCCAGGGTAATCTGAGGTAGACTGGGCACTTTTCAGGGCTGAAAGTCATGGCCTTAGACCAGTTCATGAGTTTGCGCAATACCCAACAAGAAATAGTCTGATCAAGGTGAACATTATCCCACAGGATGTCCTTGATGCATCCTATTTTAGCATCAAGCTTGCATGGTGAGCAAATGGCTTGGGCGCTACTTACAAGGTTGCCAATAAGCCAATCTTATAGTGCGTGGAACTGTAAGAATCCCATTGAGTGTAGCGACCAGGGAAGGTAGGCTTGGGGTAGACCTCGGTAGAAAACTACTGACAGATTTCTCAACTAGTACTTCAAGGAAAGGGAATTAATTTGACTGCTCCATTTCAAAGGTAAATTTGAGTGCAAAATGGATCCCATTAAGACATGCAAGAAAATTACTACATGTAGCTGTGGATTTAAATATAGCAAACATATCATCCACATATCAGAAATATGCAAGGGATAGGAGGTTAGGTATCCATATCAATAGAAATGCTAAGTCCATGTGCTCATTTGACATTGCTAGCCCATTCACCAATGTTCCACTTAAAGAAGCCATAGATATTTGCGCTGCAGCCACCATTGCATGAATCAGTATCCATTGAGCTTATTAACTTGGCAACTTGCACAGTTGAGTTCAGCTTTAGTGATGCCATGTATGCCCAAATAGATGGTGTTGCCATGGGATCTCCTACAGGCCCAGCTCTTGCAAACATCCTTGTTGGGTTCCATGAGAAACATGTCTTCGATGGAATGACACCCAACCTCCTACATTGGTATTCTTGTGATTGTCTTGATGAGTGCAAGACAAAAAGCTTCAACAAAATGTCTTTTTTCAGCAATACTCAACTTCTATACCACCAAACCAAAACTTAATTTCCAGAATATGCGCAATTACCTTATCAGTGAAATAGCAATTGGGCAGTCAAAAATGGCCTTGCTGATCAAAGCAAAAGTGCTAAATTAAGGAATTAGCCAAAGCTAATTTTCCTGATTGGTATCCTATGAGATCTGTTACAAAATGCATTTGTATGATTGCTGAATGATCAGACTTGAATTTAAGTCTCCATGGATAAGATTTTGACTGTGTACATCAGATAAAACTAGGTGATAGTACCCCAAAATCACAGGAGGAACCTTCCCAGCACATCTCTACTGTGGATCTGTCTGATGCCATTTTGTTTATGTTCTTTTGATTGGTGGCCTGCAAAGCTCCCTGAAGTAGATGTTACTTTAGTTTTGATATTTAAATTGGGCCCTCTGTAATCAAAAGAGCCCCAATACCATTTTAAGGGATCATGGCAAAAACAGTGCTAAAGGGTGGCCCTACCCAATAATACTGCAAATTAAATGCAGGGGAGAAAAGGGAAATTTACCTTCATACTTTCACATGTCAGGAATCTGCTAGAAAGTGCTTCAATCGTGTTTTTGGAAAGTCAATCACATATAGCTGTCTGCAAGTTTTTCTTAGAGTCTCTATATGGACATCAAGGAGGGTCTGGGAAGTTTGGAGAATGGGATGATCCTTGTCACTGATCTACAGGTAGAGGAGAAGAAGCAGCATTGGAGCCTTAAGGGGAACATAATGGAGCTGTATTCAGACCACTGAAAGCAGCAGGCTGGATCACTGCTAGAATACATACCTAACCTGAGCATAAGAAGACAAGGAATTTGTACATATAGCTAACAGAGGACCAATAATGGGGAGACTGCAGTTTCCAGACCTATGCACCCTCCTCTGGAGGACCTGCTGCCAAATCAGCAGCTGGCCATTCTTTGCCTGTGACCATAAGGTAACTGTGAATATTTAACTTTATTCCTTTGGTTCCTTTCAAGTTACAGTGGGAGACAAAGCTCACATCAGTCAATTTTTTTTGACAATGTCTGCATTAAACAAGTGACAGATTCACTTTTTGACAAGTCTAATGAGCCCATCAAGTCCTCATGGAGGCCTTGAACTGACAGGAATAAGATATGGAGCTTGCACCAATTGCAGAGTTCACCTAAATACTAGCAATTATTGACTGCATCTATGTAACCATTAGGGTCCTACCGCATGAGCCAGTGGTTTTCCTTAATTTGAAAGGGCACCACCCTCTTTATCTGCAGCTGGTTTGCAACACAGACAGAAAATTATGTAGGTGTGTGTTTGCTTTCCCAAAAATGTTCATGATGCTTACATAATAATCTGGCAATCCAACACCCACCTTTCCCCATTCCTCTGATCAATCCCCACCCCACCCACAGCTCCACCAAACTGCTTAACAAGCAAGGATAGGTCACAAGTTGGCCATTTGCCAACAAAAAGCACCCTTTCTACACATGGATCAAGACAACGCTGAAGATCCCTTTCACCCTGGCTTAAGGATGATGGAATGTTAGTCAGCACAGCAGTGGAGCAATCATTGAGCAGACAGTTGGTGTACTCAAATAACCAGGAAGAGAATCCCACATCATTATGGCTTGCTGCATCCTAGACAACTTACCATTTCATTGGAAACAGGATACGGGGCCAGCACTGTCAGAAGAACAGCCATCATCAGATAGGGGAGAAGCTGGAGGAAGACCATCCCTACGAGCGGCCAGGGCTCTGTACCAGCAGCTCAAAGATCTACGTTTTAGGTAAAATGTGCTGTCCACTTAGCCCATTATCTGCCTTCTGCATTAACAGTATTCTAAACTAAATGTACAACTTCACCCAACCTGCTATAAATATCCTTCATATACTGACCATCACTGATACAGTTGCAACCTGCCTTTGTTGGTTCAGTACCTTCTAAGAACCCATAATTTGGACGAATGTTAAACTTGTTAATGGCTGACAGAACTGCTGTAACACAATATAATTACCCAAGAATTACTCTGCAGTGATGTTCTTAAGCAATTTTTTGCCTATTCCACTGCTTCTTTGAGATGGTACCCCAGCGATTGGGGCATGGATGGTAGAAAATGAAGATGAGCCTTCAGATTCTTGTGGTTGGCGACTTCAAGGAAGTCTGAACTGTATGGGCTCAGATGCAGGTGGAAACACCTCAGCTGCTGCAAGAACAGCCTGGCACAGTTGGCTTCACTGTATCATGCCAGTAATTGATTGAGTGGCTGGTAATGGAACTAATGTGCTGTCATCATGACAGAGGATATGTTCCACTGAGCCACCAGCATTCCCATGGAGCTGTTCATCACTCTTCTGTGGGAAGAGCAAACTGTTGAATCCCTATCCATGTGTTCCACCAGTCTTTCTGAAACTGGCGCTGGTGGCTGAGTCCAAAACTGTCCAATACCATCAATAATTGCTGGTGCATGTCAAGCAGTTTCCTTTTGCAGGCTGGTACTATACAATACCTCTATTCTCCACTGTAGAGCTAGTACTCTGGCTTACTATTCAACAAGCCATCTCCTGGACTTTCCTTTCCTTTACCTTCTGCTATAGCGACCAGATGGATACCTGTTTGCACCTGTTTTGAGGACGTTAGCAACAAGTGACTGATTGGAATGAGAAAGCGAAGTAGTGTGGTAGCCTGATGTGATTGGGGTGGAAAAATGTGGAGAGAAAAATTTGGAGTGCCAGAGTGGCATAAAATTGCTGTTGCAAGGTCTAATGCCAAGTGATAGTGACAGCAAGGCATCAATCTCACTCTTGTGTTCAGGTCATTGAACCTTTTGTAGCTTTGAATCCTTTCCTTGGATTGGTGCTTCGGACATTTGTTACTTAAACCATTTACGGGTCGTGTTTGTTGCTGAATTTCTTTAGGGACCCAAATGAAAGAGAACCTGTCTGTATGCTCTCACCTACTTCAGCAGCACTGTAATGGATCCCCACTACAGTGCTGCTGAACCTAGAGGCTCTTACATTTAACGCTATGTGCTGCATCTGCCACAGTTTTCTCTAGGCAAAATGGCAAGCATATTATTCACCCTTTAAACTTGTAGAAATTTCATCCACCAATTGCACAACCTATTTGTCACTTCTGCAGATTCATGGGTCAGACCTTCAGCTAATATAATCAGGTAGTGGGCTCCATCCACCAACTACTGAAACATATTGCAGTCAAAATTGTTTTGTCGTTATAATGATCTAGACACCAAACATTCATATGGGATTGTGAAAATGATCCGTTCGCTCTTGACAACAGTGACGGCTTATAACTGAAATGCATTAGCAGGCTCAGTTTTGTTCCCAGGACGTATAAGCCTGCAGCACAAAAACACTAAGCACTAATTTGCCCATTTTGCCAGCAGAAAGCACAAGGATAAAGTGCAAATAGGAACTGTTTCCTTTAAAGTTGCAACTGAAACATATCATCAGAAAAATTAAAATACAGTGTAATATTCACAATAATATGACAGGTATACTTTAAAACATATCCCACTGATCAAATTTTAAGAGCCATAAGTTTCAAGTCCAAGGAGTTTCCTTTTATCTCTACTCCTTTTCTATTCTCCAACCATCTCGTTACCTATTTACCACATTCGTCTCAATTCCCTGTGTCATTATCTATGCCATAAAAATTATGTGAAACCTTATCAGGTGTTTCATGAAAATCCATATAAACCATACACAATGCATTTCCTTTATTCCCCCTCTGTTTCAATGAGGTTTATAGGGTTGCTGAAGCATTATCTGACTTTTAGAAATCTATGGTGAGTGATCTTGAGAAACACATGACAATATTATACAATCTGGCAATCTACCAACAACTGAAATGAGACCAACTGGCTTTTAATTTCTAATTTTTCCCTGCCTCCTTTTTTGAAGAGAGGTGATACATTTGCTATCCTCAAATCCTCCAGTACAATTTTCTTTTCTAAGGAACTTCAAAAATTTATAGTCAGTATCGTAGTATCCCTCTGGATCATAAGACCATAAGATGTAGGAGCAGAAGTAGACCATTCAGCCCATCGAGACTGCTCCAACATTCAATGAGATCATGGCTGATCTGATAATTCTCAACTCCACTTTCCTGCCTTTTCCCCATAATCCTTGATTCCCTTACTGATTAAAAATCTGTCTATATCAGCTTTGAATATACTTAATGACCCAGCCTCTGCAGTAAAGCATTCCACAGATTCACTACCCTCTGAGAAAAGAAAGTCCTCTTCATCTCTGTCTTAAATGAGCAACCCTTACTCTGAGATTATGCCCTCTGGTCCTAGATTCTACCCTGTCAAGCCCCCTAAGAATCTTATATGTTTCAATAAGGTCGATAGATAAATAGATAAATAAATAATAAATAAATAGATCCACCTCTATAAACCATGGGCAGAATTTTTCAGTTGGCATGCAGGGGCAGGCCCGACAGACCGACGTGTAAAATGACAGGTGATGACATCGGGCATGCGTACCAACATCATCGCACTGAGTTGTGATGTTTCGTTCAGCGGGCATGCACCAGAGTCGGCTGCGCACCCGTCGATACGTAAATGGCCTGTTAAGGTCTAATTAAGGTTATTGTGAACACTGCCCATCCAACCTTAAGATTAGTGGGCAGACAAAAAGGCCAAGCAGTCTTCGCATTTTTTAGGAAACCTCATCCACGAACGGGATGAGGTTCCCTAAAGCTTTTATTAAATAAATTTTAAAAATTCATACATATAAAAACATGTCCCATCTCATGTGACATGAGGGGACATGTTTAAATACTTTTTTAAACCTTTCATTTCATAATTTCAGAAGCCCTTCAATCTCCCTGAGGGAGCCCCGGTGTCGTGGCTCTCCCTCCTCCCCCCACCCGCGCGTGCAGCAATCAGCTCCACGGCCTCCCCCGCCCATTCCTGCCAAGCCTGCTCGCCGCCTGAAAAATTCAGGCCCATCTGTTCCTAAGGACTTAAACTCTCTTAATTTTGAGTAACTTTGCTTATTATCATTTTTCTTAGTATAACTCCACTAACTATTCTACATCTGCCTCTGGAGGTTCTACAAACTGAATATCTACTTCTGTTAAAATTGAAGCAAAGTACTTACTGCCTCAATTTTAAATTTGTCATCCTCGTGCTCAAATCCCTCCATGGCCTGACCCCTGCTTAGATCAGTAAACTGCTTCAGCCTACAACCCTCTGAGATCCCTACCTTCCTCCAAACCTGGCTTTTTGTGAATCTCCCAGTTCCTTCACCCCGCCATTGGTGGCAGTGCCTTTACTCAGCCCTAAACCTCTATGTCTCTCCACCTCTCACTCTTCCCTTCAGATGCTTCTTAAAACCTACTACTCTGACCAGCTCTTAGGCACCTATCCTTATGTTTCCCTCTTCAGTTCATTGTAAATGTTTGTCTGATTGTGCACCTGTGAAGCACTTTGGGTCTTTTTTTCTATGGTAAAAGTGCTGTGTAAATGCAAGTTGTTATTGTTATTTAATATTTCTTCCACTTCATCTCCCTTGAATACAGCCTTCCACCTTCATATATTAGTACACTACTCTGGCTATCGTCATATTACAAAACCGGTCATTATTTGAAACGCTTTAGCAGGAGGTTTATAGCAAGTATACATTGTGGGACAATGTTAATAGGTTTAGATGTGTACTTCACCACCACACCACAGGGTGTTAAAAAATTCCACATAAGCAGCCTCGCTTACCCAGTTATCACATAGCTTTCCCCAGCCAATTGGACAGGAAGATAACCTATCCCAGAGTGCTGGTAATGAATCTGCCAGATATGTGATAATCGCATTCGATTAAGTTCCAAAATTTGCTAATTGCATGTTAGGAGATTCCTAGCCCTGCTTGGCATGTAACTCCAACAAGCAGCCTAAAAATGAGGATCTCGCATTCTTCAGAGCCACAGGCACTGGTCTAAGTTCTACCATATTTCATTATATAGTATTTTGGCCCAACATGTTTATGTTACTTTTAACACTATAAGGTAAAAATATTTAAAATATTTAGGGAAAAAAATGCTTTGGCTGCTGAAGTAGGAGACCAACATATTGTCTGCCATAGCAGTAGAGAGTGATGACACAGCACAATAAATAGGAGTTTGCAAGTTCCTATATACTTGTTCATTTTGATTTTATCAGGACAGAGTACATCTGAAGCTTAAGTCAACTAATTATCTCAAATATACATGTTCATCTTAAGGTATTTGAATCAAATTATCTGACACTACTTTGCATATGTGTTATTATTAAAGGGAACAGCTCAGTGCCTTGCATTACATGAACTGTGTCAACCAGACTGTTAACACAATTCCTATACAATGCAGCTCTTGAGCTTTATTTTTCTATTTAAAATAAGCATACCATTGAGCAATCATGCCACCAGCTATGAATAGATCATGACACACCACTGACAACTACAATATATCCTGTGGAACCTAAAACAATTATAGAAAGGCAGTTATTATATTGCAGAAGATGCAATTTATGACATTTCTTTCTTTGAACCAATGATATGCATTATATGCCATTTAGTGTGCTGTGAAACTGACAGCGCTCTTCTACTAGCCTCAGCTTACCCTATACTCCTGGGGAATTCCTAGCTGTATTAGTATGCCACAGAAACTTCATTAGGGCTTTGGAGCATCACCTATTCAGCAATAAACAAAAATTCTGCTGATTTCAGTAAATGTCAGGCAGTTGCATTGAATCCAAGATCACAGAAGCAGCTTAGTACTACAATGTTATTAAAGAAAATGGATAATGTTTGTTGTGAAAGCAAACCAGCAATATACCCTCAGATTAGTGCTCTGAATGCCTCTATTTCTGTAGAATAGCCATAGGATTTTTTCATAAGTCTTAAAGTGCTTAAATTCATTATAGGCGGTTGTTGAAACACCCAGAATAACTGAAAAAAGTTGTATGGTAAGAACCAGTCAGTTCAAATCACAAATTGTTTTTATGCATCTATTTTACTAAATTGCTAAATAAAAATTGATCATTATTTCAATCGGGGGCAGGGGGACATGGCCAGTTTTGTATGAGGGATCAGCTTCCAACCTGATTTTTTGAAGCTATTTGACACACTATATTATTTCGAATTCCTGAACAAGTCACGTAGTGCAATCTTTTTGAATATAATATCAAATTGTCAGTCCAAAGTGTTCTATTTCATCACAAAGTTAAATGATTATATCAATTTTATGAGGATAGACAATTCATTATGCGGCATCGAGTGATATTCAAAATGAAATTCAGCAGTAACTTTGTGTTGTATTTGAGTTGATTTGAGATAAAGGCTAGAAAAACCTTTACTGTGAAGGATGAAAAAATCTAGAGGAGAAAACTTGGACCTTCTGTGCCCATTTTCCAGGAAACAGGGTCACCGGTTGATCTCAGCAGTTTATAAGAAGCTACAGTTACTCAGGATTGTCTATTTAAATCAGTGGCCTCAGAGTCATTAGTTATCATAACCTTGCTCCAGACTCTTCAAGATCAATTCTGCAGGGGATCTGCTATATAATTTTTAAAATGAATGCAAATTTTAGCTATGGGGTTATTTTTATGTCCTAGAAATTTGATGGCATTGCGCAGCCCATTTTACAAAAACAGAACAGGTATCTAAGGATCCAATTTTCCTGAACTATTCCAGCTCTATCTTCATTCCTGGCAGCTCAATTTTACATAGTGAATCTGGGAAAGATGTTCAAATCCCTATTTATCATATGTAAAGGGCATAATGTGTGTTTCCGTTCCGGACCCCAGACACTTTTACTGTCATCTCATTATGTCATCTCTCATTACGTACTGAAAATGCATTACCCAACATGCATGTACAACTCACTGCCTTCATGTAAATGAGGTCCAGAGTCAACATTGACTGTGGCTCAGGCCTACCCATTCCAGCACAGGGGTTGCTCTCTGCATCCAGTTCATACCACAATGGACCAATTTCAAGGTCAATATGTTACCATTATTATAAACAAGGATACATTTTACTGTTAATGTTAGTTTTAGAATCCGTGCAGGTTTTATAGAATGTGGCAAAGGAACATCTGATCAACAAATATCAGGATGACATACTGCATAATAACACCCTAGTAAAGACATCTTTTCTACATATACATAAATGAAAATGAAGGTTCGTATGGGTGAGACATTGCAAGTCTTAAGCAGCATTTTTTGATTGGTAAGTTAACATGGGGGAATGGGCTTAAGTAGGCCAAATTGGTTTGATCAGCTAGTTCTACTATTAAACTGAGTATAGGCATCAGTAAAAATACTAAGCCACTAACAGAGGTTCCCTTGCCACATTCTATAAAAGAGTATGTAAAATGGAAATAAGAATTAAACTGAATTGTTGTTATTAACTCAACCCCTTATGATCTTTTAGAACCTGAACCTTCCTTAGAGTTACACTCAGTTGTCCCCCATTAACAGAATTGCCACAAAGCTAGAAATGAGGGAAGTTGACCTAAGCTGGCATAAATTTTTTAAAAACACAAGAATAAAAATTAAATGTGGAATATGAAAGAATGGTCAATTGTACATTCTGCAATCTCCAGTGGTACATACCTTATAATAACTGTCCAACATAATGTGCTGCTTCAGAACTGTCACCTCTAAGACAAAAGCTGTTAATGGAGACAAGTGGCTAGACTTTCCTTTTATTAATACAACTGCAAATATGTGTATTACAAAATTAACTATTTTTAATGCGTGTCCAGTCCACCATCGGTGAGTAATCTGATTTTAATTACTGAAAATGACTTTAAAAACTTTACAGAAGCTTTTACGAGGCTTCATCAGTGTATGTTAATCAGCTTCTAGTAAATTCAATTTTTTTTAATACTGAATTTAGAAACTATTAAAATGTGCCCACTATTCCTTTTGTGCACAAACAAACAAGTTCAATTTGCAGCCCTCTTCGAACAATAGCAAACATCCATAGCAGAAACTCACTACGATCATTATTTCAATCGGGGGAGGGGGGACATGGCCAGTTTTGTATGAGGGACCAGCTTCCAACCTGATTTTTTTAAACCAGCGTTCAAGATTGTGGAAAATTGATTTGCGCTCAACATAGCTTGTATTTAAAATTCCTCAATCTTTTATGCTGGTTTGGCCAATTACAGGCAAATTGCACTGGTGAAACCAATGCAAATTAAAGAAAACTCTAGGCCTATAATGTGTTATTAAGCCATTTACGTCTACAAAAACTGTGAAAAGAAATGTACTTTTAATCAACAACAACTTGCATTTGAATAGCACCTTTAACATAATAAAACTTCCCAAGGCACTTCACAGAAGTGTCAGCAGACAAAATTTGTTACTGAGCCACATGGGATAAGTGGTTCAGGTCTGGAACTCACTGCCTGGAAGTGTAGTGGAGACAGGTTCAATCGAGGCATTTAATAGGGCATTAGATTATTATTTGAATAGAAATAATGTGCAAGGGTATGGGAAAAGGCAGGGCAATGACACTAGGTCACAATGCTCATTTGGAGAGCTGGTGCAAACATGATGGACCGAATGGCCTCCTTCAGTGCCATTAAAATTCTGTGTGATTCTGTGATTAGGACAGCTGACTAAAATCTTAGCAAATAGAGAGGGTTTTAATGAAAATCTTAAAGGAGGAGAGAAAAGTAGCTTGGAAGAGAGATTTAGGAAGCAAGTTCCAGAGCTTGGGGGCTGAAGATACAGCCACCAAATCATATATCCAATAAGCCTTTTTTTTTCTGGGCTGTAAGTTCTAGATTTTTCCCTAATCTATATACCTTGTTAATCTTGTTGCAAAATTATACTTAACTACTTACTCCTTTTGAGTATTTTTATACTGTTACATTTTAATTTATACAGTAGAGCTTTGGAGGGAGCGATATAATTTATCCAATTTGCACATATTATGTTTTGTCATGTTGTAGCTTGATTATTTGCTTATAAGCTTAGCACTTATGTTTTACTTTCACAATGCTTTATTTTCAGGTCAATAATAATGGTCCCTTGTGGGTGTGGTGGAATATTCTTTGGATTAAACTTAACTCTCTGGGCTTATCTAGCTGAACTCTAATGCAACATGGTTTGAAAGCTTTACAGAAAAAAGGTTTGTTCTTTGATTTTGAAGTGTATTCTGCCAGAAAAAAGCAAGCTGTGAAACATCAAGGTTACACTGACTTAACAATGTAATATCAATCTAATGAAGTTGAAGAAGTTGTGTACGTCTACATATGTAATCAATAAACAATGTCAACATAAATTTGTGTGCAATAGTTTTATTTTTAAATCTTTGAAAATGTTGATGCCAAATTATGCTTAGCATTCTCAATGCCTATAAAATCTTCAATTTTCCTATAATTTTATGGTGGAACATTTGTGACACATATCAGTTACATAAATATTTCTTATGTCATTGCAAATGAAAACAACATTACCGCATATTTTGGTAGCATTGTAAGTTTGAAATAAAGTTAGTCACAGTGCATTGTCCTAACCTTAAGGCTAGTACAGGTTGACTACTTCAGCTTGATGAAGATCTCTTGCAATGTCAAATGAAGTTTGCATCAGTTATCCTTCAGGTGATAGCAGAGCAAATACTTTGTCTATGTTCTACACTCTTCTCAGCAACAGGTCCTGTTCATCATTCTTCATCCATTAATCCTCAGCTACATTGCATTTTACCACCTGCATTACTTAGTCAGGGCAACACTAAATATAATTTTTCAGTCAGACAGGATTGTTCCCTCGAGGTAAATTCTGCTCATATTTGATGCAAAGAAAGTCTCAGGAGAATTTCCAAGCTGCATTTGCCCATAACAAAGTCACCTTCTTCAGTAATATAAAAGATTAGAAACTTCTGAAGAAGAGTTATATTCAATTCAAAACATTCCTCTCTTCACAGATAGTCAGACCTGCTGAGTATTTCAGCACTTTCTGTTTTTATCTCACTTTGTTCATTATTGCCTCTTTGTAATCACAATAAACAAAGCTTAACTGTTTATGATCCATCAGCAAATATTCAGACCAAAACCTGATTTATTTGAATGAACCATTTTCTATCTGATTTATTAAGCAATATGTCCAAATGGCAATATCATTAGAAAATTGACATCTTGCCTTTAGGCCACTGTCATGGACAGAATTTATGTGTTTTACTATTGTTGGTGATCAAAGTTTTTCTTACCCTCAGAGTGGTTATCCCAATTTAAATAATTCCAGCAGCAAGCTTTTTGTGAGTTTTAAAATAACGAAGGTTATTTATTATCCCATACTTGACCCAGAAATTTTAAAAATGTGATGTCTCACTCACACAAACTATCACACGCATAAAAATGATATACAGATGAAGAAAAAAACAATACAGTTACAAGGTATAATTATCTCAGTCTCTCTTTCATGGCAGGTCTGTAGTTTTTTAGATAAGTTGATGCTTTGGCTGGAATGAAGGTCTCTGAAGCAGAGATTTCTCAGTAAGCTGCAAGGCTTCTTGTAGTTGAGTTTCCAAGAGGTTGGTTCTCAGGTGAACTTGAAGTTTGAACAGATTGGGGAGAGTCCTTCTTCCACTTTCAAAGTATAGCTGCTATTACCTTTGATGTGTAGTTGCCTTGCAGCTGGTTCGATGGTTTTCAGATGATCTCTGTCTCCACAGAGCTGATTCTTAATATTTTAAAAGCAAGCAACAAACATGGCCAGTGACCTGTTACAAGTCCAAACTCCTTTTCCAAATAAGATGGCGTGTTAGGCCAATTAACATCCTGTGTGTGGTTTTTCACATTTTGAGAGTTTGAGACAGCCAAGATCTTTGTGCTTGGATGAGGAGCAATCACAACACAATGAAAGGTCGATGGGATCCATTTCACATTCATTTAACACTCACTGAGTTTTGATGTTCCTGGTGAAACAGACAGGTCTGCAAAGCCCATTGTCTGTAGGTTTTGGTCCATACTTAATCTGGTATTGGCCACAGATTCTACTCTCTACAGTTCAAATGCCAAAAGTCACATAGTATGCTGGAGCTTAACATCTTTTGTGTTCACATTTTAAAATAAAGCTTTAAAATTTGTAATATCTTCATTTCTGTACTGGGCATGATGCCACTAATTGACTTTACATTAATTTATAATCTCAGTTTTATTTTGTAAAGCATTAGCTATGAGATGAAGTGGAATGATTGCAATATTCTGGCAGCATAGTTAAGGACACATTAATCCCCTATTATTAAACATCTTTTAGTCTAGTGAGGATAGTTTCCCACAGAATTTCCAAGAACTATAAAATGCTCTTTGAATTTTCTTTAGGTAAGTAAAAATGCAGTTTTCAATGGAAGAAAAGGAATAACAATGTTGTAAGAACTTTTCAAGTTTGTGAATGCACACACACATTAGAAATCTCCCTGGAATATCAACTCTGAAGGAGCTAACCCCAGGGGGAGGTGATGCATGGTGGTAATGCCACCAGACAAGTAATCCCGAATCCCAGGCTAATGCCCCTGGGGACTTGGGTTCAAATCCCACCATGGCAAATATCGGAATTTAAATTCAATTAATAAATCTGGAATTAAAAAACTAGGGCAGAATTTTCACCTTGGCGGGCAGGTGCATGCCTGACCTGCGTGAGAGTGAAATGACGTGTGATGACGTCAGGCGAGCATCCCGATGTCAACACGCAGTCGCGCAATATTTCAGTCGGCAGGTGTGTGTGGGAATTGGCAGTGCACCCGCTGACAATTAGAAGGCCTATTAAGGCAATTAAAGTATTATTTAACGTACAGTTGGCAGGCAGGCAAAAAGGCCAAACAGCCTTTACAGTAGAGTATACTATGTGACTTTTGGCATTTGAACTGTAGAGAGTAGAATCTGTGGCCAATACCTGATTAAATATGGACCAAAACCTACAGACAATGGGCTTTGCAGATCCGTCTGTTTCACCAGGAACATCAAAACTCAATGAGTGTTAAATGAATGTGAAATGGATCCTGTCGACCTTTCATTATATTGTGATTGCTCCTCACCCAAGCACAAAGATCTTGGCTGTCTCAAACTCTCATCAATGGGTGGGATGAGGTTTCCAACAGCAAATAAAAATAAAATAAAAAAAATTTTCATCTCATTCATAACATGTGCCTGCTCAAGTGTCAGAGTCACATGAGCGGGGACATGTTTTTTAACATTTAAAAATTCTTCATTTCTGTTTTTCAGAAATCTTCATCTGTCTGATGCGGGGTGCTTTTCCAGCATGCACCCATGTGCATGTGCAAAGTTCCGTGCTCGCCCTCCTCCCCCCTGCCCCTGCACAGGCAGCACTGAGCACTGCAGCATGCGTTTCACACTGGACAGGCCTTAATTGGCCCACCAGCGTGAAATCGCGGTCCGGCCCAAATCACGGGCTGTGGTCGGCTTCCCGCCCTTCCCCACCAAGCCCTCCCAACAAGGGCAAAATTCTGCCCCTAGTCTCAGTAATACTGACCATGAAATCAACGTTGTTTCTCGTAAAAATCCACCTGGTTCACTAATGTCCTTTAGGAAAGGAAATCTGCCACCCTTATCTAGTTTGGCCTATGTGTGCCTCCAGGCAACAGCAAATTGGTTGACTCTTAAATGCCCTCTGAAATGGCCTAGCAAGCCACTTAAGTTGCATTGAACAGTTACAAAGCCTCAAAAAAGGAATGATATCAGACAGATCACCCAACATCAACCTAGGCACTGGAAGCGACAACAACCCTACAAAGGCCCCCCTTAATAACATTTGGGGGCTTGTGCCAAAATGGGGGGAGCTGTTCCACAGTCTAGTAAAGCAACAGCCTAACATGGTCATCCTCATGCATGGAATTCATGACGTACAGGCAATGTCCCAGTCACTACCAACACCATCCCTGGGCATGTCCAGTCCCATCAACAAGGCAGACCCACCAGAGTTGGTGACACAGTGACACAAGGAGTTGCCCTGGGAGTTCTCAACATCGACTCTGGACCCTATGAAGTCTGATGGCATCAGGTCAAACATGGGCAAGGAAACCTCCTTCCGATTACCACCTATTCCCATCCCCACCGCCGACCCCCCCACCACCATCACCAATGCCCCCCGACCCCCACCGCCCCCACCGCCCCCCCCACCCCAACACCATCACCTTGTTCTCACGTCTGTGGGCCAATTAAGGCCCACCCAGCATGAAATGCAGCTCCTTACTGGTCAGGAAAGGGCGGGGAGGTGTGGGGCCAGGTGCCTGCTGGCCACCAGGTCCAATGGCAACCTGGCGGCCGGTTTAAAAATGGCCAAGGCAACCCTTGGAAGTCCGCCATGGAAGAATGTCTCCTCTGCGTCTTCAACAAGTTATGCAATGTAACTGGACACAGCAGGTGGGAGGGCGGGTCGGGTGGGCACTTGCCTTCCCACTTTTCGGATGAGTGCTTCACGGTTCTCCTGGAGGAGGTAGCTGCCATGAGGGACACCCTTGTCCCCAGAGATGGGAGGAGGAGGGCACCGCACCTCACCAAGAGGGCGTGGGAGGAGGTGGCAGCACTGGTTAGCAGCCATGCACCCCTGGAAAGAGCCGGAGACATAGAGGTTGAGGGCTACATGACCTTCAGAGCCACAGGCATGGGGTGTCCACCCACACAGTCGGAGCTGATCTCAGGCCCAATCATTTGACAAATGGAGGTCACAGTCTGCTCCACAGACATATTGATGCAGCCGCATCACCGTTTGTAAACCTGGCAGCAGGATAGTGACATCTTCTGTGGCCCCTTCCACCTTGGGCTTCCTGCATCTTTGTGCCTGCGCCTCTCCTCTCATAGGTCCCTCCCCTGGAGGCTGCATTGGGACACCTGGCCTCCTCTCCCCTCTCTTCCTCCTCAGAGGAGGTGCCATCAGTGGAGATTGTCATTACAATCCCCATTACCAGGGTAACGGAAGGCTGTCTGATATCTGGAAGGGTCCACATAGTCTGAATCCTCAGAGAGCTTTGCAGACACTGATAAGTCCTAAAATTAAGCCTCGAAATGCTAAGAATGAAGCCCTGAACAGAAATGACTTTGCTAAGTACGAATAAGCAACCAGCAGCAAAATATCTCCAGAGCTCCTCACTACTCACACTTGCAATGATGCTGACCCTTTTTATCCCACCGTTGGATGAGGCTTTTGAAATTGTTGGCTGCCTGCCAGAAATCACACAGGCAATGTGAAGTACAGCTTAATTGCCTTCTTAATAGCCTTAACTAGCCTCGTAGTTGATGGCGGGTGTGACTCCGATTCCCACTCGCGCCCGCCGAGCGAAATATCGTGCAAGTGCGCGATGACATCAGGATACTTACCCAGCATCATCGTGCACTTTTGTACACTGGACTGTGTCGGGTGCGCGCCCACAGACCAAGCACAAAATTCTGGCCATGGATTCAGAACACAGAATTGCTCCCAGTTTGGGAATCATTTAAGAAAGCTTTTTGTGGGTAATGGATATGTTGCATTAGTAAAGCATCAGCTCCTATTCTGTGTTTGGAGTTGAAGTATTTTGTGAAGCATTGTGTTGTGCAATCGCACACCTGGGATCATTTAATACTGAGATTAGGATGGAAATATCCATTCTGCAACACAAGCTTAATGAATCAAAAGAGCCATCAAAAGTAAATAAATGACTACTAAAACTACACACCTTAGGTACGTAAAATTCTGATTGAAATATATTCATATAAAATACAATAAGCTTCAAAGAAACAGTCTGTCATATCCTCACAGCCGCCAATTGGAGAAAAATGTGTCCCTAACTTCTTGTCTACTATAGTTGACAATAACAATTCATTCTGCAGCATGATAGCATGTCCATTCAGAAATAGAAGATGACGTTTAATCAATTTCTAGTATTCCATGGTCTATTTCATCATGTACAAGTAAATATCTCATGAGGGCTGTCACATTTTTGATAACTATTAAAAAACAATGCTTAAAAGATATCTTTATAAAAACAAAAAAAATCTGGTTTTACCTTAACAGATGGTGTTATAAGTTTTACGAATAATATTTATCATTCCATGATAATAAACTATAACATTTCAAATGCCAGAACAAATAAAATGTTCAACGCTGCAAAATCAAAATAAGAAAAACAGAAGGTGAAATGCTAAAATGTAACGCATGAAAATAAAGATTGAAACTGTAAAAATTGGAACAAGAATCGTATTGTGCAAAAGATTTTCCTCAGTTACAGTTTAGACCAGGAAATTTAGAAAAATTGCATTCTTTGTTCAGCACTGATTGAAGTTGTGCTATTTATCAGAACTCTACTGCCATCTACAGAACAAAATGCCAACACTAGAATTTCTCACGAGTTCCAAAATTGTTCCTTGAATTGAAAGTGAACAATAAACAAATAAGCGAGTGTAGAGCCCCAATTCTACCACCAATTTGTTCTCCAAAGTGAATCATTAATAGAAATCACCTTAGACAAGCAGGTTTGAATATGCAGCTTGCTCTCAGAAGCTCACTGTGCAAAGTTACTTCCCAAATTGTTTCAAAGCAAAAGAATCATACTATGACGTCCACAATGAAGGTAATTACTAATATATTCCTTGCCCATTACAGCTAGCAGGATGTAATAATATATACTAGTTACTGCTATACTAGGGCTGACACATGAAGCCATGCTCTGTGGGTCAGATAATTGTAGTATGTTAATAATTAAAATATTTTTTGTGTTTTCTGAATTCAGAATTCTTTGAAATTCAAACTTGATATTTCAGGAGTGATAGTGGTAGTGACTCAATGGAAAGAAAATTGAACAGTGTAAAACGAGGTGCTGACTCACTGCATGCCCAAAACCAATTTCACCCCCTTCATTTTTATTTGTGTAAACAATTCTAGGATGTAAATTCTATTGCAGTAAAATATTGTAATGCTGTCAATTGCAATACTGACTTAATAATTTGAATTTAAGATGCAGGGGAGGCGATAGAGTAGTGATATTGTTGCTGGACTACTAATCCAGAGAACCAGGGTAATGCTCTGGGGACCTGGATTTGAATCCTGGCAGATGGTGGAACTTGAATTCAATAAAAATCTGGAATTAAAAAGTCTAATGAAGACCATGAAACCATTCTTGATTGACATCCATCTGGTTCACTAATGTCCTTTAGGGAAGGAAGTCTGCTCTCCTTACCTGGTCTAGCCTACATGTGACTCCAGGCCCACCGCAATGTGCTTGACTCTTAAATGCCCCCTGAACAAGGGCAATTAGGGAATGGCAATAAATGCTGGCTTAGTCAGCGATGCCCACATTCCATGAATGAATACGAAAAAAGCACATGAGGGGTCATTTTGACTTTGAGCAGTAGTGTAAGATGGTGATAAAGACATAGAAGCTTGCTTACATCTTTCATGGTTTTTCTATCCATTGACTTCAATGGAATTAACCGTGAGAGTTGTAAAACAGATTGTCAATTAGTTGTAGCCCATTTTACACTATTGCTCAAAGTCAAAATTATCTTCAAACATTGTTATTTTAGTAGCTACTTATCAAAGATGCCACTAAGTAAACAGGTTGCTTCAGTATCAGCTTATATATTTCTAGTTTAATGGTGCAATATGCCTTTCCTTTTTGCAGCATTAATGTCATAAAAACTCATCTAAATTTTCTTGATTGTTAACATGTCACAAGAATTGATGGTTGCTATGATTGATGCAAAATTTAAAAAACATGTAATTTTTGTGTAATTATGAGCCCTTGTAGATGATCATCAAGTCAAGATGACTGATGGACTCTATGCAACAAGTGACTGTGCCAAGTTGTTCAGCCTCACAGAGAATAATGCTGGCCAGGATATCTGGGAGTAAGTCTGTGTGAACACCAAAAGGGCTCAATAACAGATGGTGTTCCCAAGACTTCCTTGCCTCTGCAGCCAAAGTCACTTATATTAACATGAAGGATGCTAGCAAAACAAAAAGCTGTCATGGAATCTTGCTGATATTAGTGGCTCTTAATATGGTTTTTCAGGTTGTCATGGCATGCATATTTGATACATTACAGGCTTGGATTACAATGTAAAGGGACATTATATAGAATATTAAGTATTTACTTTAGCTGTGCATTTATCAACTATGACATTTTTAAGTGAACTTGGCATCTAACTAGATGTTCCTAGGCTGAAGAATCCAACTATAGATAAGTAGTTTTCTTTTGCAAAGGTTGATCACCAAAAGGCAATGCAGTCAGAGGTTATTTATTCCAGTTTTTAAAAGAAAATTGGCAAAGTTCCTCAAAAAACCTTGTTGGCAAGATGAAAGCAAATGAGGTCAAGGAGGAAACTGTAAACTCGATAACAAATTGACTTAATAGCAGCATGCAAAAGATAATTGCTGGTGGGAATAGTTCCAGCTGAGTAATGGTGGTTACTGGCATTCCATAAAAATCAACTCTGACACTTTTGTTATTCTAATATTTATTAACAGTCTTATCTTGTTTTTTGAAAATGAGTATTTTTTTGTTTCTACACTGTGGTAGGCCCAATGACGTGGTGTCCCTTGACTTTCAAAAGACGTTTGATCAAGTTTTACACAAAAGGTTATTAATTAAACTCTGCTGTGGGACTCAGGAATGATTAAAAAACTGGTTAAGGGACTGGAAACAACGAAGGCTCATGAGAAGAATTATGTCAGGGTTGGGGAGGGGTTGGGCTTAACTGAGTTGGATGGCTTAGGTCTCTTTGCTGGGACCATTATATGTTTTTAATTCACATAAATGACCAGGATTCATAAATTCAGCATAAAATCATTAAATTTGTAGATGATACCAAATTAGGAAAGGCTGTGAAATCAGGGGAAGCAGCTCAGAAATTCCATAATGAGTTAGGCAAGATAGGAAAGTGAACAGAATAACAGAAGATGAAATTCAATGAAGTAAAATATAAAAGTTACACAAAAAAAACCATGCCCACCCCATGATTAGAGTTACAATATGTTCTCACTTTAAGTTCCCTGCTTAACGTCGTTTCATTTTAATGCTGTGTATTCTTTAGGGCCTGTTGTTCCGATTTGCATCACCATATTTGGTTTCATATCGTCTGCAGTCTGGTCCTACCCTGACAACTGCCCCCCACCCCCAGCCCTCCACCCCACATGCTACCTTCTGAGCCAGCCACCACCATGTTTTGATGCCAGACCTGTCGCTGCCATCACCAGAAGCTGAGGCTGAGGCTGTGGGGAGAGACCAAGGCCCAAGCTGAAGTTCAAGAATAGGAATCTGCCGTCCACCAATTGGGTAGTGACGTGTGAGTAACCCGGGCTTGAGTGGGGGAGGGAGCAGGGCCCCCAGTTCCATCCATGCCCCCGGCTCCATCTGTAGCCCGTGTCTCCATCCATGGCCCCTCAACACCCAGTCCAATGCTGCACCTGGGCCCAGGAAGAGGTCCAGGCTCCAGGTCCAGGTGCAACCTTGGACTGGGAGTTGGCCAGAGCCTCGGATTATTGAGTCACTGCCCTAGGCTGGGGTGGGGGTGAGGATGAAAAGGATGGCGGTGAGACAGAGTTGGAAAGGAGGGGGGGAGAAAGAGAGAAAAATTGGGAAAGGAGAAAGTCAAACAGAATGAGAAATGAAGAATGAGAGGCAGAGTGGGAAAGGAGAGCGAGTGAGGCAGAGTGGGATAGGAGAGAGAGAGAGAGAGAGAGTGGGAATGGAAAGCATGCAAAAGGTTTCAGGGTGCTGTGGGTGACATACAGAAGCTGGGCTACTCAGGGCTTGTTTGGGTGATTTCGTGTTATCTAATTTGAATTTAAATAGTATTTCTGTTATATTCAGTAATTTATTTTACAATTTATCCCAGCTAAGAATGCAGAGTGCTGCACACGTACAGTACCGTTTTCAACTTGTACATTGGTTTTTCCAGGCAAGAAATGTCCAAAGGAACCTAACTCTAGCTTTAACATTGAATCCTATGGGAACCCATGACTCACATAAAGTTGCTTCACTTAAAGTCATGATTTTCAAGAACAATCACAACTTTAAGGGAGGACTTACTGTAGAGACTAAACATTCCAACCAACTCAGAATAACAAACAATAAACCCAACTGATATCAAAACACGGCATCAAAACAGTGGAGTCAGAGGAATTACAATCAAGCATTATACTGCTTTAGTCAGACTGCATTGAATATGGCATCTAGTTCTTGTTGGCAAGAAATAAGAAAGACATTCAAATTCTGGATGCAATTCAGGGATGAACTAATAGACTGATTCTCAGTTGTTAGGAGCTTGCCTTATGAGGAATGACTGGAGAAATTTATAGTTTCCACCCTAAAAAGGAGGGTCCCAATAATTACAGGAGTGGTGCAGGTGAGGCTGAAGAACTTGGTAAAGTCAAGTCACAGAGATTCTGTTGAACCTATGGCAGGAACTCATTGAAATGTTTTTCTTCTGTTTCCTGCCAGGTATCTGGCCAGATTGACAGTCTGATCAGCAGCCAGGAAGTGAGTTTTTAACTGAAGGAACATCAGCGGCAAGAAGGCACAACTGAGGGCCCTTGGGGACAGTCCCTGCGATCGGGAGAGAGAGAGAGAGACAGGCCACAATCAGAAGGATGAGGGTGGGGGAAAAACTGGTAATGAGAGTTAAATGGGGGTCAAAGGTTTCCTTGAAGTCCAGAGTGGGCACTCTTGCTGCTCCTCAACCACAAGAAACATTATGAAAGGCAATTGTTGTATGGAGCAGTTTCAATTTAACAGATTAATAGCAAAATGAAAACATCTTAAAAAATTACTGACTTACAGTGTCAGCTGTGGCTCAGTTGGTAGCACTCTCATCTGAGTCTATAGTTCCAGGTCCATGTCCAATTCCAGGTCTTGAACTCATAAACCAAGGCTGACACCTGACGGCAGTACTGAACGAATGCTAGACTGCCGGAAGTGCCATCTTTCTGATGGGCCATTAAAACAAGAGCCCTGCTGTTCAGGTGGATGTTACAGACCCGATGGCAGTATTTTGAAGAACAGCAGGGAAGTTATATCTGGTGTACTGACCAATCAACTCAATATCCCTCAATCAACATCACAAAAAAAGTTCAGGTCATGATCACATTTTTGCTCATGGAGCTTGCTGTGTGAAAATTGGCTGTTGCATTTCTTACATTACAAGTGACTACATTTCTAAAGTGCTTCATTGGCTGTAAAGCATTTTGCGATGTCCAGTGGTTGTGAAAGGTGCTATATAAATGTAAGATTTTTTTTCTGACTCACCACTGAATATCTGCCCAATTGGACTTGTAAGTGGACTTCAATTTATGAAGAAATGGTTAGGGCCCTAATCGATATGTTCAAATATTGATCCTATAATATTGTTCACAACTAAATGGCACTTGTGTGTTTTAAGGAATCTGATTTTAGACAAATAATTTCCTGCCGTTCATGCTCAAGTACGGTTGAAAACAAATTATTTATACAGATGCCAATAGGATAATAAATATTACAGCTATATAGTCAGAACTTACAAAACCTGGTTTCTCCAAAAACCTTAAATGATCAGGCTTACCCTGCATAGGCCATGGACTTCCGACTGTGTCCAAGCTCTATTTTAATTCAACGGGTCTGGTGCTTTATTTTTATACCCTTTGTCTCATTCGACACATTTCTTGCACACTGATTTAGTCACCCTGATGAAGCAACTACTTGTGTCAACATGTTTTGACGCTGAAATTATTATATCCAATTGTTGTTTATCAGCAGTAAGTGGCGGATGTGCTCGGTCAATCCCATCCATATCTTGGCTCGCCATACAGACATTGTTCTTCTGATATTAGTTAGCTCAGTTCCCATTCCTACATATGCATAGGCAGTGCAGCACTTGATACTGGGATATTTGACTATGTGCATCTTGAATCATATGCCTACATGTCAATCTGCTAAACCCATAATTGCCATAAATCACGGCTATTTCCAGTAATACTTAAAGGTACCCTCATCTGCTCTCATTTAAATCACTGCAAATGTTTGGCAGACACCTTGCTATTAAATCTCAGTCATTTTTGGCTACAGAATCATTTTTTTCTTTGCTGTTTGTATTGTGGCTGGACAACCTTCAGGAACCAAAAGGGGATACTGGCAAAGTTTTGATACTGAAAATGGACATCATTTTGGCTAGAAGAAGAACAGCAACAATAGGTTGAAAGACAACATTGAGCTGCAAGAAATCCATAGCAGAGAGCTGAAAGAAATTTTCATCTTTCCAGCAGAATGTAGACACACTCAGCTTTTCAGAGGAGCAGAGTTTAAGGAGGGAGTCATGGGCCTTTGTCAGCTCCCACAACAAGATCTGCAACCCACTGTGGCGGCTGGCACTGCATTGAATGTTCCAAAGTTACGACATCAAGTTCTTTGCCTCCAGCTACTTCTTGACTGTCACAAGTGATATAAGTAACATTCGTCAGTCTATACTGACGAATTTGTGTTTGTGCTTATGTTAAGCAAGCAACTGGTACCATTTTTACTAAAGCTAATAATTTTATCGTGCTCCCTATGGAATACAACATGATAGGGCTCTGGGGTTCATGCACATTTTAAACTTTCTCCAACCCAGTCTATCATTGAATGCATACACATCACTATGCAGGGTCCTCTAGACAAGCTCACTGCCTTCATTAATTAGAACATTCCATTAATGTAATACATCATACAGATTGTGCTTTCTTTCCTGACAACTATTGTGATGCTTTTATCTTGTACCAATCCTCCATACACCGCACTCTGATTCCACATAGCAAGAGGGATGCTCTTCTTGGGAACATGTGCTATCTCCTGCACAGGACACATGACTCTTTTCAGAAACTTTTAATGTCCTTTCTATAGTGGCCTGCCCGAAACACTCTGTCCCCTAACTGAACAGCTTTCTTATAGTCTGGTTAGCTTTTCTTCAAGAAATACAAATATATAAGCAATTATTTTACATATCTAATTTAGGGATTTAACCCCCTTACAACAGGATCTGATGTGACAATAGATATCAGTTATACAGCAGCTGTATTAAGAGAAAGGCAGAAAAAACACAGGCTATTTAGTGTCATATCTGGACAGCAGAGTAGACTTCTTTTCTCATCTTTTTGCGTATTTTTGACATTCTTGCGTATTTTCCTGCTTCCTTTGTCTTGTTTCTTGCTCTTTAGTCTTCCTTCCTTTGTTCAGTTTTCCAGCTATAGCAAAATCCCTTGAAAGGATTATACTGGCAACCAACCTAACCCCCACCACTGAGGCTACCAATTAGAAGTGTCCAGATACATTTCACTATACAATCATTCGGCTCTTGTTCAGTCATAAGTGTCTTCACGTGTACAGCATTCACTTATCCATGCACACTTACATTCCTTGGTGATAACTTACAGCTTCTGCAGTTCCATTTATCTCACTGTTCTAAACTAGTACAAACTGATTTTTAAAGCATGGCAATATTTCTACCAATTCTACCATACAGAACAATACACAGGTAAAGAAAGAACATAACTCCGACAGACTACATTAATATACCGAAAAAGAAAGAGCTTAATTCTTACACACTCCCCACCTTGAGGGAGAGACATCTTTGTTGATCCATCATTGAATTTTAGCTGCGCTCAGTAATCTTTGCATTTTATCCTTCTTTTAAATCTGTTTCTGTCACTAATGCAGCAAGTTATTATCAAGAGCTTATACAATGATGGCCTCCTGCATCAATACTAAAAGGTGAGAAAATATCCGTATCCGGGGTGACTTTGCATATTAATCCCAACCTACCTACAAAAGGTAGTCTTAATTGCATTGATCTTACTCCAAATCAAATTATTATCCTGTTGCAGCTGATCTCGTGCTTTCTTGATCATTCAATAGCTGTTTTTAGCTTTGTCACATGTTTGGCAGGGGTGGAATATTACAGACAAAATTCCCCACATACTGATGTAAATCAAATTTTAATGAATCATTTATCTGAACCAATTCTGCATCTCACAGTGAAGGCACCCCTAGGTAGCAGTGATCACAATATGATTGAATTTTACATTCAGTTTGAGGGAGAGAGGAGTGAGTCTGAGACTAAGTTTTTAAACTTAAATGAGAGCAATTATGAGGGCATGAAAGCTGAGTTGGCTGAAGTGAATTGGCAAATTTGGTTAAGGGATATGTCAATAAAGAGGCAGTGGCTAATATTTAATGGGATATTTCAGAATATACAGAATAAATGCATTCCAACAAGTAAGAAGAAGTCCAAATACACCATCCATGGTTAACTAGAAAGGTTAAAGGTAGTATCAAACTTAAAGTAAAAATATATAATTGTGCAAAGACAGATGGCAGGTCAGAGGATTGGACAGAATATAAGGAACATCAAAGAACGGCTAAAAGACAAATAAGGAATGAAAAAATCGAGTATGAGAGAAAGCTAGCCAGGAATATAAAAACAGAAATTAAGAATTTTTATAAATAATTAAAAAAGAAAAAAGTTAACAAAGTAAGTGTTGGTCCTATAGAAAGTGAGTCTGAAGAATTGATAATGGAAAACAAGGAGACGGCAGATGAATTGAGCAGGTATTTTGCATCAGTTTTCACTATAGAGGATACAAATAGTTTCCCAAAAACAGCTTTAAACCAGGAAATGGAAGTGGGAAGGAAGTCAGGAAAATTACAGTCACCGGAGAAGTGGTACTGAGTGTTAGAGCTGTGGGCTGACAAGTGCTCAGGTCATGATGGACTTCATTCTAGGGTCTTAAAAGAAGCGTCTAGTGAGGTAGTTGATGCATTGGTTTTAATTTTCCAAAACTTCCTAGATTTGGGGAAGGTTCCATTAGATTGGAAGATAGTGAATGTAACTCTATTATTCAAAAAGGGAGGGAGACAGAAAGCGGGAAACTACAGGCCAGTTAGCTTAACATCTGTCATAGGGAAAATATTAGAAGCCATTATTAAAGAAGTTATAGCAGAGCACTTGGATAAGCTCAAGGTCATCAGGCAGAATCAACATGGTTTTGTGAAAGGGAAATTGCGTTTAACCAACTTATTGGAGTTCTTTGAAGAAGTAACATGTGCTGTGGATAAAGGGGATCCGATGGATGTACTGTACTTAGATTTCCAGAAGGCATTTGATAAGGTGCTACATCAAAGGTTATTGCAGAAGATAAAAGCACATGATATAGGAAGCAACATATTGGCATGGATAGAAGATTGGCTGGCTAACAAGAAGCAGAGAATAGGCATAAATGGATAGTTTTCAGGTTGGTAAGATGTAATGAGTGGTGTGCCACAGGGATTAGTGCTGGGACCACAATTGTTTACAATTTATATAAATGACTTGGGATGGTTGAAGGGATGATTGCCAAATTTGTTGACAACACAAGGATAGGTCGGAAAGTAAGTTGTGAAGAAGACATAAGGTGGCTATAAAAAGATATAGATAGGTTAAGTGAGTGGGCAAAGGTCTGGTGGACTGAGATAAGGAGAAATTTCTTCACCCAGAAAGTGGTGAGCCTGTGGAATTCGTTACCACAGAAAGTAGTTGAGACCAAAACATTGTTTGTTTTCAAGAAGGAGTTAGATAGAGCTCTTGGGGCAAAAGGGTTCAAAGGGTACGGGGAGAAAGTGGGAGCGGGCTATTGAGTTGAATGATCAGCCATGATCATAATGAATGGCAGAGCAGGCTCAAAGGGCTGAATGGCTTACTCCTGCTCCTAGTTTATATGTTAAATGGAGTATAATGTGGGAAAATGTGAAATTGTCCATTTTGGGAGGAAGAATAAAAGAGAAGCATATTATCTAAATCGTGAGAGATTGGAGAGCTCTGAGGTCCAATGAGAACTGGGTGCCCTATTGCATGAATCACAAAAGGCTAGTATGCAAGTACAACAAGTAATTAAGAAAGCTAATAGAATGTTATCATTTTTTGCGAGGTAAATTGAATAAAAAAGTAGGGAGGTTATTCAGTTGTACAGGGCACTAATGAGACCACATTCAGAGTACTGTGTACAGTTTTGGTCACCTTATTTAAGGAAGGATATAAATGTCTTGGAAGCAGTTCAGAGAAGGTTTACCAGACTAATACCTGGAATAAAAACAAAAAAACTGCGGATGCTGGAAATCCAAAACAAAAACAGAATTACCTGGAAAAACTCAGCAGGTCTGGCAGCATCGGCGGAGAAGAAAAGAGTTGACGTTTCGAGTCCTCATGACCCTTCGACAGAACTTGAGTTCGAGTCCAGGAAAGAGCTGAAGTATAAGCTGGTTTAAGGTGTGTGTGTGGGGGGCGGAGAGATAGAGAGACAGAGAGGTGGGGGGGGGGGTGCTGTTGTTGTAGGGACAAACAAGCAGTGATAGAAGCAGATCATCAAAAGATGTCAACGACAATAGTACAATAGAACACATAGGTGTTAAAGTTAAAGTTGGTGATATTATCTAAACGAATGTGCTAATTAAGAATGGATGGTAGGGCACTCAAGGTATAGCTCTAGTGGGTTTTTTTTATAATGGAAATAGGTGGGAAAAGGAAAATCTTTATAATTTATTGGGAAAAAAAAAGGAAGGGGGAAACAGAAAGGGGGTGGGGATGGGGGATGGGGGAGGGAGCTCACGACCTAAAGTTGTTGAATTCAATATTCAGTCCGGAAGGCTGTAAAGTCCCTAGTCGGAAGATGAGGTGTTGTTCCTCCAGTTTGCGTTGGGCTTCACTGGAACAATGCAGCAAGCCAAGGACAGACATGTGGGCAAGAGAGCAGGGTGGAGTGTTAAAATGGCAAGCGACAGGGAGGTTTGGGTCATTCTTGCGGACAGACCGCAGGTGTTCTGCAAAGCGGTCGCCCAGTTTACGTTTGGTCTCTCCAATGTAGAGGAGACCACATTGGGAGCAACGAATGCAGTAGACTAAGTTGGGGGAAATGCAAGTGAAATGCTGCTTCACTTGAAAGGAGTGTTTGGGTCCTTGGACGGTGAGGAGAGAGGAAGTGAAGGGGCAGGTGTTGCATCTTTTGCGTGGGCATGGGGTTGTGCCATAGGAGGGGGTTGAGGAGTAGGGGGTGATGGAGGAGTGGACCAGGGTGTCCCGGAGGAAGCGATCCCTACGGAATGCCGATAAGTGGGGTGAAGGGAAGATGTGTTTGGTGGTGGCATCATGCTGGAGTTGGCGGAAATGGCGGAGGATGATCCTTTGAATGCGGAGGCTGGTGGGGTGATAAGTGAGGACAAGGGGGACCCTATCATGTTTCTGGGAGGGAGGAAAAGGTGTGAGGGCGGATGCGCGGGAGATGGGCTGGACACAGTTGAGGGCCCTGTCAACGACCGTGGGTGGAAAACCTCGGTTAAGGAAGAAGGAGGACATGTCAGAAGAACTGTTTTTGAATGTAGCATCATCAGAACAGATGCGACGGAGGCGAAGGAACTGAGAGAATGGGATGGAGTCCTTACAGGAAGCGGGGTGTGAGGAGCTGTAGTCGAGATAGCTGTGGGAGTCGGTGGGTTTGTAATGGATATTGGTGGACAGTCTATCACCAGAGATTGAGACAGAGAGGTCAAGGAAGGGAAGGGAAGTGTCAGAGATGGACCACGTGAAAATGATGGAGGGGTGGAGATTGGAAGCAAAATTAATAAATTTTTCCAAGTCCTGACGAGAGCATGAAGCGGCACCGAAGTAATCATCGATGTACCGGAGAAAGAGTTATGGAAGGGGGCCGGAGTAGGACTGCAACAAGGAATGTTCCACATACCCCATAAAGAGACAGGCATAGCTGGGGCCCATGCGGGTACCCATAGCCACACCTTTTATTTGGAGGAAGTGAGAGGAGTTGAAGGAGAAATTGTTCAGCGTGAGAACAAGTTCAGCCAGACGGAGGAGAGTAGTGATGGATGGGGATTGTTCGGGCCTCTGTTCGAGGAAGAAGCTAAGGGCCCTCAGACCATCCTGGTGGGGGATGGAGGTGTAGAGCGATTGGACGTCCATGGTGAAGAGGAAGCGGTAGGGGCCAGGGAACTGGAAATTGTTGATGTGACGTAAGGTGTCAGAGGAATCATGGATGTAGGTGGGAAGGGACTGGACAAGGGGAGAGAGAAGGGAGTCAAGATAACAAGAAATGAGTTCTGTGGGGCAGGAGCAAGCTGAGACGATCGGTCTACCGGGGCAGTTCTGTTTGTGGATTTTGGGTAGGAGATAGAAGCGGGCCGTCCGAGGTTGGGCGACTATCAGGTTGGAAGCTGTGGGAGGGAGATCCCCAGAGGAGATGAGGTCAGTGACAGTCCTGGAAACAGTGGCTTGATGTTCAGTGGTGGGGTCATGCTCCAGGGAGAGGTAGGAGGAAGTGTCTGCGAGTTGACGCTCAGCCTCCGCGAGGTAGAGGTCAGTGTGCCAGACAACAACAGCACTACCCTTGTCAGCGGATTTGCCTGGACCATGACCCCACCACTGAACATCAAGCCACTGTTTCCAGGACTGTCACTGACCTTATCTCCTCTGGGGATCTCCCTCCCACAGCTTCCAACCTGATAGTCGCCCAACCTCGGACGGCCCGCTTCTATCTCCTACCCAAAATCCACAAACAGAACTGCCCCGGTAGACCGATCGTCTCAGCTTGCTCCTGCCCCACAGAACTCATTTCTCGTTATCTTGACTCCCTTCTCTCTCCCCTTGTCCAGTCCCTTCCCACCTACATCCGTGATTCCTCTGACACCTTACGTCACATCAACAATTTCCAGTTCCCTGGCCCCTACCGCTTCCTCTTCACCATGGATGTCCAATCCCTCTATACCTCCATCCCCCACCAGGATGGTCTGAGGGCCCTTAGCTTCTTCCTCGAACAGAGGCCCGAACAATCCCCATCCATCACTACTCTCCTCCGTCTGGCTGAACTTGTTCTCACGCTGAACAATTTCTCCTTCAACTCCTCTCACTTCCTCCAAATAAAAGGTGTGGCTATGGGTACCCGCATGGGCCCCAGCTATGCCTGTCTCTTTATGGGGTATGTGGAACATTCCTTGTTGCAGTCCTACTCCGGCCCCCTTCCATAACTCTTTCTCCGGTACATCGATGATTACTTCGGTGCCGCTTCATGCTCTCGTCGGGACTTGGAAAAATTTATTAATTTTGCTTCCAATCTCCACCCCTCCATCATTTTCACGTGGTCCATCTCTGACACTTCCCTTCCCTTCCTTGACCTCTCTGTCTCAATCTCTGGTGATAGACTGTCCACCAATATCCATTACAAACCCACCGACTCCCACAGCTATCTCGACTACAGCTCCTCACACCCCGCTTCCTGTAAGGACTCCATCCCATTCTCTCAGTTCCTTCGCCTCCGTTGCATCTGTTCCGATGATGCTACATTCAAAAACAGTTCTTCTGACATGTCCTCCTTCTTCCTTAACCGAGGTTTTCCACCCACGGTCGTTGACAGGGCCCTCAACCGTGTCCGGCCCATCTCCCGCGCATCCGCCCTCACGCCTTCTCCTCCCTCCCAGAAACATGATAGGGTCCCCCTTGTTCTCACTTATCACCCCACCAGCCTCCGCATTCAAAGGATCATCCTCCGCCATTTCCGCCAACTCCAGCATGATGCCACCACCAAACACATCTTCCCTTCACCCCCCTTATCGGCATTCCGTAGGGATCGCTCCCTCCGGGACACCCTGGTCCACTCCTCCATCACCCCCTACTCCTCAACCCCCTCCTATGGCACAACCCCATGCCCACGCAAAAGATGCAACACCTGCCCCTTCACTTCCTCTCTCCTCACCGTCCAAGGACCCAAACAGCTCCTTTCAAGTGAAGCAGCATTTCACTTGCATTTCCCCCAACTTAGTCTACTGCATTCGTTGCTCCCAATGTGGTCTCCTCTACATTGGAGAGACCAAACGTAAACTGGGCGACCGCTTTGCAGAACACCTGCGGTCTGTCCGCAAGAATGACCCAAACCTCCCTGTCGCTTGCCATTTTAACACTCCACCCTGCTCTCTTGCCCACATGTCTGTCCTTGGCTTGCTGCATTGTTCCAGTGAAGCCCAACGCAAACTGGAGGAACAACACCTCATCTTCCGACTAGGGACTTTACAGCCTTCCGGACTGAATTTTGAATTCAACAACTTTAGGTCGTGAGCTCCCTCCCCCATCCCCCATCCCCACCCCCTTTCTGTTTCCCCCTTCCTTTTTTTTTTCCCAATAAATTATAAAGATTTTCCTTTTCCCACCTATTTCCATTATAAAAAAACCCACTAGAGCTATACCTTGAGTGCCCTACCATCCATTCTTAATTAGCACATTCGTTTAGATAATATCACCAACTTTAACTTTAACACCTATGTGTTCTATTGTACTATTGTCGTTGACATCTTTTGATGATCTGCTTCTATCACTGCTTGTTTGTCCCTACAACCACAGCAGCACCCCCCCCCCCACCTCTCTGTCTCTCTATCTCTCCGCTCCCCACACACACACCTTAAACCAGCTTATATTTCAGCTCTTTCCTGGACTCGAACTCAAGTTCTGTCGAAGGGTCATGAGGACTCGAAACGTCAACTCTTTTCTTCTCCGCCGATGCTGCCAGACCTGCTGAGTTTTTCCAGGTAATTCAATACCTGGAATGGGTGGGTTGTCTTATGAGGAAAGTTGGATAGAGTAGGTTTGTATCTGCTGGAGTTTAGAAGAGTAAGAGGTGACTTTATTGAAACGTATAAGATCTTGAGGGGTCTTGACAGGGTGGATGTGGAGAGGATGTTTCCTCTTGTGGAAATATCTAGAACTAGGGGTCACTGTTTAAAAATGAGAGGTTGCTCATTTAAAACAGAAATGAAGCAAAATGTTTTCACTCAGAGGGTTTAGAGCCTTTGGAACTCTCTTCCTGAAAAGGTCATGATAGCAGAGTCTTTGAATATTTTTAAGGCAGAGGTGGATAGATTCTTGGTAAGCAAGGTGGTGATAGGTAGGATGCAGATTTCAGGTTACTATAAGATCAGCTATGATCTTATTAAATGGCAGAGCAGGCTTGAGGGGCTGAATAGCCTACTCCTGCTCCTTGTTTGTATACTCATATGTTTATAAATCATGTGTGCCTTCTCATGTGTGTATGTGGAGACCATGCAGAGGAATATCCTGAAACTCTGAATACCAACCAGTGAAGTCAACAAAGTTGCAATCACAGGCAGACAACTGTAAAATACACAAGTTTAATATTTGTTCTTTCATAGTTTTCAACTGTTTTATATGGAACCATATAAAGCTCTTTATCCTTGGGCATTGGATCAGGTAAATAGTTGGGCCAGCCTGATCCGCAATTGGATAAGATCCCCTCCATTTTGATACAAAAGCACATTTTTTTCTTCCCATGGTTGAAGGCCATATCCATATCCTCTACCTGATGCTCAATTGGTTGTATCTTTTTATCAAAGTATCTATTGTTTAGATTTTTCCAAATTCCGTGCTACAATTGGTTGTTTGCATTTACTCGTTGCACCACTTGATTCAGCCATTTAGAGTTAAAGGATCCCTGTAGCAGAGGGCCAGTGAAGGGCAATAATAGGTGCCTGGATATTCACATCAAGCATCCCATCATTACCTGGTGCAGTGGAACACATATGGATTTGTGTGTGATTGAGCGTATAGCCAACAGACGAATTGCAACAGGTTAGCCCATTGGTGGGGTGATCTGCACATAACTTTTTAAGCATCATTTTCATGGTTCTATTTCCTCTTTCTACTATCCCCAATGATTGTGGATGATGAGTGATAAGCGGTTTATGCTTTATTCCCAATATCTCATGTACGTGGGTAAAACATTTTCCAGTGAAGTGTTACCCTTGATCACTATCAATCTGTACTGGTACTCCCCATCTGCAGGTCACCTCACTCAATAGAATTTAGAGCATGTTAGCATGACATGATCTACAATAGGGCATCCACATAGTTGTTCTGAGTTTTGGGTAAAAGTTCAATAAAATCTGTAAGCGAGTCCAATCGCCTTCTGGGGGTAGAGCACTATGAAGATATGCTTGCTTTGAGCGAGGAGTAGGGTTGTGCAGCAAGCAAACCAAACCAAACAATGTCTTCGTTCGTACCCAGCCACTGCACAACCTTAGCAACTTTGCAAATTGTACTTTCCATAGAATAATGCTCCCCCAACCATGGAACAATTCAAAAAATTCATTCTCAACAGTTAGGGTATGCACACTGCTGGGAAGGCAGTCACATTAGGGTGCTGCATTAGTATCTTATCTTTAGGATCATCAGATCCACTTGTCTTTTGTGCTCAAGCCATGGGCTGGGCAAGAGGTTTTCTCTGCATATGCCACTCGGAGACTATAGAGGTGGATATTTCTCCTGTATAAGGCCAAATAGGACACCAGGCGCTAACAACATCTTGGATGAGGAACTTGTCTAGGCTCCCCGCCAGAGCGGCTTCCTTAGCAGCTCGGTCTGCCTTGCTATTGCCCACATGGTGGACCCTCCTTCTTGTGGGCAGTATCTTACCTACAAAGCACAGGTGCGTACACTTTTTAAGTGACAAAAATTAGAGACCTATGAATTAAGGCTTTCCAGTCGGTCATACAATATTATTTTCTACAATAGAGCAGGGACAGCAAGGTATTGATGATGCAGGCACTACTAGACCAAATATTAACAGGCAGATCAGAGGTTTCAATGCTGGCAGTCAGTAGAGCAGCAATCTCCACATATTGAGCCCAATAAGGTAGGCATTGAAAACAAAAACAGAATTACCTGGCAAAACTCAGCAGGTCTGGCAGCATCGGCGGAGAAGAAAAGAGTTGACATTTTGAGTCCTCATGACCCTTCGACCGAACTCTTTAAACCAGGAGAGAAGTGGAAAGCAATGAAGGTGAGCAAAGCAAAAGAGAGATACAGAAATCTTGTCACAGAGATGAACAGAACTTCTTCAAGGAGGTAGGCATTTCTTGAAGAGCAGTGGCAGTCAATTAAACACAAGAGATAAAAACAAAAAAACTGGTAGGCATTGATGTTGAATCACTATCTGGCGAGTCAACAGCAAAACTAGTGCGAGGAGACCCTTGGTCGTATTATGCCAAGCTGTCCACTAAGACATTCAGAGTCCCTGTTATCGGTAGCCTTTGGTCAGGAGGCAGATTGAAGTTCAGAACTGGCAGTCACCTGGCTTCATCAGCAAATTCAGCAGAATCTGGGGTGAGTGCAATATCAGGCTCTGTAAACCAGTAATAGAAGTAAAATGTTGCACCACCTAAAAGGTGACAAGCATATGGTGTTCACAAGGGCTATAAGTCTTTTCCAGTCCATTAAGGATCTTGGATGCAAATGCAACATGCTGGAATCTCTCTTGAACCTTCTGAACAGTACTGCAGTAATATTCTGGGGCACCCACCTCTAGCTGGAAGAGTAGGTTGGGATCCAGGCAAATGAGGCAGGTTGCCTTAATGACAGCCTCGAGCAGTTGAATGACTTGGGTATGCTTGTTAGGCCAAGCCAAAAGAATTTCGTCACGGTCTCCCATCAATAATTCATAAAGTGGTTGCGGGAGCTCAGCGAACATCATAAAGTATCCTCTAATTCTGTTTTTGCAAGGTTTAAGTGTTGAAGCTTCTCCAAAATGTTTAACTACATTATTGGTCTGAGACAAGTGCAAATAAGACTGCTGCACATAACTTTAATTTGCACCAGGCTGTCAGCAGAAAGCTTTGAACATCTCTCAATCACAGTGCAGAAGAGGCCCTTCGGCCCATCGAGGCTGCACCTAAAGCATCTGTGCTTTATTTCTGTAAATAGTTTTGAAGACATGCTTAGTGCATCAAATAATCTTAATATCACATTTATACATAAACCACTAAGTTTGGTCCTACTCTTTTAAATAAGTGAAGTATTCATTTCAGCATTTATCTTGTTTTGTAATTCTGGATAAATTGAGATTATTTGAAATAGCTGTTTAAAAGCTGCTTCTCAAATAGTTGTGTTGAAACTGCTGGTCCTTATCTCCAAGACATTCAGGTGCAGTATAAAATAGGCAGAGTTCAGACTTGACAATATTCTTACCCACCTTGCCCCTTTTAGTATCTGGTAAAATTAGTAGGCAGAAGTGGAAAATCAGGGCCTCGGATTTTAAATGCAATAGTAATAATCTTTGCACGTAGTACAGCCTCACATGGTCAAATTGCCCTGATACTACAATACTATCTACAATTTAGATATATCTGAACACCACTAGTGTATTTTATTTTAAAAAATCAAAAATGGACTTTATTCCCCATAGTGTAAAGAATTTATTTCTAAAGCATCTTTTATTTCCTCATTATATCTCAAAATGTAGTTCACAACTATTGAATTACATCAGATTCAGTGAATTGAATTTTTAGTACAATAAATTAGTAAAGCCAGGTGAGGTGGGTGGATGAGTTGGGGGTACAATGGTGGTGAACCTCGTGAGGTCTTAGAAGGGTTGCTAGTGGCCTGGATTCGATGAAGGCCTTTTGGCCTCCCCACCAAAACAAAGCATATTCCCTGGGCCATTTTGTGAGCAGCTGCAATAGGAAGTTAATACTTTACCAAATAGATCATGCAGTATTTACCAATTTCACTGGCAACATGGAGAACAAGAATCATTGAAGAACACAATACTTTTACAACCATAGTGCACCCTTACCCCTTATTAAAAAGTGACATATTGCCACTTGATTCAAAACACAGTAGGAAAGACACCTTGATTAACTTTCCCCATATCTTCAAAGCATATTAAATGGGGGCAGTTGGGGCTAACACTGCAAATGAAATTGTAATTTTTAAGTGATAAATAAAACTGACTAGAAAATGTTCTAATAACATTGCATATGTTTTATTACGATAATGGATACCTTGATTACAGCTATAATATTTCTTCACCATATCCACCCTAGTAAGAAATAAGCTTGTTCAGTTGTTCAGTCAAGCAATGGCGTCAAATATTCATTGCAAGTATTAGTAACAAGCTCTGAATTTAAAACTGATCTCAATAGAAGATAAGTTGGGTGTTTTTTTTCTCTGCCTCCTCTAAATTTATCCAAATCCGAAACATTTTTGCTGCAGGGTCTGCCCAATTCAAAGGAAGCCAAGAAATAATCAGTTGTACACAGTTACAGCAAAATGTAGCAACACCGAGAGACAGGTAACAAGATGTAGAGTATATGAGTCTTGTTCACAGTGGAGGATTTGAAATGGTGTATGGCAGGGCTCTGTGCTAGGTTCACTTTAATTCTTAGAAATTTAGATGATTTGTATTTGGGTGTCAGAACCTGAACTGCAAATTCCGATGAGACCATAAGACATAGGAGCAGAAGTTAGGCCATTTGGCCCATCGAGTCTGCTCCGCCATTCAATCATGGCTGATAAGTTTCTCAACCCCATTCTCCCACCTTCTCCCCATAACCTTTGATCCACTTACCAATCAAGAACCTATCTATCTCGGTCTTAAATACAGTCAATGACCTGACCTCCACAGCCTTCTGTGGCAATGAATTCCATAGATTCACCACTCTCTGGCTAAAGAAGTTTCTCCTCATCTCTGTTCTAAAAGGTCTTCCTTTTACTCTGAGGCTGTGCCCTCGGGTCCTAGTCTCTCCTACTAATGGAAACATCTTCCCCACCTTCACTTTATCCAGGCCTTTCAGTATTCTGTAAGTTTCAATCAGATCCCCCCTCATCCTTCTAAACTCCATCGAGTATAGGCCCAGTCCTCAAACGTTCCTCATATGTTAAGCCTTTCATTCCTGGGATCATTCTCGTGAACCTCCTCTGGACCCTCTCCAGGGCCAGCACATCCTTCCTGAGATACAGGGCCCAAAATTTTTCACAATATTCTAAATGTGGTCTGACCAGAGCCTTATAAAGCCTCAGCAGCACATCCCTGCTTTTATATTCTAGTCCTCTCGAAATAAATGCCAACGTTGCATTTGCCTTCCTAACTACCGACTCAACCTGCAAGAGACGTAAGTAAGGAGTTTGGCAAATCATACAGAAAAACGTGAAAGACTTCAGAAAGGAAAATGGAAGACAAAGGAAAATGGAACATTTTGATGTAAATAAGTATGAAGTCATACATTTTGGTTGGAAAATAAGAATCAGAATATACACTCAACTGAAAGATGCAGAAGGCTGTGGATAAACCAAGGCATGGGGCTCGAATACATAATTCCCTGAACTTATATGCTGTCATGCTGAGCTGACATGGGAACATTGAAAATTTTTTAAAACCCATATGCCTTTCTTTAAAAGGGACATAGGTGATCTTTAAAATGGCTGCCACAGGTCACCTGGCTTTACAACTGCAAGGTTGTCAAGCTTCCAGAAGGCTTCAGGTTGATTCGAGCAGAAATACCCAAACATGAAAAGATTTTTGAAATTCAATGGAGTCCTAAAACAGACAATGGCTTTCCCTGAAGGTATGAAAACTTTAGCGCTTTTGAACACAGCAGATGAGACGACTTTGAATTGCTATATGGAATTACCATTTGTATTATTTAGAAGATGACTTGGCGTGCCAGATCACGTTACTGCAACCATCTTGGCTTTCTGCTAAATACATAGCAGGAAAATTGAACCTATTTGACAGATCCATCTTGAACCAGCTTCAACCCAGGGAGAGGCAGATAAAAGCAATCGAAAAGGGCGATCGGCCAGCTGTAACATCTGCAGAACAGAAGAAAGGAAGCTCTCACTTCCAAGTAAACCTAATTCTATCTACTAACCTCACCTGTTAAAGCTCTAGCAATCTGACAGTGGAAACCATCACAGCTGCAGACACTTCAACCTACAGACCTTCACTTCAGACATATCAGGCCTAAACAGAATATTGAATAGACTTGATTCATGTTTATAAGTACTATTTTATCTTCACTTGTAACTAATCTTTATGCGCATGCGTTACTAACTTCATCTTTTCTTAGATAACTTCCTGAGTAATATAATGTGAAATAAACTAATCTTCTCCTGTTTAAGTAAAAAGACTTTGCTGCTAGGTTATTTTTAAATTGAATTACTCAATCCAAGGGTAAAATATACACACTCACATACATACACATTGTTCATGGGTGACTTTGGGAAAGCACCTTTAAAGCATCCGTGACAATGTGCAAGTGCATGAAGTCAGGAAAGGCTAACAGCATTTTTGTAATATGCAGAGCTCGCAAGTGTAGTACAGTAGTAAGTTTATCCAAAACACAGTACTGTATACAGTTCTGAGTATTCCATTATAGAAAGAACATTAAGGCTTTACAAAATGCACAGCATAGATTCAGCAGGATGATGCCAAGGTTAAGAAACTGTAATTGTGAAGAGAGACCCTGTTGCCCTGTTAATAGTCCCTATACTATTAACAAATGGTTCGCTCAATAGCATGTAGCTAATTAAGCAGGAATGTAGTTTGAGAACTCAGATATAAATAGTTTACTTAATTCTGCAATACCATTGTATCCTAATTAATGCAATGATTTTATTACCTTAAAAAAATCAGCCACATTTCTAAGGAGGTGTCAGCCTTCACTCAGTCATAGCACTCTCTTCTGAGTTGCTAGATTATGGCTCAAGCTCCATTTCAGAGAACTAAGTGCATAATCTACCATGATACATCAGTGCAGTTATGGAGGAAGGGTGCACTGCCAAACGTGCTGTCTTTTGAATGAGATGTTAAAACAAGATCTCCTTTGCCTTCTCAACTGAATGTAAAAGATCCCATGGCTGTATTTGATAAGAAGCAGGAGAGTTCTTGTTCAAATGTTCTAAAGATAAATGTTGGCCAGAACAAGAAATATACTGGCCTGATTATCTCATTGCTGTTTGTTGGATGTCGTTGTGCACAAATTAGCTGCTGCATTTCCTACATTACAGTAACATGTCAAAACATTTAATTGGCTGTGAACTGCTTTGAGACGTCCTGAGACCGTGAAAGCAGCTGTAGAAATGCAAGCACTTTATTTGGAAGGCAAGCACAGGGAAATGAGACAGTGACATAGTTCCTTTAATCTGACTTTTTATTTTAAGATGTTTTAATATAATTATGAATTAGACATATTCAAACCAACAATTTTGCACTACTTTGAAGTTGCAAACATTATTGTATATTGTTATTAGTAATTCATATTGTAAGCCATCAGATCCAAGAATCTATTTTAAAAGCTTTGCACATAGAAACAAAGATTAATTTAATCCTTTAATGATAAAGAGACACTTTGTGAATAGGATTTAAGTACAAGTCTCAAAGGTCGGCAGAAATTAGATGTGTGTGTGCATATTATATTTCTATAATTTCTATATATTATGTATTATATACACTTACATACAAACTTGAGTTAGTATGCTCCCCATTAACAGATTACCTAAAAATTACTTCATTTACTCAATTTCTATCAATTCCAAGGTTAAATATTAATTCCAGAATATGAGCATACTGTGCTGGCTAGGCTAGATGCACTTCTGCACATGACAGAGTTCTGATACTTCAGAATGTATGTAAAGGTCAGATCTTTATACAAAGTGAGTCCCACTAATACAGCAGATAAGGTTGAACCATGTTTTGGGTTACCATTTTTATGAGCAATGTAATCATTTAATTTCAAGGCAGCTTTCTTCAGTCAATCATATCTGCTCCCTCACCGCCCGTGGCATCAACAGAAATATGAAGGTCCTCCAACATCTCTGCTAAACTGATCCGAGGAGCACCATCATCATCAGTATCACTTTCAACCGGAATTTTTGAGGAATCTATGACCAGAAGTTATTAGTATTTAAAGGATATCAAATTTACTATAATCATGTTAGTAACTACAATTTTGAATATAACAGTGTCAAATGGAGCAGTCTGAATCCTTACTAACATGATATTAAATAATATAAAAGTTTTAACAAGATTCTGGATCAAATATGCTGTCTCTGACCAGTGAGGTTATAACCAGTTAACAAAATAGTGCATTGCAGTCAGGTTTGCCTGCAATACATGATTCAGAAACAGACACAGCTGATCCATAGTGAATGTGGAAACTTGCAAGGTATGAAATCAAGTAATATTTTTGATGCACTAGATATTTGCACTATGAAACTATTTTCCAAATTTTTACACCCTTAAATCCCAAGCAATGGATAGCACTCTGATGCCATCTTGTGGTAAATTATGCTTTCCATACCTAGTGCTAAACTGGACAAATTCGAGATGTTATTGCTCCACAAGGCTGCAGAATTAATTACAAGAAAGATTTTTACCAAACAGAGATTTGGGGATGGATGAGTAAGATTAAAAATAATATTCATTCCTCTTCTTTTTCCACAATAATATCAATACCGTTTAGATCATTTTTGCATGAACCTCAGTGTGAAACTCACCGCGATAAATATTGACATTCTTCCTAATGATATCATCATCTTCAAGGTCTTCAAGGAATTCCAAGTATTGTCTATAATGTACAGAAAATTTTGTTATTTCATATTCATTACCTCATTTGAGTATCACACAGTCCAGTTTCCCCATACTTTCCTGCTTTACATATGGATGTTTGTAAGAGTGTATGTTTATGATTTTTAGACTAACAATGCTTAGGTATGTGCTTGTTCCACCATGGCAATTTCTCAAACTAAATTCAATAAATCTTGTAACTCTAGGCAAGCACCAGAAAAGGTGACCATTGAAGCTACCATATTTTTGTTTAAAAAATCAGCTGGTTCCTGCCACTCCTTCCCCCTCTAACCTACTTTTGATTTTCGTCCCACACAGCATGGCTGACTTATAGGAACAAGAGGTGGTCATTCAGCATCTTCAGCATGTTCTGCCATGCAATTAATTATGATTAATCTGTACCTCAACTCAGCTCAGCTCACCGGCCTTTTCTGCATAGATTGTTGGGTATGAATATCGAGTTATATTGCTCAGGTTTCAAAACTTCAATTGCCTCAGGTACAACAACTTTTGAGTGGGTTCCAGATTTTTGCTATCCTCAAGTGAAAAAGTGCTCCATGATTTCACTACTAAATCGAGGTCTACTTTCAAGATTACACCATCCTACTGGATTTCTCCATCAGAGGAAACAGTTTTTCTGTACCTTCCTCTTTAGAACTATTTTAATATCTTGCTCAAATCACCCTCAACCTTCTAAACTCAAAGGAATGCAAGCCAAACCTATGCAACTTATTTAAGACTTGGTATCAAATATGGTGCATCGGCATTGCAAACTCTCCAAGAACAATATACCTATCTGAAAGCAGGATCTGGCTGGGGTCTGAACAAGGCTTTGCCTAATGCTTAACTAAAGTATCATTTCCTCACTTCTGAATTCCAATACCCTTAGATAAAAGACAACATCACATGAGCCTATTTGATTTCTTTCTGTACCTATAAACTAACTTTGAGTGGACAACCCAACCTCTGTTTCTCCCTAGTTTCTAGTCTCTCACCATTAAGAATGCATAATGAGGGAGGTTTGCCTGAGAGCCCAGACATCCATTAGTCTGTTTTAACAGTTGCGCACAAAGGAAACATTGCTTGACTGACAGCTCTTTCTCTGTGGTTCTGTCAATTGCACAATGTTTATTTACACAAGATAAAAAGGTCAAAATGCTTATAGTTTGAAACTTTCAAAGTCTGGATGATTGATATTTTTCTAGGGCTACAGTAAAAGCCATTTCTTTTAAAACTAGAGAAGTTATGAACGAATGACAGTTATTTTTGAAAAGCTTTTGCACACATGCTATTACTACTATAGGGTACATTGGTTCTGTAAACAAGGTAAATGGGCATGCAAGTGTCATAGCTTGGCATGGGCAAGATCTTTTGATCTGACCGCTCAAACGGTTCCCTCATCCAAACTATGAGTTATGCACCTCAGAGAGGCCATGAACCACGACACTTTGAAAAGCTGTCCCAACTCCATGAAAATTGTGGTGGACTAGGAGATACCGATATCTACAATGGAGCCAGCCAGGTCAGGAGTGCAGGGTGAAAGCTGGGGTCTGGAATCCCGGAATTGGGTCCCAGCTACCATTTTTTAAATGGTCCACAGAATCTCCCTGACTCCACGAAAATTCAGTCCTATGTCCCTGATGATAAATTCTTGTAGCATCTGCACAATTTATGTTATTACCTGATTTAACTCCTCATTCCTTTCTTATATAATGGAGTGACATTTGCAATTTTCCAATCCAAAAGCATAGTCCCCAAATCTAAAGATGTGGAAAACTTTAATTTCCGTGCCAATTTTTAAAACCCTAGTGAGGACACCAGATCTCAAACCGCATTATTTCATCCAGTATCTTTTTTTAAAAAAAACTTATATTAGACCTATTCAGTTCCTCCCTTTGACTTACTTTAGGTTCCCTTGTGCTGCTGATATTTTGTTCTCCTCTTCCATTGTGAAAACATACAATGTCATTATTTAACAAGTCTGCCATTTCCTTATTATCCAAAGGCTTAATGACCTCTGAAAAAGTAGTCTAGCAGGCTTTTTATATCGTATCACACAACATAGGGCTAGATTTTGCAGTCAACAACAAAGCAACTTCATTCACTGCTGACCTTGAGGAAAGTTGCCCACAAAGGTCTAGTGATCTCTGTCGCTTGGATTTCCCCTTCCCAGTGTCATTTTTAATCTGGCACCAAATCAAAGGGTTTGCCAGATGTCCAGCAGCAATGACGACATCAAGTAGCGTAAACAGCCGATCACAGTGAAGTATTTTCACAGGCATTGCAACCGCAAAATCCAGACCCTTACAAATACAAACTATTTTGCTGACTAATGTCACACTTAAATCAGGTAATATCATTTTTAAAACTGGTTTTTAAAAAAGGCCAAACTTATGCCAATATAGGTCAAGGTTAACCCTGTGGTGGCATTTCCTTAAATAAATTTTTCACATATTTGCCCAATTATCTTTCAAAAGTGAAGTATTTTCATAACTCCAAATAATTGTTACTTTTATCTTAAGGAAAGTTACAATGTAAATGTCACTTGTTCAGCTCCTGGTTTTCCTGAGGAGACAGCAAGAACGATCTGAATGTGTAAACACTCAAGGCATACTAATAAGAACGTTTTGCACATATATCTACAGTCTACCATGCAATCTTTTCCAAAATGGCTTGGGTTGGCATATTTAGATTTGATGCTGCAGAATTTACGAACACATTTTTTCATTAGCTTTCAAGTTACTTTCAAAGTAATAGCCCCATAAATCTATTGTACTGTGATCTGAAGAGAGAGAAAAGAAAAACTAGACTATACTTTGCTTCATCTGTTCCCAAATCCTCATGGTCCTTGTCCAGTTCTTTAAGCTTCCAGTTCCTACGATGTTGCCTCCTACCCCGATCATAACTCTTTTTAATCAATACCTACAGGAAAATGTATCATGGGTAGGCAGTCATAAATAATTGGTTATCTGATATTCACATCAATCCACATATCTATGTAGCAAAATGAAAAATATTCCTTTATTTAATTAGGAAATCTTGATTTGAAATCAGTTGGTTTACTTCAGTTCATCCTAAACTACAACATGCTCCAAATTTCTCAAAGTTTCATCATTAGAAAAGACATATTAAAAAATTTAACTGAACAACTATCATTTCAACTACACCATCCACATATAAAACACAGACACATTTTTGTAAGATTGGGGAAAAGAGTGGGTGTTATGTAGGAAGAAGAAAATGAAAAAAGGTTGTGATAAATGCCAAATCAAAAAGGGTTAAGAATCTTGTTAAAAGAGTAAGAGGCAATATAGAGAAATTTGGGAAAGTAAATTGCACTGTCTCAAACAATGAACATGATGATAGGTTGAGCAATATAGGAAAACTAAAGTAAACCAGACTGCTGCTCCACTTCTATACTAGTGATTCACTTCACTACTATACAAGAACATTAGTAAAAGAATTGCATATTACACAAGTAGGAATAAGAACAAGGAACTTATAATGGATACATGCTGATTATAATGAACTGCCTGTAATTTTTTTGAATGATGGGTGAATTTGGTGCAAAAATATTTGGAAACTGAATAGTCACATCTTCAATAATTTTAACACATTAAGTAATCCTCTTGTAATTCTTACAATCTTACAATACATTTAACTGCCCACCCCAATCCCCAGCTCCCACAAGGCAAGTGGCCTAACATCCTCCCAATATTCTTCAATTGTATTCCATCACCTGCTGTTATGACATCCATTATGCACAGAATTACATAGAACTTACAACACAGAAAGAAGCCATTTGTGCGAACCTGCACACGTTGGTGTTTATCGCTCAAACAGCAGAACTGACCAGTGTGCTATCCATTGTTCTTATACTTATAACTCCTTTCCTAGCCTACCCTTAAACGTTGGCGTGCAGTTTGGTTCAGTCACTAATTCACAGTGTACTTCATAGCCTCACAACACTGCAAAGCTCCCCTTGCTCAGTCCAACAGCTCTTATTTATTAGGTGCATTTCCCGCAATCCAAAATAGGTAGATTGGCCCCTGTATACCTTCCCTTCTCCAGATGTTCATTAAATATGCTCATTACATACTCTAACATAAATATAAAAATTGAATGAACATGTAAACCTACTGTATGAGAGTTGCAAATAAATATTGCGCAACACCCTAGGTAGAATTTAATCTTTATTTCAGACAACTTATTCAAATTTGGTATCCCAAGGCTTGACTATCATAAACAAACTACTTAGCCCATTTGCATCTAGAGCATTATTAGCAACACAGATTTATTGTGCTTGAGAATCAGCAACAGCGACGAGTCCACCGCCCCAGAGGGGGAAAGAGTGACCCTGATGTAGCCCCCTCACAGGGTTGAATAGCTAGGAGCAGGAATGAGGGGACTGCAGGGAGAACAGGAGGGGAGGGAGGGGAAGGCTGAAAAACAGAGGATGGCAGACAGGACCTCTCTACTACAGCAAGAGAGTGTGTGTGTGTGTGTGTGTGTGTGTGTGTGTGTGTGTGTGTGTGTGTGTGTGTGTGTGTGTGTGTGTGTGTGTGTGTGTGTGTGTGTGTGTGTGTGTGGGGGGGGGGGGGGGGAAGAGACTCTTGGGGGAAGACTCTTGCGGGGGGTTAGAGCAAGGAATGGGCAGGTCCTGAAGAAGGAAGAGAAAATCTGAGGGAGGCGGAGGATAGGGAGGTTATTGCAGCAAGAACCTGGGAGGGTGAGGGCTCATTGCGGGTGGAAGAAGTCTGGTGTGGGGATGGAAAGGGAAGGTGCAGGGTTGGATGAAGGTCAGGGGGCACAAGTAACCTATGTCCCTATGACCATATACACACCTCCATATGATCATGCTAATTTGCTAATGTCTCACAGCATAGCTAGATTCCAATCATCTTGGAACTCCCTTGCCATTGGACCAGGGCCCCACTCTGCTGAGACTATGTGGTGCAATAAGCACCCAAAGCTTAAAAAAAAAAAATCACTAACAGGCGTTTTCCACTCGTCAAGATAAATTTTGGGGCCTGTAATGTCAGGGCCCTCACGGATAACCCCAGAAGTGACAGGTCTGAGTGCCTCACTGCGATCATAGGTTGGGAAATCAGGTGCCTCGACATCCACACTGCTGCCCTAAGTGAGGCATAACGTTCAGGAGATGGCCAACTGAAGGAGCAAGGTGGCAGGTATACCTTTTTTTGGAAGAGCCTTCCAGAAGAAAAATGCCTCCAGAGATGGGCATCACAATCACAAATGAGCTTGTCTGGCATCTCAGTAACTCCCACTTGTGACTGCCTGGCTCTCACTGGAATGAGGAATCAGCATGCCACTGCCATCAGCTCATACGCCCCCCTCCCAAGATAACCACCAAGGGCAAGGAAGGATTTCAAACCAATCTTGAAGAATCCCTAGTCAGAGTCTCAACAGGAGCCAAACTGATTCTCCTCAGAGATTTCAATGCCAGGGTTGGGAAGGAAGCGCATCTCTGAAAGGGTGTAATTGGCAAGGAAGGAGTAGGGAAAGCAAGCTCCAATGAAGTCCTCCTATTGACAAAATTTCTAGAACATGACCTTGTCAAAACCAACATCCTATTTCCACCAGTGAGACAAGCACAAGACCTTATGGCAATACCCACATTTCAGACCTGGCACCTGTCAGTGTTCGAGCTAAGGGATCAGAAAGATATCCACATCACGCATGTCATAACAGGTGTCAACAACTGCTGGATCAATCACTGCCTTAACTGATTTACCATTTCCCATCTGCCTGGCCCCCAAGGCAACAGAAGCAATGCTGCAAGAAAACGAACATCGAAGGCCCCAAAGATCCTGCCAAGGCGGCCCTTCTCAGACCGCACCTCACTGCCAACCTCTCAACCTCCAGCCACCAAGAGCTACAGTATACCCTTCGTGCCTGATCGACCCTAAAGTCCACCATTAAAAAAGGGCATGCAGAGGGGTTCTTGGTCTGCCTAACAGGAAATATCATGATTGGCCTGATGAAAATCACCAAGAGATACAGGACCTAATTGAACATAAGTGCAAAGCTTTCACAGATTCAAAACATCTTCACACCTCAAGGGAAAAACAACAGTCTGACAGCCACATGGAAGCAGCTGTACAGCATAAAACCCATGACATAAAAAACAATGTTAGGTAGAAAGAGCGCAGGAGATCCAACAACTCAGGCACCAACGGCTTCTCCAGGACAATCTATGGCCCAAGCACTCAAGGGCCAACCCTGCTGAAACCCTAACATGAAGGGGAACTCAAAGACAGGGAGGCAGTCAGTGCTCACTGGAGAGAACATTTTGAAGAATTCTTCAGCCCCGACTCACTTCCACGTGAATGCCCTCAACTCCATTTCTCAATAACCTGTATGGCTTAGACTTGGCATCACCCTGATCCAGAGAAAAGCTGAAAAAGCCATTTGACAAATGAAAAACAACAAAGCCACTGGAGCAGATGGCATCTCTGTCGATATTCTGAAATACGGCAGTGATGCACTGCTGGCACGGCTGCACAACCTCATATCTTTCACCTGGCAAGACTGTATGCCGGATGATCTGAGGGACGTTGTGTCGTGCGACTATACTCGAGGAGGGAAACAAGTCCGATTACCATAACTAAAAGAGAAGTCTCCCTGCCGTCTGGCACAAGGAAGACCATTGCAAGGATCCTCAATTGCCACCTCTTAGTGGCCGAAGAGCTCCTTCGGTTGCAGTGTGGTTTTCGCCCATTGAGAAGCACCACAGCATGGAAAATTCAAGAAAAATGCAAGGAACAGTACCAACCACTATACTTGGTCTTTTTTCCCCCTGACCTCACGAAAGTCTTTGACTGAAGACTTATGGAGTATCCTCCTCAAAAGGTGGCTGCACTCAAAAATTTGTTACCACTCCATGATGACATGCAAGCCATTATCCTCACCAACAGAACCATCACAAACCTTCTGCAGTGCAGATTGGGGTCAAACAAGGCTCTCCATCTTCCTCACTGCACCTCACCTCCAAGAAATTACCCAAAGGGATAGATTTTTTTAAAAAAACGGATGTGGGCATTACTGGCTAGACCAGCTTTTATTGCCCATCGCTAACTGCCCTTGAGAGGTGGTGGAGAGCTGCCTTCTGGAACTGCTGCAGTCCAAGTGGTGTAGGTACACCCATAGTGCTGTTAGGGGGGGAGCTCCAGGATTTTGACCCAGTGACATTGAAGGAGCGGCGATATAATTCCAAGTCAAGATGGTGAGTGACTTGGAAGGGAACTTCCAGGTGGTGGTGGTCCCATATATCTGTTGCCCTTGTCCTTATTAGATGGTACTGTTTGTGGGTTTGGAAGATGCTGCTTAAGGTGAATTTCTGCAATGCATCTTGATAATACACACGGCTGCCATTGTTTGTCGGTGGTGGAGGGAGTGAATGTTTGTAGAAGGGGTGCCAATCAAGCAGGCTGCTTTGCCCTGGATTGTGTCAAGCTTCTTGAGTGTCGTGGAGCTGCATTCATCCAGGCAAGCGGAGAATATTCCATCAGATTTCTGACGTGCCTTGTAGATGGTGGACAGGCTTTGGGGAGTCTGGAGGTGAGGTACTCACTGCAAGATTCCTAGCCTCTAACCCATCCTTGTAGCCACAGTATTTATATGGCTAGTCCAGCTCAGTTTCTGGTCAATGGTAGGCCCCAGGATGTTGATAGTGGAGGATTCAGCAATGGTAATGCCATTGAACGTCATGGGATGATGGCTAGATTCTCCCTTGTTGGAGATGGTTAGGCATGGTGTTGTGCGAATGTTACTTGCCAGTTGTCAGCCCAAGCCTAAATATTGTCCATGCCTGACGCTTGTGTGGTGCAAATGTTACTTGCCAGTTGTCAGCCCAAGCCTAGATATTGTCTATGCTTGACTCGAGACTCCTGAAACAAGTGCTCTACGCGGAGTTTCGACACAGCAAACCAGCCCCAGGAGGGTTGTAGAAACGCTTCAAGTATACCCTCAAAAAGCACCGAACATTTTCCTTACCTTGGGAGCCTCCTCTCAACAAAGGCGGACATAGGTGACAAAATTCATCATCACCTCCAATGGGTCAGCTTGGCTTTCGGCCGACTGAGGAAAAGGGTATTTGAGGACCAGGATCTCAAAAGTCGAGACCAAAGTTATGGTTTACTGGGCAGCAGTGATCCCTGCACTCCTATATACTTTGGAGACTCGGACAACCTACAGCAGGCTCCTCAAAGCACCTGTGGTGCCTTTGCAAGATCTTCTAATTCCAGTGACAAGACAGGCAGTCTAACAACAGTGTCCCCTACCAAGTCAACAAACCCAGCATTGAGGTGCCAATTACTCAAAACCAGCTCTGCTGGGCAGGACATAAGGTTTGTATGTCTGACACCAGACTCCCAAAGTAACTGCTCTACTCTTGTTCACGGCAGGAGACTCACAAAACGACAGAAACGCTTTACAGATTTCACCAAAACATCCCTCAATATGTCAAACAGCTTCACCAACCCATGGGAGTGCCTGGCCTGTGACCAACCAAAATGCAGAAGACAGCAAAGACTTCACCAGGAACACGCACAGGTGAAGTCAAGGCATCAGAGAATTGGACTTTTCAGCCATCTCAGATCCCACTAAACTGGAGTGGAGGTAAATCATCCTCGACTCAAAGGGTCTGCCTAAGAAGAAAAGACTTGAGATGTGCAAAAATGAAATCAATTACATTTCTTTCTCTTATTGTACTTCAGCATTATCAATACTGATGATTTTTTTAAAAAGTAAATTATAGTTGCAATTCTGCGACAAGCAGCAATAAGATCCCCTCCAAGTCAAATACCACCATTCCTTCACTGTTGTTGATTATGAAATTCCAGGATATTAATCCAACAAGGTGGAAGCACAAGGACAACAATAATTAAAGGAAAAAACCAATCATTGCCTTCTCAGAGCAACTAGACATGGGCTATAAATGTAACTTTTATACATCCATAAACAAATAAAATAACATTTAAATATTAACATGATTTCTCAATGTTTCAAAACATCCAGGGAATAAAGCAAAGAGTAAACTAGGTAAAGTATTTTGGATTGATGTGTTTCAGAATGGAGAATTTTCAAAATAATACTTACTCTCTAATATCAGCAATATGTTTGATTCATTAGTGGAATACACAATCAACTGATTAATTTCCTATACAATATCCTCTATTTACTAAGAATGCATTTGCTTTTATTTTTCAAAAAATCAACTTCATTTCTTCAAAACAAGATGGTTAACAAAATTATTTATATTCTTAATTACTGTGTGAGGGTATTTCTTACCACATCAGGAACATGTTGAGGATTCATTTTGTTCACATACTCATCATTGAGGTTTGAATTAACCAGATCAAACCTAAAAATCAAAAATCATTTTATTTAAATATATGTTTTTACTATAAGTGCATAAACCAACTTAATTCCCATTTCATTCAGCAAACATATTCTTACACTGGTTTCGGTGCAATCATATATTTATTTTAAATACTTGCAGAGCTGCCTTGGCTAACTCATTTTGTCAGGGGATATGTTATTTTGCCATGATCATATCCCCTGTAGCTTTATTGCAACATTTGCACCAATGTGAAAGGCAGATTTAAATAAAGGAAACAAAGTCTGTTTAAGGTTACTTAAATTTAAGATATTCTTAATTTTTAATATTGCTCTTTTTTCAGCAATATTCAAGAATCTTAATTTGTTAAAGCATTTGATGTATTAATATGATCTTTTTGTGGGTTGCAGGTAGGTTGCAACCCAAGGACTAAATCTAGAATGAGACAGCGCAGATTTGTCGGGTGACTTAGGAATGAATGGTTGTGGATGCACTAAAGAATCAAGTGAAAAAAGCACATTTAAACACATTGAAAATAAGCAAGGAAATTTTTTAAAAAATATATATCTTTGGCATTCCCTATCACAGGGAGCTGTGGATGCTATTGATATGAATATTAATGGACTTCAGTCAAGACCGCAATTGGTGGTTTCTTGGAATTTAAAGGAATTAAGGAGTATCAGGGCAGGAACATGCAATTGAGGTCGAAAACCAGCTACGATTTTTGAATAGTGGAGCAAGCCAGGAGGATCAAATGGCTTATGCCTGCTCCTTAATTTTTTTAATGTTCTTATTAAAACAAAATCGCAGACAGATTTGGGTAACATACGCAAGAACACCACTTAATAACAGGTGAACAGCAATTACAGTGCAACAGCCAATTACTACAAAGGACATTCCATATGATAAAACACAGAAAACTTAATGTGGAAAGTGCACACCATATGCAAAATGTTTAATATTAGATGCATCAATATCACACTTGAATGAAATGCACAAGGGCCATACATAGACTTAAGAGAAGCAAAAGTCAAATAAGTAGTTTCTGGAAGAAAACAAAAAGATTCTCAGCTTTTAGTATATGCATTTTAAAATGTGCTTCAAATTGTATTCTAATGAACACAATTCACATCTTAATTCATAGTGCTTTACAATTCTTAAATTAGCTGCCTTTCTATGGAAAATTACTGACCCCAACACCAGATCCCCATGATTAAGCAAATGTCCCAAATGAGTACGACAATAGTATTGTTGGTTAGTGTCCATCTCAGATGTTTTCTGTACCCAGACTTCAGCCAATGTATGCTGGAATAAAAGTTGAAAAAATAATGTTACAAGCAAAATCACAACTTAATAGTTTGAAAAAGAATTATCTTTGAAGGAAACAATTTCCACAGAAGATTAGTTTAGCTACAGAGAAACAATAAAAAAATGTGCTGCGATTCATTGCATTTTTGCCTATTTACTTTGCAATATTTACAGTAACATTCAGAAATATGTCCTGCAAATTTTATGCACGTGCAGAAGTGCAAGATGAGAAAGGTATTAAAAAATTTGCTAATGGAATACAAAGCAGTTGAACCTATTTATTCTACTTATTGAAATGCATAATTAGTATGTGCTGCATTAAAAACCTAGAACATTCTTTATAGCAGATAGTATAGTCAGAAAAGTAACCTTCTGGCTCCACATTGAAAAATTTACTGTGGAACAACAGTTGAGAGACAGTAGCTTATTATTAAAATACTATCAGTAGCTTTGAAGAAAGTAGCACCACGACATCCTAATTTAAGAACATGAAAAGCAGCATTCCAGTATCAGGTGATGCTTTTGCTTCATTTCTAGAAGGCCCATGTTTGTCTGCTTGCAGTGATGCCAAATCCAAAACATTTTTAACTAATGCTCAGTGTACTACTGGTGAGTAAATCTTCACTTGAGAAGAAACAGGGAAGCATTGCTGATATTCTGTCACCAAAAGGCTATGACCTTTAGGTTATAGGATGCAAGGTTCTAGGCCAAATCAGAGTTACAAATGGGCTAGACAAAAAAAATCAAAAAAGGAAAACAAAAAAAGACATATAAAAGGCTCTGCTTTCCTGCGAGTTTTAAAGTTGTGCTTTCTGCATACAAGTGAACAAATACAATTGATGGAAATAACAAAACATAACCTAAGCACTTTAAAACCAACAAGAAGTCACAATTATTAGAAAACATTTGCAGCAGGGCGCTTGCATTTTGATTTTGGATTTTTTTTTTTAAAAAGTGCACATACAATAATCTATACAACTTCTCTATCAATACATTCAACAAAAATTTTTCATTAGGAAGTATAATTGTTGTGAAACTATGTTGTTATTTTACTTAGATAAAAGCAAAATACTGTGGATGCTGGAAATCTGAAATAAAAACAGAAAATGCTGGAAAAACTCAGCAGGTCTGACAGCATATGCGGAGAGAGAAAATAGTGTTAAGAGACTCCGTATGACTCTTCTTCAGAGCTGAAGAAAAACAGAAATATGATAGATTTTATACCGTGTAAGAGGGATCGGAGCAGGTGGAGCAAAATAGGTGGGAGCTCAGGGGAGATTGACACAGATGTCATGGACACAAGACAAAGGGAGTTTTAGTGGTAGTGTAAAGGCTAAAGAAGATGCTGAAAGAGGCATAAAAGTAGGATAACAATGCGTTAATAGCAGAACAAAGGTCAGCGCTCTGAAAGTGCAACACAGAAACAAGTGACAGATGACCCTGTGGTGTGGGATAAATGATAAAGGATTAAAAATAAAAATAAAAATTTAAAAATTAGATTTAAAAAGGGGTAAAGATGGAGGAGGGAGTTCATAGTCTGAAGCTGCAGAAGATGAGGTGCTGTTCCTCCAGTTTGCGTTGGGCTTCACTGGAACATTGCCAAGAATGGACATGTGGGCGGGAGAGAAAGATGATGCGTTGAAATGGCAAGTGACAGGAAGGTCTGGGTGATGCTTGCGGACTGAATGATGGTGTTCCGCAAAGCGGTCACCCAGTCTGCATGTAGTCTCTCCAATGTAGAGGAAACCATATTAAGAGCAGCGAATACATTAGACCAAGTTGAAGGAGGTGTAAGTGAGCTGCTTCACCTGAAAGCAGCGTTTGGAGCCTTGGACCATGAGAAGGGAGGTGCAAGTGTTGCATCTTCTGCAATTATTTTACTGATGGTAATGCTGAGGCTCTCTATAATGTTTGGTCAAAGGCTGCTCCCAAAAGCTCTTGGGAACCATAATACATTGTGGTTTGCAGAAGTTGAAGCGATGTCAAATGTCACCAGTCCAAGAAGCAATTATCAGTTCTGAGTCAGTTACAAAATCAAGCTCCTACATTACATTAACAAAGATAGCTAAAACCAGTAAACTGTATCCATCAAATTAGTGCTAGCCTGTCTGTTTTGTAATCTCAGTTTTCTGTCCTATTACTGATGTGGCCTTTCTGAATGACTGACTATTAGAGCATCTAAGTTCAGACTCCTTTTAACTGTATAGCCATTGCTTCAAGCCGTTGTATATCAGCAATGACCTGAAAAAGATGGTCTCACACCTCAAATGATGAGATATAGTTGCACGATGAAAGCAGATGGTGCAAAGCCAGACCCAAAAAAAATAAGCTTTTGAAGTTAAAACAAATTTGGATACTCACCAACTCACTCATCATTTTAGTGATTGGAAAAAAAAACATCTCAATTGTTTCAACCATAATCTCTCCACAATGCTGCCTTTTTATGATTAATGCCCCTTTGTGTTTGAGTTGTGTGTGGAGTCCTGCATTCCCCAAATCAGTAAGTTCTTAACAAGAAATCAATACGAGGCTCCCACTTACATTGAGATCTTCAATGCAGTATAAATGTATTAATATATGCCACACCATTTCTCAATTTTATTTTTTCTCTATTATGGTCATATTTTCCCCCTCAAACTGTCTAAAAGGTCTGTAGGTTTAATAGGCTATCAGTAATTAACACTTCTCTGCTAAAATACAGTTTTGCTCTACCGCATGATTACTTAATTCCTAGAACATCAAATACTTAATTGAAATGCCCATTAAAAGAACAGCAGCACAGCTTCACCAGTCATTGCCACCCAAGAGGCAGATTCTTTAAACCTAAACGGTCAATGCAGAAAATATTAAAGTTCAGACCCGTTAGTATTAAGAATTGGTAATTAGCTATAGACCACAAAGGACCATATACATTTCTCTCCTTTAGAGAGAGACACACAATTAGTTATATATAACCTGAGATGCACCACTTCGCAAGCATGGGACAAGGCAAGGTTGCAGGCCTCCATGAACTGCCACAAACAGTGTGAGGATTGAGTCTGCGCCATTGATGTCATACCGCAGACTTTAGCCATCTAGTCAAATGAGCTAACTGATCCCCCACAATGTTAAACATATGTGCTGATGCACTAAATTTAAGGTAGATTTGTTTTAACTATGCAACAAAGGTCTACTTGGTGACTATAAAGCTAACTACAGAAAAAAGTGAAGTGAGTTTTATGGAAGTTTGCAAATTTTTAAATTCAACTCCATGAGAATAGTAAAATCTCTCTGAATAATTGAATTTTAGTATCAACCCAAGGGCCTGCCAATAAAGAAAAAATATCTAATACATATAAACACAGTAGAACACGACTGAATGCCTGCTAGTTTGGAAGATTATGTTTTTATTTCTTCCTTCAATATTTCTGACAATGCTCTAGAAAACTTCACAAAAGTTTTCTACAAGAGAACTTGGTTTTCTTAGACCCCAAGAGGAAAATTTCACACCTCTTCAAAGATTATCTGTTTACTTACTCGGGTGGATTTTGTGCCTGTACCAGGAACACGCTTGCAGTCTCCAATTATGTCAATATCCATTACAATAAACTCCTCCAGCTGCCCAGGTTGATAAAGGCTGTAAAAGGGGTAGCGCCAATAAGTAGAGCCATCAATTTCAGCAACTGCAAGTGATTAAAAAAGGCAAATTAGGACATTTCAACCCCATCTATTGTGCCACTCATTTCCATGTTGCTACACAAAGAATCACGTCACAAGTCCTTGGCTCATTGTCAGCAGATGCTTCATTCTGATCTGTTTTCTTAGCAGCTTTTGTCAGTGGCGGTTTGCCACTGCCTTACACTCTCAGAGAAGGTCCCAAGTCTACCACAGGCAGAACGGGAATTAAACCTGTGCTGTTGGCATTATTCTGAACCACACGCTGGCCATCTAGCCAACTGAGCTAACCAGTTCTCCAATGAAATAATACAGCTACTATAATTACAAAAAGTTTTTTAAAAATACGAAATAAACACTTCAAAAACTACAAGCAACACAGTTGATTTAGAGTAGAGGAAAATGTTGACACAACCAAAGGGTTTAAAATGACAAATTGGGAGAGGGAATGATGTTCAACACACCATCTTAGCCAGCTATTGTTTTAAATGTCCATAGCTACTCCAAGTTTGCTTTACTAATGCCCACAGCAAACTGCTCAGGTCCATTCTAAAGTAGCCTACAACATAAAACAGAAAATGTTGTTAAAAACATGGAACTCCCTTCGCAATAGCGCTGTGGGTGTACCTATATCACATCCGAGGTGAGGTGAGGGTGACTGCCCTTGACATCAAGGTAGCATTTAACCGAGTGTGGCATCAAGGGCCCAAACAAAACTGGAGTCAATGGGATCGGGGGGGGAACTCTGCATTGGTCAAAGTCATACCTACCATAAAGGAAGGTGGCTGTGGATGTTGGAGGTAAATCATCTCAGCTCCAGGACATCACTCAAGAAGTCCTCATGGTAATGTTCAGCTGCTTCACCAATGACCTTCCTTCCATCATAAGATCAGAAGGATGTTCGCAGATGATTGCACAATGTTCAGCACCATTTGCGACTGCTCAGATACTGAAGCAGTCCACGTCCAAATGCAGCAAGACCTGGGCTATATCAAGGCTTGGGCTAACAAGTGGCAAGTAACATTCACATCACATGCAATGACCATCTGCAACAAGAGAGAATTCAACCATTGCCCCTTGATGTTCAATGACATTACCATCACTGAATCCCCCACTATCAACATCCTGGGGGTTATCATTGAGCAGAAACTGAACTGGACTAGCCATATAAATACTGTGGCTACAAGAGCAGGTCAGAGGCTAGGAATTGTGCGACAAGTAACTCACCTCCTGACTCCCCAAAGCCTGTGCAAGGCACAAGTCAGGATGTGATGGAATACTCTCCACTTGCCTGGATGAGTGCAGCTCCCACAACAATCAGAATAAAGCAGCCCGCTTGATTGGCACCACATCCACATTCACTCCTTCCACCACCAACTCACAATAGCAGCAGTGTGTACCATCTAGAAGATGCACTGCAGGAATTCACCAAGGCTCCTTCAATAGCACCTTCCAAACTCATGACCATTACCATCTAGAAGGGCAAGGGCAACAGATAGATGGGAACACCACAACCTGGAAGTCCCCCGCCAAATCACTCACCATCCTGATTTGGAAATAGATCGCCGTTCCTTCGCTGTCGCTGGGTCAAAATCCTGGAACTCCCTTCCTAACTGCGGGTGTTCCTACACTACATGGACTGCAGCAGCTCAAGGTGGCAGCTCAACACCACCTTCTCAAGGGCAACTAAGGGTGGGCAATAAATGCTGGCCCAGCCTGCAAAGCCCACATCCCACAAATGAATATTAAAAGGGCTGCAGCGATTCAAGAAGGCAGCTCCCCACCAACTTCTCAGGGGCAATTAGGGATCGGCAAGAAATTCTGGTCTTGCTAATGATGCTGACATCCCACGAACAAATAAAATAAAAAGGTTATCTTGCATTAGAAAACGGTCTTACTGGGGTGAAATGTTAACACCTCCTTTCAATTCCCCCAGAGATTTTTCTATTGTTAGTCGGAATAAGGAAACATTGTGCAGCAATATCTGTAGTACAAAAAAGCATCTTCTATTGCAACAGAGGTCTACAGTATAGAAGTATCATTAAAGTATTAGAAGCCTTGCTTTCAATATCCACACCCCAAAACAGGCCATCTAAAAAATTAACAAAAATTATTTCAGAGATGAAAACACTCAAGCTGAACAGACAGCATCCGTCAAGGCAGGAAGGCAGAGTGGTGCTTGAGATCGACAACGTGGTTCTAATGAGTGGGCATCGACCAAAACGTTAATCCTATTTTCCTTTCCCCACAGATGCTGCCTGACCTGCTGAGTATTTCTAGCATTTTCTGTTTGAATTTCAAATTTCCAGCAACTGCAGTATTTTTATTTTCTGCCTCTTTATTTAATCAGTATTTCCTCTTCTTGTCTCCTGAAGCAGTGATTCATGCTGAATAGTTTCATGGACACTGACATTCTTACAATAACTCACCCATATTTGATTGCCAGTCAGCTTTAAAGTCACAATAGTGGCATCAGAGTTAACATTGATCCTGTCCTCATGTACATTTTCCAACAAACCTTGTTTAACCTTGACCAGAGGTAGTCTATAATCTCAGAATAAGGGCAAGCCATTTAGGACTGAGATGAGGAGGAACTTCTTCACTCAGAGGGTGGTGAATCTTTGGAATTCTCTACCCCAGAGGGCTGTGGAAGCTCAATCATCGAGTATGTTCAAGACAGAGATTGCTAGATTTCTAGGTACTAATGACATCAAGGGATATGGGATAGCACAGGAAAATGGCTTTGAGGTAGACGATTAGCCAGGATCTAGTTAAATGGCGCAGCAGGCTCAAAGGGCTGAATGGCCTACTTCTGCTCCTAAGTTCACACTAATGCCTTGCATGAGATCACTAACTCAGCACAAATCAATGAATAAATGCATTAAGCTTTATAAACGAGGAAGGTCCCAAGGCCATCTCAATATGCATTAACAGCATACTAACTCAGAAGCCCACTAGAAATCAGCCACTATTCTGCATCATAATTGTCATAAACAACCCTAAATTGCACCTTATTGTGAGCACTGCTTTCAATTATTAGTCACTTTTCAACAGTCTTCCCTGCAAAGCAATTGCGATGTTATGCTACATCAGTTTAAATTATTCACAGCAAAATTACATTTCCTTTACAAAGAATTAAAATCTGACATACATAAGTATTCAAGCTGTGCTCTTCGCTTGCAATGTCAGAATCCCTTCATTGGATTGCAACCTTGAAGCTGCCTTCACAATATTCTTCAAAGGATGGGCACAGCCAATGAATCATGAGTGCCACATCCTAGTTCAACTCTGAAATACTGCAATCATTGCAATTCTAGGGCAAGCACCTTGATATACACAAAATCTCTATCACATATTACTGTTAAGTTGGTGAACTTGTTCCAGTCTGAATAAGGTGAAAAAAATTGTCAAGTGTCTGTATCTATCTATAGTACCAGTATGTTTGTAGATGAAGCTTTACATGATTGACTTTAAATCGGTCACATTGATGTTAGGTGAAAAACCTTTGCCGTTGTTGACCTAACTGCAGCTTAGTTGCTCTATAAACATAATTATTTCCAACAGCTTACTTCAGGATAGGGCCAAATAATAAGCAACTTCCTCTTCAAGATGTCGAGAAGCTTAGCATAACATTTTAACCAATATAAAGGATCATCCATAAATCACAAACTCACCTTTCTTTTCAAAAAACACCACTCCCTACCAAAACCTCAAGTGGAAAGCATTAGCCTAGCCTCAAGCATGTAACATCTCATCATTTTTCCTTTCTTAAAAAGGGGCATTTGTTCAGACATTCTACAATTGTTTCAGAGCCTTCATTACGACCACGCCACAAGGGAGTATCACAGCTGCTTAGAATCATAACCTGCTGCTTCTACGTGCAGGCTTGGCTAAAAGCAATCTGCTGTACTATGCTGACTTTTAAATTCTACCTGCAATTCCATATATGGCCACTGGATGTCATCAAACAAGAAACACCTTGCCATGCAGATTTGCAAGATGTAGCATCTCTACAGTAATATAAAATACCTATAATGCCCTCTATGGAAGTTATAATTTTTAAGTGGCTCCCTCCCATTGCCAAGAATTTAAGTTGCAGCCACAGCCCTTTGTTAAGATGGATGTTTGAGGGCTTCCACTGTCAGTGCAAGCTTTCCTCCCATCAAGCAGTTTTGTCTCAAAGAATTCAAAGATAGGTTAGTGAAATTAAAGTTAATTGCTGTGATAATGAATGCTTGAAAGAAAATAAGATTACTGACATACCTCTGCTAAGTTTCTATACACATTGTATTTCTGCTGACTATAATGATCTCCTTCCCAATTATTAACAAAAAGCCAGGCCAGACTAAAGAAATTCTGTCCCATTCCATCCCATGCTGATAAGGGAGGACATAGGGGAGGGGAGATTATTTTACAATAACTCCATTCTCCAGCAAAAAAGTAAAGTTGTACTGGATAAGGGAAGACTACTTCACCGCAAGCCCTGCCTCACCTGCTGAGCAAGTTTACTGGCTCTCTCGGCCTTTCCTTCCCGCCCATCTTCTCTCAGACTGCTCTCTCCCTTTTTTCATCTTTGTCATGTGTCCCCACTCCTCTCTTTCCGCCTTCCCCAATTCTTCTCCCCTTCTCCTCAACCTGGATACAGTTAACCGCACTCAATGATCTGTAAATTGGATAAGGTCTTGATTCTCCATGTGCAAAGCAACAGGAGATTAAATAGTGATTTATTTAAATATTCACTTAGACTTAAAATGCTGCACTTTTAATGAACTAAATACATTTAAAAACAATCCGTCTTGGATTCTCTTCCCTCTTATCGTGTTCACTCTTTCTAGTTTCCAGGCTATATTCCTCATCTAGTAAACTACAAGTCCAATTTAAAACTAATTCAAAAACTAAGTTTAGGGGGCCACCAGACCAGCCAAAAAGGTATTTCACCCCCCCCCCGACTAATTTACTGCAGTGCTAAAATGTGAAAACAAACACCATCAACAAACCCTCCAACTTAGTCTCTGTAAAGTATATATTTATGTAAGCAGAATTATTTGCCAATATTGCAGTACAAATATGAGGCAAAAGAGCTGCAGAAACTTACTCTGCAAGGTGTTAGGATCAATGAGATGTATTGTACTGGTCACACGAACACAAATGCAGATCTGGCTCATGTTTCCAAGGCTCTGAGCTACTCGTGGTGGCAGGCATACTAAATTGTCCTGTTTAAAGAAAGGGAAAAAAAACCTTTAAACCTTCTTAGGAGGAACATTTCTATCATCTTCATACTGACCATAATGTAAACCAAGCCACTAAATATCTGCTACTTTTTTTATGACCACAAATATGTCAATTTTTTTCAGTTTACAGCATTATGTTCATGTGAGCTTTCCATTAAAAAATCTTTGTTTTAGGGTTAATGATCAGTGCACCCTGAGATACATGCATACTGAATGAATACTAACTGCAGTACATGTATAGAATGAACAGTTGCCAAAAAACAACCATGTTAACAATGGAAATTATTCCCTAGGCTGTTGACAAATCCAGTAAGCTGACAAACTTCTTAGTCTTAGGCAACCCATAGACTCCAATTATAAGATTAGAATGTCATGAACAGCTTGTAAACCACTACTCTTTGTATAACATGAAAAAAAAATTTCAAAGGCCAGCATGACTGATACACAACTAAGTGAATTTATTTATAGCCTCAAACCATGCTTTTAGAAGAGGAGCATGCGGAGTCATTAGTATAGTACCTTTACACAAATTAGAAATCCTGTTCTAGTGAGACGTTGAGCTATATTTTTGTAAGTCACCTCAATGAAGCATCCACACACTTGGAAATTAAAACCATGAATCACAGACAGGATCACAGAATCACACAGTGCAGAAGAGGACCTTCAGCCCATCGAGTCTGCATCGACGTGTGAGAAACACCTGACCTACCTACCATTTACCAGCACCTGGCCCATAGCCTTGAATGTTATGACGTGCCAAGCGCTCATCCAGGTACTTTTTAAAAGGATGTGAGGCAACCCGCCTCCATCAACCTCCCAAGCAGCACATTCCAGACCGTCACCGCCCTCTGGGTAAAAAAGTTTTTCCTCACATCCCTCCTAAACCTCCTGCCCCTCACCTTGAACTTATGTCCCCTTGTGACTGACCCTTCAACTAAGGGGAACAGCTGCTCCCTATCCACCCTGTCCATGCCCCTCAATCTTGTACACCTCAATCAGGTCGCCCCTCAATCTTCTCTGCTCCAACGAAAACAACCCAAGTCTATCCAACCTCTCTTTATAACTTAAATGTTTCATCCCAGGCATCATCCTGGTGAATCTCTTTTGCACCCCCTCCAGAGTAATCACATCCTTCCTATAATGTGGCAGCCAGAATTGCACACAGTACTCCAGCTGTGGCCCCACCAAGGTTCTATACAACTCCAACATGACCTCCCTACTTTTGTAATCTATGCCTCAATTGATATGCCTTTTTCACCACCGCACTAACATGCCCCTACGCCTTCAGAGATCTATAGACACACACGCCAAGGTCTCTTTGTTCCTCAGAACTTCCTAGTGTCATGCTGTTCATTGAATACTTCTTTGTCAAATTACTCCTTCCAAACTGTATCACCTCACACTTCTCAGGGTTAAATTCCATCTGCCACTTATCTGCCCACTTGACCATCCCGTCTACATCTTCCTGTGGCCCAAGACACTCAGCCTCACTGTTAACCACCTGGCCAATCTTTGTGTCATCTGCAAACTTACTAAACCTCCCCCCTACATAGTCATCTATGTCGTTTATATAAATGACGAATAATAGGGGACCCAGCACAGATCCCTGTGGATGAAGTGTTTTAAAATACAACATTTTCACAGCAGCAGCACATAAATAATTTTTTCTTAAATCAATGCTTCTCACCTTACAAACAGGAACAATTTCCACAGAGAAAGTACTTTTGTAATTATAATTGTTCGAGTGGACATCATGGGAGATTAGACGCTGAGATGCCTTGTACCTTCAAAAAACAAAATTTTTTTTTGAATATAAAAATAAATCAATGAATTCTCAATTCGCACTGTAATGTATCTTCTTGACTGGTCCAAAATATATCATTTAGTTTCTTCTAAGATGATGTGAATATAATGCAACTTTCCAGCCAAAAAAGAAAACGAAGGTTGGATAAAATGGAACTGGAGGCCAGCATTCTTAAAGAGTGAAAGCTATATTCAGTCTCACTCCATTTTATTTATTTGGTTTTTTTTAATTCATTCATGGGATTTGGGCTTCACTGGCTGGGCCAGCATTTATTGCCCATCCATAATTACCCTTAGGTGGTGGTGAGCTGCCTTGAGCCACTGCTGCAGTCCATGTGGTGTAGGTGCACCCACAGTGCTGTTAGGAAGAAAGTTCTAGGACAGTGAAGGAATGATTATATATTTCCAAGTGAAGATGGTGAGTGCCTTGGAAAGGAACTTCCAGGAGGTGGTGTACCCATCTATCTGCTGCCCTTGTCCTTCTAGATGGTAGTGGTGGTGGGTTTGGAAGGTGTTGTCAAAGGAGCCTCGGTGAATTCCTGCAATGCATCTTGTAGATGGTACACACTGCTGCTGCTGTGCATTGGTGGTGGAAGGAGTGAATGTTTGTGGATGGGTGCCAATCAAGCTGGTTGCTTTGTCCTGGATGGTGTCAAGCTTCTTCAGTGTTGTGGGAGCTGCACTCATCCAGGCAACTGGGGAGTATTCCATCACACTCTTAATTTGTGCCTTGTAGATGGTGGACAGGCCTTGGGGAGTCCAGAGGTGGGTTACTCGTCACACGATTCCTTGCCTCTGACCTGCTCTTGTAGCCAGAGTATAAATGGCTATTCCAGTTCAGCTTCTGGTCAATGCTAACCCCCAGGATGTTGATAGTGGGGCAGTGATGGTAAGGCCATTGAACATTAAAGGGCAATGGTTGGATTCTCTTTTGCTGCAGATGGTCACTGCCTGACACTTGTGTGGCACGAATGTTACTTGCCACTTGTCAGCCCAAGCCTGGATATTGTCCAGGTCTTGCTGCATTTGGACATGGACTGTTTCAGTATCTGAGTCGTTGCGAATGGTGATCATGCAATCAGCGAACATCCCCACTTCTGACCTTATGATAGAAGGAAGGTCATTGATGAAGATGGTTGGGCTGAGGACACTACCATGAGGAACTCCTGCGGTGATATCCTGGAGCTGACATAACTGACCTCCAACAGCCACAACCATCTTTCTTTGTGCTAGGTATGACTCCAACCAGCAGAGAGTTTTCCCCCAGATTCCCATTGACTTCAGTTTCACTAGGGCTCCTTGATGCCACACTTGGTCAAATGCGGCCTTGATGTCAAGGGCAATCACTCTCACCTCATGAGTTCAGCTCTGTTGTCCGTGTTTGAACCGAGGCTGTAATGAGATCAGGAGCTGAGTGGCCCAGGCGGAACCTAGACTGGGCGTCAGTGAGCAGGTTATTGCTAAGCACGTGCCACTTGATGGCACTATCGGTGACCCCTTCCATTACTTTAATGATGGAGAATAGACTGATGGGCGATAATTGGCTGGGTTGGATTTGTCCTGCTTTGTGTACACAGGGCAGACCTGGGCAATTTTTCACATAGCCAGGTAGATGCCAGTGTTGTAGCTGTACTGGAATTAGCTTGGCTGGGGGTGCGACAAGTTCTGGAGCACAAGTCTTCAGTACTATTGCCGGAATATTGTCAGGGCCCATAGCCTTTGCTGTATCTGGTGACTTCAGCCGCTTCTTGGTATCACATGGAGTGAATCAAATTGACTGAAGACTAGCATCTGTGATGCGGGGACCTCTGGAGGAGGCCGAGGTGGATCATCCACTCAGCACTTCTGGCTGTAGATTGTAGCAAATGCTTCAGCCTTATCTTCTGCAGTGATGTGCTGGGCTACTCTGTCATTGACAATGGGGATACTTGTGGAACCTCCTCTTTCAGCGAGTTGTTCAATTGTCCACCACAATTCACGGCTGGATGTGGCAGGACTGCAGAGCTTAGATCTGATCTGTTGATTGTGGGATCACTTAGCTCTGTCTATCACTTGCTGTTTATGCTGTTTGGTATGCAAGTAGTCCTGTGTTATAGCTTCACCAGACTGACACCTCATTTTTAGGTATGCCTGGTGCAGCTCCTGGCATGCCCACCTGCACTCCTCATTGAACCAGGGTTGATCCTCTGGCTTGATGGTAATGGTAGAGTGGGAGATATGCCGGGTCATGAGGTTACAGATTGTGTTTGCATACAATTCTGCTGCTGATGGCCCACAGCTCTTCATGGATGCCCAATCTTGAGATGCTTGATCTGTTCGAAATCTATCCCATTTAGCACAGTGGTACTGCCACACATTAGCCACGATGGAGGGTATCTTCAATGTGAAGGCGGGACTTTGTCTCCACAATGACTGTGCGGTGGTCACTCCTAGTGATACTGTCATGTACAGGTGCTTCTACGGCAGGCAAGTAGGCGAGGATGAGGTCAAGTATGTTTTGCCCTCTTGTTGGTTCCCTCACCACTTGCCACAGACCCGGTCTAACAGCTGTGTCATTTAGGACTCATCCAGATTGGTCAACAGCGGTGCTACCGAGCCACTCTTAGTGATGGACATTGAAGTTCCCCACATTCTGCACCCTTGCCACCGTCAGTGCTTCCTCCAAGTGGTGTTCAACATGGAGCAGCACTGATTCATCTGCTGAGGGAGGGCAGTATGTAGTATTCAGCAGGAGGTTTGCTTGACCTGATGCCATGAGACTTCATGGGATCCAGAGTCAATGTTGAGGACTCCCAGGGCAACTCCCTCCCCACTGTATACCACAGTGCCACCACCTCTGCTGGGCCTGTACTGCCGATGGGACAGGACATACCTGGGTGATAGTGATGGTGGTGCCTAGGACATTACCTGCAAGGTATGATTCCGTGAGGATGACTGTCAGGCTGTTGCTTGACTAGTCTGTCAGACAGCTCCCCTAATTTTGTCACTAGCCCCCAGATGTTAGTAAGGACGACTTTGCAGGGTCGACAGGGCCGAGATTGCCGGTGTCATTTCCGGTGCCTAGTTCGATGCCAGGTGATCTGTCTGGTTTCATTCCTTTTTTGCAACTTTGTAGCGGCTTGTTACAACTGAGTGGCTTGCTAGGCCATTTCAGAGGGCATTTAAGAGTCAACCACATTGCTGCGGGTCTGGAGTCAAGTGTAGGCCAGGCCAGGTAAGGACGACAGCTTTCCAGTAATCTAGATGGGTTTTCAATGGTTTCACGGTCATCATCAGACTTTTAATTCCTGATCTTTTATTGAATTCAAATTCCACCATCTGCTATGGTGGGATTTGAAGCCGGGTCCCCAGAGCATTACCCTCAATCTCTGTATTCCACTACGCTATTACCTTCCCTGGGGTGACCCATCATATGTAAAATATGACGACTGGCAAGTACAACAACACTGCATTTATATTTACTTTTAATGTAGAAAAATATCCAAGATGCTTCAGAAAAGTAATCTGCCAAAGAATGAAATATTAGCAATGGCCTCAAGCTGGATCAAAGAGGTGAGTTTTAGTTAGGGCCATAAAAGGAGTAGAAGGTTTAGAGATGGTGCATAATGGGTAGCTGACCAGAAGAGCATTAGATTAATTGAATCTGGAATTGGCTTGGATAAAGCTTTCAACATTAGATTAAACTAGGTGAGTTTATAGAAGTGAAAGAAGGTCTTTCAGATGCGAGTTTGTGATGTTGGGACTTGAGCGGTACTATGCAATGGTTAATCTTTAACAATGTAATCTTGGATAGACTGATCTACATGCTGCAAATCTGTAAAGATGAGATCAAATAGGCTATTACTTCATGTTTGTTCTCTCATCACCAGCTGCAAAGCCAGTCTGGCAGCTATGTGTTTCAGAATTCATCCAGTCAATAGTGGTATTACCACTGAAGTTCTCTAGCCAGAATACATTCTGTGCTCTTGCTACCCTAAGGTCAGGATATTACAGGCAACAGTGAAGCAAGAGCACTTGTTGCTGACTGCAAAAAAAGCTGCCCACAAAGATCTAGCAATCTGTATGACGGGAATTACCCTTTCCCCAAGGCAGTTTAAATCTGACACCAAATCAAGGGGATGTCTTGGTGTGCAGCTGCTGGGATGTTAGCAAGGAAGTAGGCAACCAATCAAATTGAAATGTTCACACAAAGCAAACTAGGAAGTTAAAAGCACTTGAAACTTGGAAACCACCTGCGCACAGCTTATAGAGCGATAGGGCAATTTTGAGGTCTGTGACAGAAGTCTGACTGCAGAGAATCAGAATGTGTGGAAAAGATAGCCACAGATTTGGAAGGTGACAGCTTGGGCAAGGATACTGGAGAAAAAAGGGAGATCGAAGAAAGAGTTGTGGTTTGCAAGTGGTTGAAGGTGAATTACCTTGGATAGAACTTGAGAGGAAATGAAAGAGAAATTAGAGAAAGACGTAACTTGGGTACGAGGGATGGGGAGCAGAAGAATGAATAAGCTCCCTGCACTTGTTGAAAATGAAGATTGAAGAAGCAGGGGCAAGAGGTTTAAAGAAACCCGTCACAGTGGAAGAAAGAAGCCGGGGTTAAATTTGTTGCCCAGAATAATCTTCTGAGTCATCGGTGATTAATGCACAGGAGAATGAGGCTCAAAAGCACTCCAGCCAGATCTGGCAACGAATGAATGAACTTGTTGCATTCCAGACAGACTAAAGTCTTTGAGGCAGTGAGGTTAGCAGTGGATGCACAGAACAGAAAGGTTGACAAGAGGCAGTGGTGCAGTTTGGGTTGCCATTCATTAGTACAGTATTTGACCTCCACTTTGTGCAACCCTGGTCTTTAAGTTTGGCAATACATTCTACTTTAACTCTGAAGAAATATATCACTTCTGAAATGTTCCAATGATACAAATAAAGTATTCTTTGAATCTCAATCATTCTGCTTTGTCAGTAGGGAAACAGAAATTATATGTCTTGTTACACTTGCGTGTTTAATGACAAGTTTAACTGTAGTTGAGCTACTATCTAAAGTTCACAGGGGAGCCTGTGAATCAAAAGGTAAGCACCCCGTATTAATCCAGGAACAAAATGCACTCAGAAAAATGCATACATTTGCTTGATTAAAAAAAAACCGATCAAACTGAACACAAATTGTTAGGATTGAAGACAGAATAGAAAAAAATTAAGGAAATTTAAAGGCAAGATTATGAAAGCAGCCAAAAGTGCTTTCAACAACTTAAGTATTTTTAAAAATCTTTATCAACGTAATAAAACCATTTGAAAAATAATTGATGGGAGAAAGTGTAAAAATTCTAAATTTAGTGAACAATATATTGTTATCCAAGCAATTACTTCAGTTAGTCTTCAGTCCATTTCTGTATACTGTGAAATGGTTACAAAAGAATCTAATTTGGTTTAAAAGCTCAATTCATTTCAACTACGAATTGTCCCATATTCAAGAATCCAAGATCAGTTTAATAAATTAGAGAATGCACAATGACTACAATAGCATAAAAATAAAGCAATAATCATAGAATGCAAACCCATAAGGAGTAGCTGTTATTCAAATCAGATTCATTAGTATGTTTCTAATAACATTAATGCAAAAATATATGTACAGAACAACCCCACATTCTGACAACGAAATTTGCAGTCCAGTACCATCTAAAATAACTGAAGAAACCCAGGAAGGCAAAATGCAATACATAACTTTGAATAACTAGATAACAGATTATGGTTCACAACAGTTCAAACAGAGCCTTCCTAACAACACTGGGTGTACTGACAGAAATGGTTCAAGAAAGCAGCTCACCACCACCCTCTCATGGTCAATTAGAGACAGGCCATAACTGCTGGCTTTTCCAATCACGCCCACATCCCAAAAATGAATATATCCCTCACAATTGTTTAGTTTTGCCCAAGATATAATTTCTATACCTACTTGCAAGGAACTGTGCACTGCAGGAAGTCCACCATCTTCTGTGCATGTTGCTTGGATCCATAATAGAAATCTAGGCCATCTAAAATCAAAGTTCAGTCAGTGTTAAAGCTGAGCTTTTGGCTATTTCAAAACAGTCAAATAAACAATCTCAAAATATGATATGCATGAAAAAATTAAGGCAGGGTCACACCCTGCACTGTTTTACCCAAACATGGCTCAAATTTACCTGTTAAAAGCAGAAGATGGTTCTTTATAAATCTATTTAAATTTGGAAGGAAATTTTAATTAGCATAATTCCAAACTGCATGTCTCAAGCTCCATTTTAGCCACCCATGAAATTTTATCTGTTTAACTTTATTATACTATGCAATGAACATTGTATGAGTACTTAACATTTTCATTTCCAATTTATTTTACTGGACATTAATTTGCTTATTTTAAATCATTTAATATCATTAAAATCAGGGGCAAAGGCATTACGTATTAGTGTGTGAGATTTTGCCAAAGTTTTCAGAAAACAGGAAATCGAATTGGAGAAAACATTATGTAAGCTACTTTTCACCTCTGCACATGAGAATTCACAGGTTCCCTTGAAAACTGTAAGGCCATAACTGAGCCATATGGATTTGAAAGTCCCAAGTTGAATTTTCAGTATTTCTTGAACTCAGCCAGGGCATCAATGGACAGTAAAAGTAAGTCTGGATTCCCAGTCCTAATATTAGTGACAGCCCCTTCCTGAAAAGCATGTGTACATTGTGTACATAAATTTTAGGAAAACTGGTATAGGGCTCAGCTCTCATGCTCTCAATAGTCAAATAACCCATCAACACTAACTTCTCAGGCTTTCACGTGATTACTTGGCTAAGTTACAGTCACCTGTCAAACTGTCAACTTCATTATGTATTTAAAATGAGTGATAAAACCATAAATGCATTCCAAAAATTCTGGTGCATTGCCAATCTAATAGCCAAGACAAAGAACTAAATATTCACTTACCATGGATTTCTTTAACACGCAGTGTATTCTGATGCAGTTTATGTTTGAGGATTAATTGTTCCAAGTAATAAAAAGTTTTCTTATGTGAAGTCTAAGAGGCAACCAACAGAATTAGGAAGGAAAAACTATTAGTCAGAAATAAGATTTTGATCAAATTTTCAAGTTAGACAGTGTGAATAATCTTCACACTGAAATGTTGAAAACAAATAAAATTTCAGACGATAAGCAAGGTTGGAGTTAAAACATGCTGCAAGACTTTGATAGGGTACTTTCTGAAGACATCTACAGGATAACAGAAGTTTCACTGAAACAGATCAACATTATCCAACATCAAGGCTCGCACTCCCACTATTGCAGGTTAATAGGCATACTTTGCTTGCAGCTCATTTGTGTACATTTACTTGCAACTGACAGCACTGCATTTGTACTAATGAAATTCAACAAGTTTCAATGAATGGTTATGTTAAAAGACAAAAATATCCACATTGTATCACTTTGGAAAACTTAAAATCAATTCTCATTTGCAACAAAGGAGTAAAAAGTAGACTTAGCAGCTTACTTTCTGAGGTATGCTGCTATGACATAAGTATTACGTGTACAATTAACCAAAAATTGAACACCTTTTGGCATATCTCTAGTGAATTGGATTTCTGCCCATCCCTATAATTCCCACCATGGGCTCAGTCATAGCATCTGCTATCAGAGGAGATATGCTCTCTGGCCTGTGCTGGGGAGTTATGCCAGTTTGGTAGTGGAAACGAGCTGCAGTTGGCCCTGGCAAGACTGAGACTAGGAGCACAATGCCTGTGGATTTTTTTTTTTAAATTGTCGAGTCCTGCACGTGGCAGTGCTCTTCTGCATTTGATCCAAAGACATTTCATCAACATCTGAATATTGAATGCTGGGAACTATCAGTACCAAATGTGCAAATAGGAAGAAACAAGTGTTTCTCCATTCCACACTCAATTTACATAGACCTAGCCACACATGGGCAGACACACTGACTGGAAAGGAACCAATCCCTGAAAACAGCAGGGAGGTGGCAAATTTTGTCCTAAAGTAGCTTTCCAGCTCAGTCAACTTCAGGTCTGCCAAAACAAAAAATGAGCGAA